>NW_004444031.1:10390376-10449193 GCF_000243295.1 Trichechus manatus latirostris | reverse complement strand
AAAAAAAAAAAAAAAAACCAGAAAAAACAAATGAACAGACAAATCTTTTCCAAGTTTAAGAGCCTTGACAGAGAAGGGATACTCAATTTAGGGCAGAGACTAAGTCACCTACAAAATTCCGTTGCCTGACAGAAATTAAATAAATGTTAGTGTTTTATGTTGTAGGTTAAAAGTTAGTAATCCTAAAATAGAAAAAGCATAAAAATGTGGAATAACTTTGCTAGATATAGGGAGGTAAGACCACACAGAGAATCAAATATAAAACAAATCTGAGTAGTTGGATTTCCAGTGTAAGAAAGGAAATTAAACTGCAATTCAAGAGAGACCACTTCTACAAAAGGGTAATTTCTTCTTTTTATTTTACCTTTGGTAGAAGCTCCTATAATTTTTTTCATGGAATTTTGAAGGATTTCCAAGAAATTGAAGATGAGAAACAGTAAAAATTTAACTTTCAACAACCTTCATGAATGTGGCTTCAGATTTTTATAATTTTAAAGTTTAAAAAGATGTTATTTTATGTACTCCAAGCTATGGAAAATGATATATAATTATCAATGTTCAGTTTAAATGTCTAAAAAAATTATTTAGTGTTCCAACATATGGCGTTAATCTGAAACTATGAAGTCCTTTAAAGTAGAAAAAACATGCAACTTGTAGCAGCTGTTAACCTCTTCTCTTCGGCTGACTGTGGAACACTGTGGAACAAAGCCTGCATCAGGTGAAGCTGGAGGCAGCCAAAGCACCTTTGTGGTCTTTCCAGCTCCTCCCATTCTGCTTAAAAAAAAAAAAAAAAGATAGAGAAAAGAAACAATGCTTAACTTAATTTCAAGAGACCAGCCTATTGAATAGCAGCTGTGTCTTCAGGATTGGGATGCGTTATATTCTCCTTGTACAGACAGTGTTGGCTTTGGACAACTCTTTTCTAACAACTGTTTGCATTCATTATAATTCCAGAGACCCTGGAACTAGAGCTTATCAGACTGCAACAAAATATTTTACAATTGAGTTCTGATTTTGTTCCTGAATTTTATAAAAATGTTTACTACATAGTAAATTCTTTGGAAAATTATTCATTGTGTTCATTTTCCTGGAAAGCTTGTCAGCTGGAAATAATTTTATGTGGGAAAAATGTCTAAACAAATGGATTTTTTCGTATATTAATAGTGATAGGTAATTTTTTGATGAGTATTTGCATCATTTTTAGCTTACAGAGTAAGATCGAAATCACTGTCTTCAGAAGATAAAGAGTTTATATATATATATAATTTATCTTTCAATGTTATCTATTTCATCTTCCATATGATTTATACCACTCATCTGAGGAAAGGTGAATCTTTTTTCTCTTCTATTTTAAAAAATTTCTTCAAAAGTTTAGAATTTACTTAGAGTATGTCTCTTTTTTGCAAATATTTACAAGTCACTCATGTTCATCTGCAATTCTACATCAAAATGTAGTAAAAAATTCCTCTCTTTCAGTTAACTTCTTCCTAACCTCACAGAAACCGATATGTAAAAATCTGGACTTACACAATAAATAAATTAGGATACAGTTACTCTATTTTTTAAAAAATCACATTTTTCTTTATCTAGCTTTTCTTATACTGTCTAAATAGATGACAAAATTAGCAATGTTTCTTGCATGTATCTATTATGTAATTAAGGTTTTAGAAAATTTTATGTGCACCAGCCCTTGCTCATCTTCATCTAATTCTTAACTGAGCAGCCAGTTTTCCAATTTAAACATAAGTCAGATCATGCCACCCTCTGCTCATGGTTCCACAAAATCTGCTTGCCTTGCCGCCTGTAACTGTTCTGTCCTCCTCTCCACTTGTTCATTCTGCCCCAAGTACACTGACTTACCTGCTGTTCCTTGAACATACCGGACATCCTATAGCCTCACTTGTACAAATGTGGTTTTTCTCTGCCAACATATCCTACAGATACTTTTATGACTGACTCCAACACTTCATTCAGGACTTAAGCAAAGGTTACCTTCTCAGAGAGGCTCCTCTGGCTACCCGATCTAAAAGTTCACTGTCTCCTGACAGCCGAATACTTCCTTTTCCTCTTCCATGATTTTTTTCCCTTGTCATTTCCCACTATTTAACATAGTATGATTTTACTTGTTACCTACTTTGAAAGGACAATGGGACAGACAAAGCATAGACATTTAGATTCCTAATGTGAGAAGTTGGAGGGAAAGAAGAGGTCACAGGTACCAAGAAAGTTCAAAACCCAGCAGAGCAAGTTTCATTACCTCTCAAGTCTTAACAATAGTCCTCTGCATTCAAGGCACATCTGGGCAATGGTTCTTCCCTCCAGATTCTGGGCATTGGCCATGCTGTTTGGATTCTAGGCCTAGAACCCGAGGCCCAGGGCAGAGATCTTGCCTTGTAGACCCACAAGGATAGCAACCGTGCTTGCTCAGCTTTGGGCAGGCCATTGTCATGATCCATCTGAGTGGTGACCTCACCACCTTGGCCCTGGGCAATATATTCTCCTTGCCCACTGACACAGCAGCCCTGCCTCCTCAATTTTGGACAGTAGCCCCATTTTCTTGGCCCATTAGAACTGCAGCCCCAATCTATAGAACTGAGATGGCAGTGACCCTACTTTTTGAAACAAAGGGGACAATGACTCTGCCATTGAAACTGAGGAAGAGGTAATTCTACTTCCTGTGTTTCGTTTGACAGTACTGATGATCTCTGGTCTGCTCCCAAGATCCTTCCTTCCTTTTCTTGGGAGACAACTGTGATAGTTAATGTTATGTGTTAACTCAGGTAGGCCATGGTTCCCAGTAATTTCACCAAACCCCAGTCCTGTTGCCATTCCATAATGCAGTCTAATGTAATATGTAATGTAATT
This sequence comes from Trichechus manatus latirostris, assembly GCF_000243295.1. Classification (NCBI taxonomy): domain Eukaryota; kingdom Metazoa; phylum Chordata; class Mammalia; order Sirenia; family Trichechidae; genus Trichechus; species Trichechus manatus. Next base: position 10,446,328 of record NW_004444031.1, on the reverse strand, counting down.
ACTTTCCATAATATAATCCAATGTAATACAATCAATCAATTAAAAAATGGGTTTCCGTAGGGTGTGTTCTGCCTTCAAAATATAAATACCATAATTTATGCAAATAATGTGTGCTTTCTGCTTTTGTTTGTTGGCTGTGCCCTCCCCCTGCGAGGCACCCTCACAAGCACCACCATGCCAATTCTCTTCAACAAGTTGCTATAAAAAAAGAGTACAATAAATAACAAAGCACGCTTGCAAAGATACCTTGCCGGAAGGGAGGAGGGTGCGGCCTGCAAACAAATGCAGAAGGCGCACATTATTTGCATAAAAATACTTTAGATATTTTGGTAGAACTTTAAGCTGTACTTTTTCTGTTGCTAGATCTTCGGATCTTGGGACATAAGTCTGCAGGAGTCTTCAGCCTGTCACCTGAGCTGTTGATTTTGGAATTGCCAGCCGCCCACAAACACATGTGTTAATTCCTTGAAGTAAGTAAATCTCTCTGTAGATGTAGGTATCAGTATAGGTAGGAGCCCTGGTGGCACAGTGGTTAGAGGTTGGCTGCTGAGCAAAAGGTCAGCAGTTCGAATCCATTAGCCGCTGCTTGGAAACCACATGGGTCAGTTCTACTGTGTCCTGTAGGGTTGCTATGAGTCGGAAGTGACTAAACGGCAATGGTTTTTTTTTTTTTTTTTTAATAGGTATAGGTATAGGGTCGCTAAGAGTCAGAATCGACTAGACTGCAGCGAGATTTTTGGTTTTGTATAGGTATAGATATATATTCACACACACATGCACACCACACATATATGAGTCCTTGGGTAGCACAAACTGTTAATAGTTAAACATGGATTCTTCGTCATTCTTTCTGCATTCTTTTAACCACTCCCACCTATGTTAAGAATCTTTCTGTTAAACTCTCTTTAAACTTGTTTAACTTTCTGTTAAACTCTTTCTAGATTGCTCTCTGTTTCCTGCCTGAATACAATTTGATAGAAATGCATTGTAATATTGAAAGCTATCATGTATAAAGTGAGAAAGTTGAGGAGACAGAAATATGAAGTTAGGAAGGCAGAAGTGGCTAGGATGTTTGGGCCAAAGTACCAGAGAGAGGAAACTATGCAGAGAAGAGCTTCAGAAACATGCATAGTGGCTCACTTCAAACTGTAGCTGTGTACAATCTTCACGTGCACAGGGTGAACGGATCAAGAATTTACACCAAAGGAAAATTTGAATCTACATCAAAGTTCTCAAACTCTTTGTCTCATGATGAGTTTGCACATATAAAAAATATTGAGGACACTAAAGAATTTTTGTTTATGTGGATTTAATTGAAATAGAGAAAATTTTGAATACCTGTTTAATTGTTGGAAAATAATAACAGAGTTCACTGCATTTTAATGTAAATAAAATAGTCTAATAAATAACAATAACTATAATCACATGTTTATTTATTAGTGAAGAGAGCAACTTTTTACATTTTTCAAATCTCTGTAATGTTTATCTAAACATAACATGGCTGAATGTTCATATGGATTTCTCCATTCAGTCCATTGCAATGTCTTTGTTTGTTTTCCAGTTCAAGTATATAAATAAAATTGGGTGTCACACAGGTAAGTCATTGGAAAGTGAGGAGTATTTTAATAGTTTTTGAAATAATTGTTAATTTTTTAATGTAATGCCAAAATTTGACAAGTGATGGCTTCTTGAAGATTAATTTCAGCATGAAACCACTTCAATGTACATCTTGTACTTTGCTACAGTAAAATCTACAGTATCTTCTACTGTGAATTTGTCTTTTCAACATGCATGGTTTTGTCACCATGCATTGTTCATTTAAGAAAATACCAGTTCACAGAATTACGCAGCTCTTCCAAATATATCAGCAAATCACATTCATAAATGTATTGTGAAGTTTACATTATGCATAAAATATATAACAATGATTGCCCAAAGAGCAGAAAAATAATAGGTGTATGTGGATAGAGATATAAACATCTTCCAGAAATACTAACAGAGCAAGCATGCAAACACATTGTAGAATGTGTACTGTTGTTGCTCTTGTTAGTTGCTGTCAATACACTACAAACACTTGAAAATAAACTGGTTATTTTCCTCTAATCTTACAAAAATGTAAAACACCTGATTCTAATATACATCTGTGTAAAATTATATTTACACTCATAAGGGATAAAGTTTTTTTAATTAAATGAGTGTAAGCAGTAAAAATAAGTAGCATATAGTTGGAAAATATAATACTGTTCTTTCTACTACTCATCTGTAAGCTTAAATACAATGTTTCAAAAAATACAATATGAATAAATAATTATGGATTTAATTTTTTCTTTCAAAAAGGAAAACCATTTGAATAATATTGTGCAATGTTAAGAAAGATACAATGTATGATTATTATCTGTGAAATATAAACAGTTCTACAATTTCTGTATTTGGGTCTTTAAGCAGTATTAGAATTAAATCAGGAAATTGCAAGAAAGAAATATCAGAGTTCAGTTGATAAAATCCATAATAATATAAAAAACCTACTGGCTATCAAAGCTGTAACTTTATCAAATTGGCATTGGGAGAACCAAGGAAGAATATCTTTTATTATTTGTGTTAAAAAAAATTCACTAGGGTAAATTTAGTTGAAGAGGAAAAATATCTCACATTTATGTATTTTCTCTAATAAAGGAAGGGAGCTGACTAAAAAATACAGGGAAGAATTCCTTCATATGGTTAGAGTGAAAAAAACAGATTCTCCTTTACTCAAGAGAAGGCATTAATATAATTACTCTATTAATTATTTTATTTATTAATTCAATTTTCAGCATATCTTGTATTTAATAAATATTTCATTCTCTCAAAGAACTTAGTTTCGAAGATGGCAACACAAGAATAGACAGAATACAATTTGAATATGATCTTATGATATGAATATCTTATGATCATATAAATAAGAGATGGGAACAAATGTTCTGAAAGTATGGAAAAGGAGTTTCCTTCTAACTAATATAACCAGGGAATTTCAAGCAAGAGTATGTACTTCACCTGTACTTTGACAGAAAAAGGAGCCCTGGTGGCGGTGGTTAAGAGCTCAGGCTGCTAACCTGAAGGTCGGCGGTTTGAATCTACCACCCGCTCCTTGGAAAACCTATAGAGCAGTTTTTCTTTGTCCTATAGAGTCGTCGCTAGGAGTCAGAATTGGCTGGAGATCAACAGGGTTGTTTTTTTTTTTCATTTTTGACAGATAAATGGTATTTCTTTTGGTGGAAATACCTATTTATTATAAAAGATAACATTCTAAGTATAGACAATCGTATTAAAAGCAATTGAGGCAATAAGACATGTGGCTTTTGAGGAGAATTTCAAGAAGTCCATTCTAATGAAAGAGACTGGCTTTTGAGAAGGAATGCATTGATAAGGCTTGATAAAAGCAGCAGAATTCAGGTTGTGGAAGGTTTTCAAATTTGGCTAAGGTTGCGATTTTTGGTATGCTCAATAGAAGCTGATTGACAGTTTTTGATCATGAGTGTGGACCAGGGTATATATTATGAAGATTATATATTGTGGTATACTTTATGAAGGTATGTATTATGAAGATTAATCTACATGGATAAATTTGGGTGATAATGGAGCACCAAGTAGGGTGACTCCTTATATCTTTTATCTTTATATATTCCATCTTTTTATTTTGCTTTTGCACCTCCCCTTGCTCCAACCAAAATCTGGCCATCTCTTAGGAACCTACATTCTCTTTTTTTTCCTCTCACAAAAAATAGATATATTTAGTTTATTTTAGTTCATCTTTTCCTCCCAGGCCGTAAACTGCACAAGATTGGAGTGATGTAGACAGTGGTGTGCTGCTAGGTGTTTTACAATGGGCTCTTGGGTCAGGGGGTAAAGGGATGAGGTGGAAGGACCTGCTTTTTAGTGTTTGCTGATTTTCATGGGGTAAAAACTCCCATCATGGCTGATTTCAATATATAAACATGATGTTACTGAATGGTAGGCTGGGGAGAGATGTGCTCAATTGGCTCTCGCTAGCCTGCACAAGCCAGCTGCAGCACACCGCTTGGTGTACTTGTCTTCTTTACCCCTCCTCGTCTGGTTAAGGTTAAGCCTCCTTACAATTTCTTTAAAAGACTTTGTCATTAGCTTGAAGAATGTAATCGATATCATTGAATTATGCATGTATAAATAGTTGAATTGGTGTATGTTTTATTAAGTGTATTTTCACCACAATAAAAAAAAAGAAAGAAAAACAACAACAACACAAAGAAAAACAAAAATCTGTTGTTGTTGGTTACCGTGGAGTCTGTTCAGATTCATGGCCACCTTATGTATAACAGAACAAAACGTTGCCAGGTCCTGCGCCATCCTCACAACCGTTGCTATATTTGAGCCCATTGTTGCAGCTATTGTGTCAATCCATCTAATGGAGGGTTTCACTCAATTTTGCTAACCCTCTACTTTACCAAACGTGATGCTCTTCTCCAGGGATTCGTCCGTCCTGATAACATGACCAACGTAAGCATGACGAAGTCCCGACAATCTCGTTTTTAAGGAGCATTCTGTCAGTACTTCTTCCAAGACTGATTTATTTGTTCCTCTGGCAGTCTATTGTATATTCAATATTCTTCGCTGACATCACAATTCAAATGTATCAATTCTTCTTAGGTCTTCCTTTTTCACTGTCCAGCTTTTGCATGCATATGAGGCTATTGAAAATGCCATTGCTTGGGCCAGGCACACCTTAGTCATCCAAGTAACATCTTTACTTTTTAACACTTTAAAGAGGGCTTTTGTAGCAGATTTGCCCAGTGTAGTGCATCATTTGATTTCTTGACTGCTGTTTCCGTGGGCATTGATTGTTGATCTAAATAGAATAAAATCATTGGCAACCTCCATATCTTCGCTGCTTATCATGATGTTGTTTATCAGCCCAGGTGTGTGGATTTTTGTCTTCTTTATGTTCAGGTGTAATCCATACTGAAGGCTCTAATCATTCACCTTCATCAGTAAGTGCTTCAAGTCATCTTCATTTTTGGCAAGCAAGGTTGTGCATGTTGCAGGCTGTTAATGAATCTCCCTCCATTCCTGATGACGCTTCTTCTTCATACAATCCAGTTTCTTGGATTATTTTCTCAGCATAAAGATTGAATAAATAAGGTGAAAGAATACAAAAAAAAAAATTATAGCTTTACTGAAACACATGCCTTCATATTATAACAACCTTTATAATTCTTGTTTCATCAATCATCTTCCTAGTCATTCCCAATCATTCACTGAAGCCCTTACAAACTGACTTAATACTTTTTTCTCCATTTCTCTTCAGAAAGTTTTTTTTTTTTTTGGCAAATTCATCGTATGCAAGATGAACCATCCCACACCCTGGCTACTTTATTCTTTAATCTTCTTACTTTAAATGGCATTATTCTTCTACCACAACTCAATCACTTACTTCCTTAAAATATCCTAGATATGATTATTCTTTTAACTGTGAATGGTGCCATTATTTTCCTAGGAAGGATAAAATGAATATTATAATAAGAGAACTTGATTTTGATTCAATCTAAATAATGTATTTATTTTTTCATCTTGAGAGAAGGCTATTCTTGGCACTTCATGATCAAATGTTAAAATAAGAGGTAAAGATATATATTGAGAACACCTATAAACTTTCTTGAATGAATGCAACTTATCAGGTTTCCTTATTTTTCTGGGTATATGTGTATATGTTGTGGCTGTTGTCGTTAGTTGGCATGGAGTTGATTCGGACTCATAGCGACCCCATGTGTACAGAGCAGAACTGCTCCATAGGGTTTCCAAGGCTGTGACCTTTCAGAAGCAGATCACCAGGCCTGTCTTCTGAGACAGCTCAGGCTGGGTTTGAACCATCAACCTTTCAGCTAGTAGTAGAGTGCTTAACCTTTTTTGCCACCTGAGATTCCATTGGTGTAGATGTAGATATAACTATAGGTATCTAGATATAGATATCTAGGTATAGATATAGTTGTTGTTGCAAGCCGTCAAGTCTATTCTGACTCAACGCGACCCTATATAACAGTAGAACTGCCTCATAGGCTTTCCTAGACTATAATCTTTATGGGAGCAGATCATCAGGTCTTTTCTCCTGGGAGCTTCAAACTATCCACCTTTCAGTTAGTAGCAGAGCCCTTAACCATTGAAACACCAGGCTTCTCTCTCACTAACCCAGCTACTAACCAAAAGGTTGACAGTTTGAATCCACCACTGCTCCCTGAAAACCTTATAGGGCAGTTGGAATTGACTGGAGGGCAATGAGTTTTTTATTTTTTATACACACACACACACTTTGTTGTTGTCAGGTGCAGTCAAGTTGGTTCCGACTCATAGTGACCCCATGTATAACAGAAGAAAACACCGTCCAATCCTGTGCCATCCTCACAATCACTGTTATGTTTGAGCCCATTGTTGCAGCCACTGTGTCAATCCATCTCTTTGAGGGTCTTCCTCTTTTTTGCTGACCCTCTGTTTTACCAAGCATGACAAACTTCTCCAGGAAACGTCCCTCCTGATAACATGTCCAAAGTATATAAAAGAAAGTCTCGCCATCCTTACTTCTAAGGAGCATTCTGGCTGTACTTCTTCCAAGGCAAATTTGTTCTTTCTTCTGGCAGGTCAAGGTATATTCAATATTCTTCACCACCAAAATAATACAAAGGCATCAATTCTTCTTCTGTCTTCCTTATTCATTGTCCAGCTTTAGCATGTATATGAGGTGATTGAAAACACCATGGCTTGGATCAGGTGCACCTTAGTCCTTAAAGTGACATCTTTGCTTTAAAGAGGTCTTTTGCAGCAGATTTGCCCAGTGCAATGCGTCGTTTGTTTCCTGACTGCTGCTTCCATGGGCGTTGATTGTGGATCCAAGTAAAATGAAGTCCTTGACAACTTCAGTCTTTTCTCCTTTATCATGATGTTGCTTATTGATCCAGTTGTGAGAATTTTTGTTTTCTTTATGATGAGGTGTAATCCATACGGAAGGCTGTAAGTGCTTCAAGTAAGTGAGTAAGTGCTTCAAGTTCTCTTCACTTTCATCAAGACAGTTTGTGTCTTCTGCATATCACAGGTTGTTAAGGAATCTTCCTCCAATCCTGAAGCCCCGTTCTTCTTCATACAGTCCAGCTTCTCAGATTATTTGTTGAGCATTGAGTAAGTATGGTGAAAGGATATAACCCTGATACACACCTTTCCTGACTTTAAACCACGCAGTATCGTCTTGTTACATTCGAATGAAGGCCTCTTGGTCCATGTACAGGTTCCTCATGAGCAAAATTAAGTGTTCTGAAATTCCTGTGCTTCTCAATGTTATCCATAATTTGTTATGATCCACACAGTATAATGCCTTTGCATAGTCAATAAAACACAGGTAAACATCTTTGTGGTATTCTCTGCTTTCAGCCAAGATCCGTCTAACGTCGGCAATGATATCCTTTGTTCCACATCCTCTCTTGAATCCAGCTTGAATTTCTGGCAGTTCCCTGTGGATGTACTGCTGCAACTGCTTTTGAATGATCTTCAGCAATATTTTACTTACATGTGATGTTAATGATATTGTTCAATAATTTCCACATTCTTTTGGATCACCTTTCTTTGGAATGGGCACAAATGTGAATCTCTTCCAGTCAGTTGGCCAGGTAGCTGTCTTCTGAATTTCTTGGCAGAGACAAAGGAACACTTCCAGTGCTGCATTTGTTTGTTGAAACATCTCAACTGGTATTCCGTCAATTCCTGGAGCCTTGTTTTTCACCAATGCCTTCAGTGCAGCTTGGACTTCTTACTTCACAGCCATCGGTTCTTGATCATATGCTACCTCCAGAAATGATTGAATGTCGACCAATTATTTTTGGTATAGTGACTCTGTGTATTCCTTCCATCTTCTTTTGATACTTCCTGCGTAATTTAATATTTTCCCCATAGAACCTGTCAGTATTGCAACTCGAGGCTTGAATATTTTCTTCATTTCTTTCAGCTTGAGAAATGCAAGCATATCCTTTCCTTTTGGTTTTCCAATTCCAGATCTTTGCACATTTCATCATAATACTCTACTTTGTCTTCTCAAGCCACCCTTTGAAATCTTCTGTTCAGCTCTCTTACTTCATCATTTCTTCCTTTCACTGTAGCTGTTCTGTGTTCAAGAGCAAGCCAGAGTCTCTTCTGACATCTATTTTGGTCTTTTCTTTCTTTTCTGTCTTTTTAGTGACCTCTTAGTTTCTTCAGGTATGATGTCCTTGACATCATTCCACAACTCGTCTGGTCTTCGGTCATTAGTGTACAAAGTATCAAATCTATTCTTGAGATGGTCTCTAAATTCAGGTAGAATTTACTCAAGGTTGTACTTTGGCTCTCATGGACTTGTTTTAATTTTCTTCAGCTTCAATTTGAACTTGCATAGGAGTAATTGATGATCTGTCCAGAAGTTGGCCCCTGGCTTTGTTCTGACTGATGATATTTGGTTTCTCCATAACCTCTTTCCAGAGATTTAGTCGATTCGACTCCTGTTTATACTATCTGATGAGGTCCCTGTATATAGTCACTGTTTATGTTGTTGAAAAATGGCATTTCTAATGAATAGGTCATTGGTCTTGCAAAATTCTATCATGTAATCTCTGGCATTGTTTCTATCACCAAAGCCATATTTTCCAACTTCTGTTCCTTCTTCTTTGTTTCCAACTTTCACATTCCAATCACTAGTAATTTCAGTGCATATTGATTGCATGTTTGATCACTTTTAGACTGCAGAAGTTGGTAGTAATAGAAACATCAAAGTTGACTTTAGAAATGTTTCATTTCTAAATCATCATTATCTGCACTAAATATTCTTGTATATTACTTACCTCATGGAATTGTTAAGTTGCAAATGATATAAAGGGAAAAATCTATAGAGGCATTGAAATGCATATTTTCAACTTTCAAATGAATGTAGCAGTAAATATTTATTATTATTTTATTAATATGTAGACTTATTTTTAATAGTCTTTGTTTCTCTCAAATTAATTTTTAAATGACACAGTCTTTCATGGTCTGTCCCAAACAAAATTCATTGTATTTTAAATTAAACCCTACAAAATTATGCAGTACATTTTTGACAACTTTACTTGTGGTTGACATTGAGGTAATGGTTGTAGCAAACATCAGAAAATGTTTTGGAGCTGAACTAAAGTTACAACCAAACATATTAGAGTCCAGACCAAAGTTGTGTTCAGATGTATATCATTGAAAGATATAAGAGCTAGTGATTAGAAACTGAAAGAATAAGAATAACCCAGCCTGAATTAGACTAGTACACAAAGAGTGAAATTAAGTGCACTGAGTTGGAAGGCAGAATAAATGCTAAACGACTTTTTAGAATTGTCAAGGAAGTCACTGAAATATACTCTCAGTGGGACTTCTGTAGCAATAGCTAGCCTTGTACTAATGGAACAACAATACATAAAAGCCATGAAAAAGAACAAAAGGTGCAACCTACCAGAAGATATATGCTCAGTATGTAAAACCTACAGAAAAATACGACCCTGACTACAAGCTTCAAAAGTTAGGACATGAATCTGTGAACAGGAGGAAAAAAAAAAAAAGAAATAATTCAGGTTGTATTTTATTTAAACAGATTAAAAAATAAGTCACATCAATAGAACTTCTTTCATTACTATTTCTATATGGAATAGTACGAAAAGAAACTTAGAAAATAAAAAGCTTTCATAGTGTTCATACTAGCAAGAGATATACCCCAGCTACTAGGTCTTTATGTTCTAACAGAGGTTCATTTCTGTATAGAGCAGAGCAATAGCACACCTGAAATATTAGCAAAAGTAATTACTCTTAGTATTAGTAATTGCTTTTACTACCTTTCTTTTAATACAGAGTGAACAAAATAAAAATTGGCTAAAATAATAAGAACTAACAAATTATTTCTATCAATGTTGAGTATTTTTATGACATGAAGAGTATTATTAGTGAGTTTATTCATTATCTGACAAAATATATCAGTAGTCTTGGCAGATGGAAAGGGGATGGCTGCTAGGGACAGAAGCTGGTTTCTAATGTAGTTGAATTCATTGCAAGCATTATGAGAATCATGGGGGTGCTTTTGTGCTTTTGAGTTTCGGTATTGCCACATTACTGGGACATTGAAAAATATTTTTGTAGAATGTTAAACAATACTTTTTTTCTGTTTTCATCTCATTTTGTCTGATAGTTGGGGGACACTCAAAGGAATAAGTGCAAAAAATATTAGGGATTTCTATTCTATCTGACTTCATACTATCCCTTCCTTAATGACAAAAAGGGTTACTGTTCATTGTAGATAATATATGATATGATATCTTGTCATATCATATACGATCATATCATATATCATAACATAACAAAATATAACTTTATTACATACTTTATTTTATTCCATTTCATTTTATTTATTGTTGCCTTGATATATTTATAAACTATCCCAAGACTCAGCTAAATATGAAAAACCTCTTATTTGATGTCATGACATTAACAGAACTTTTGCCTCCTAACACGGAGTCCCAATCTGCTTTTCATTCCAAGAGTTTCTACACTTTTGTTAGTTGCTAACCTAAAGCTCTGAATGACAATCTTCCTATTTTCCCCACAGAATTTCCAAGATTGGGGGAAGGGCAATTTCACCAATGTATTAAAACAATAATATGAATAATCCAATGCATATTGAAATGAGTAAACAATTTACAAACACAAATTAACATAAGGATGTATAAACTCATACATAATTAAATAAATGTAAGCCAAAACAGTGACACAATTTGGCAAACTTTTTAAAATATTAATAATTTCCGGCTTAACCTTTGTAAAAGAAAAGTGACAGAATTTATCAAAGTTACAATTTCATACATGTTCTGACTCATTAGCTCTATAGGTAAGAAGTGTACCTTAGTCATATACTCACAGAAATAGACTAAATATATTTGTTTTAGCATTGTTATGTTAGGTAAAACCTTGAAGCAACCAAATTATTCTATGGAGATTCTATACAAATATTCTGTGCAACTATTGTAAATAATTTGTTAGAAAATATTATAAGAGCAAAACAACAATTTTTGGATGAGATAAAGGGGATAGTACTATGGCCTGTTAGAAATCATTTTGCCAAAGATGCTCAGAGGTAGGATAAGAAATCAAGTTTGAAGGACAATATTTCCATTCATTTCTTCATTCACTCTTACAAGATTTAAGGGTAAGATTTAATTTATTAATTTATTCATTTCATTATCTATTCACTCTTTTAATAGATATTTATTACAGGCACTAAGTTAGATGCTGCTCATAAAAGGGAAATTTTAGCTAGTTTTTTTTTTTTTGAAGAGTTTCAGCTAATACAGTTAGCACCTATATGTAAATTAGACGTAAAAAAAAAGAAGTGCCCTTTCCTAGAAGAATAGCAAAAATACATCCCTTATGAATAGGTTAAGGAGCCTTGGTGGTGCAATGGTTAAACATTCTGCTTTTAACCAAAAAGCTGACGATTGGAATCCACCCAGTGGCTCCACAGGAGAAAGACCTGACTGGTGATCTGCTCCCCTAAAGATAATAGCCTAGAAAACTCTATGGGGCTGTTATACTCTGTCACATGGGGTCACTGTGAATTGGAATCTACTCGACTGCACACAACAGCAACAATGTGGGTAGATTAATAAGAAAAAAGTGTCTGTTTATCTGAACAGATACAGACTGCATCATGCAGGATAGACATTTGACAAGGAAGGCAAAGTCTGTGTTATTGTTCTCACTCTTGCCCCCTTTGCCCGGCCTGTATACAGCCTGTATAACATAACTCAGAGGCCCCATATCTTTGAAAATGTTGCTGAAAATATAGACATATTTTTAATCAATTTAATTTTACATTTTCTCTATAAACCCACAAAAACCAAACACACTGCCTTTGAGCTGATTCTGACTCATAGTGACCCTGTAGGACAGAGTAGAATTGCCCTCAAAAGCTTTCTTTATGGAAACTGACTGCCCCATCTTCCTTCCATGGAGCAGCTGGTGGATTCCAAACGCAGACCTTTTGGTTAGCAGCCCAGCACTTTAACAACTGTGCCACCAGGGATTGTAATGGGCAAATGCACTGGTATGGCAATTGTTGTTGTTATGTACCTTCGAGTCGATTCCGACTCATAGCGACACTATAGGACAGAGTAGAACTGCCCCATAGGGTTTCCAAGGAGCGGCTGGTGGACTCCAACTGCCGACCTTTTGGTTAGCAACTGAGCTGTTAAACACTTTGCCACCAGGGTTCTGTGGCAATTAGAAACTCATTTTTAAATCTTTTTGATAATTTAGCTTCTTAGAATCTTTTAATTTTTATTTGTAGGTAGATGTATGGAAAGTTCTCCACACTTGCTCAAGCAAGTAACTTTGTGATGTTTAAGCAAAGGTAAGCAATACCTTTATTCTAGGGTGTAACCACAGCAGAGTAAAGCATGCATATGGACAGTCCATCTAGAGTACAAGAACTGGGTGAGGGCAGCAGAACGTGAGATCCAGGAAATTTCTATTGTCACTTTGAGACCTGTGACACCAGTGGCCTGGGAAGCATGTTTTGGCAAAACTGAGTCAAGGTCGTATTTACTTCCTTTCTCGTGCTGTATTCCATGAGATCTGAATTTTGTCTTTGGGTAAATTTTGTTGGCTATCAACAGGGTAAGAAGGGATGAAAAATAAAATTATCTTCTTTGAAGAATGGTTATTTTTTCTGTCTCCTATATTCTTCAAGTGTGTTTGCTAAAAGTTTTATTTGAAAAGTACTTCTGTTTTGATTCATTCTGATTATAGGTTAGTGGTACTATAGAACAATTAAAGAGGCAGAAGTAGCAAAGATCAAAACAATGGTTACTGAAAAGAAGGGAGTCAACAGCTCTTGTTTCATCAGTAACAAGATGCTATTTCAAAAATCAGTTATGTTTAGCATATGTGTCTGTAATCAGGGCTTCTTTAACCTGAAATCTGGTAATGAACCTGTAACAATATTTTACCTTGTGATTTAATCAACAGGAAGACACACATGGTAAATAAACTTTCTTTGCTTTTTTGTAGCTTTGATAACTTATTAAGAGAGAAGTCTTGCATTTTGCACTTGTTTTAAATTGTTTTTCTAGCTATTTTGAATATAGGTATTGTTGATTATTTTTAAATATTCTGCAAAAGAATTTATACCGAGACATTGACATTACATTTTCTGTTAATTTATGTCAGTAAACATAAAATCAGTACAGCAAGGGGCCGTTTAAGTACTTGTGTTTTAAAAGATCAGTATTTATACATTATAATTTCATGTAAAATCAAATCTGAAGGAATGCTAGACATTGATGCAACACCGATTAGAACTGAAATTTTTAGAACAAAATGGAGTCATTACAGTTCAGCACAAGATGAGATACGATTTCAAGTCCCAGGAGGCATGCAGTTTGATAACCCTAGTGACACAGTGGTTAAGTGCTCTGTTGCTAACTGAAAGGTCAGTGGTTTGAACCCATCAGTTACACAGTAGGAGAAAGATGTGGCAGTTTGCTTCAGCAAAGATTAAACCCATTGCAGTGGACTCCATTCCGACTCATAGCAACCCTGTAGGGCAGAGTAGAACTCAGTAAAGATTATAGCCTTAGAAACCCTATAAAAAACTCTGCCCTATAGAGTTGTTATGAGTAGGAATCAACTCCATGGCAATGGGCATGTATTAATTCAAGTTACTAGATGGATGAGAGGATGAACCATGCAGCTGATAAGAACTTTCAGCTTAACAGTGAAGTTTAATCTCTAAATTCACATGAATAACAACGTCCATAAAGAGAGAATATCATCATTTCTTTTAATATATTTTCTTTACTGAAACTATGATCTAATTGAGAATCAAGTAATGTAGCTTCTGATATTCTAGGTTTTAAAGTTTTAGTTGAAAGGGAGAAATTAAAAAACAGAAACAAAAAATACTTGAAGTATCAAAATAAAATGTAATCAACTCTAGCTTATTCTTGTATGTCCTGGCCTAAAAATAAACTTGAAACAATATTTTGTACTAGTTGACTTGTACGAAAATTTCACACCACCACCATCAAAATTTTCCTGTTAAAGATGAGGAATCTAGGGCAAAAAGAGATGAAATATTTGTCCAAGTTTACACAGTGAGCAAATGGTTTGGTCAAAGTAAAATCTATGTAATCTGTCTCCAGAAAATGTGTTCCAACACTATGATATTCTGCTTTAACCACTGTATGCCTGCCAGTGTATTACAATAGTAAAACTTTTTTGAACAGAAACAATATTGTTGATAAACACCTTAGACATAGACTTTCTATTTTCATTTTAATCAAATATTAAACCCTTTATAGCAGCACAAGGCAAACAGCTAAAATTTGTCAACTTTATCTCTTATTATTTTCCAATAAAATCAAATATAGGTAAAGAATCAATGTCTGGATTATTTTTATACATTCTCAAGGCATTTTTTTAAAATTTATACTGTTGCTGGGTACTCAAATAGAATAAATGAATTTGTAGATTTTGATGTATTTTTGAAGAAAGAAAGAAAAAAATGTCTCTCTCTTTCAGTATATGTATGTGATGGGGACCTCTGAATAATACTTATTTTTTTTTTTTGAATACTTTACATTCAGGCCTCTGCTATAAAACAGAAGTTTAAAACTCCCTAGAGGAGCAAGTCCATTATAATAGATTTTCATCTATTCTTCTATATACATGCCTTCTTTTTTTCTGCTTCCTCTGTTCTTTCTCATCCTGTCCCCCTGTTTTTATTCAATGTTTTCTTTGCCTCTTTTTCCTTTACATTCTGTTCTGTCACCCCTTAGCTCCTATGGTGGATTTACAGCTTCTGTTTCAGCTAAAACTACGTATAGCACTGTTACAGAAGTTGTTAAACGATGATACTATTTGAGAACTTAATTACGTTCTAAAGTATAATTAGTATTTGGTGACGTTTCAGATAAAGCTAGCCTTAAAGCTAATATCTTTATATTTATGAAACTTTTTTTATATGCATTATCTTTATTCCTTATAATATCTTGGTGAATAAATCCTTTCAATGAAAAAAACTAATAGTTTAAGAGATGGCCCAGGGCCTCAAAGCTAATTAGTAAGTCAACATGAAATAGGGTCCAGGTCCCTAATGCCCCTAAGTCTGTGATCTCTCCATCATCCTGTCCCATGTGCACTGGAGGTGCTCAGTGAAGGTAGGCTGAAAAGAATCTTTCAATAAAAAACTGACATATGATTATGTACTATGCACTGTTACTGTTAGCGAAGACAGAGATGATGTGGTCTGTCATCGAATGAGAAACTTGCGATAGTCACATGTACTACTCAAATAGAGTTAGCACAAGTTAGTGTACAATTATGGTATATGGTGGTCTTGGAGAGTCATTGAAAGCTGCCCTGCACCAAAATATTTCCATCAATAGTCCCCTGCAGGTCTTGAAATGTCCGCCATGAGACAGTCATTATTTTTCAAGGTTGAAGATTTTTAAGTCTTTGAGAGGTCCCCATGTCCCTTGTTGTTGTTGTTAGATGCCGTCGAGTCGGTTCTGACTCATAGTGACCCTATGTACAGCAGAATGAAACACTGCCCAGTCCTGCACCATCCTCACTATCATTGCTATGTTTGAGCCCGTTGTTGCAACCACTGTGTTAATCCATCTTATTAAGGGTCTTTCTCTACTGACTCTATACTTTAGCAAGCATGATGCCCGTAGATGCATTAAAAACATAATATTTAATATGAAATGGACACCTGGTAGATTACAGATGACCCCAGGGAAATTGAGGAGGAGACATAGCATGAAAGGATAGAAAGGAAAAGAGCAGAGACAAATCTTACGTTCCTCACTCTTTAATCCCACCACTGGTTTCGTTGCCAGTCTCACCTCCTCTCTGACTGTTAACTCTCGCTGGAGAATAACAACGTTCAGTTTTAGGGAATTATATAATTCACGTGTTCTTTAACTCACAATCAGTACCAGATATTTTCCTGAATTACATCTCTCCCTTTGAAAATGCCACTATTCTCATGAGTTCCTTGTTGAAAAGCCTTATTATTTCGAGGAATGAACAGTTAAAATGGCCTGCAACTTTGCTTGTTAGGCTTCCTCTCATTCAGGCATATCTGTGCATTCAAGTTTTCATATTAATTGACTGATTGATTCCTATATTCATTCATTTAGAAGACACTTACTTTGATCTACTCTGTATCTTAGAGAAAGATATTGTCATTGTCATTGCATAAAAATATGTTTAGAGAGAGGGGTTTTTAAGCCATAGAGCTCTATATTTTTCTAAGGCATTTTGAGACTTAAACTGAAAGGCATGTGTTTATTTTGCAATGCTAATTGTTATCCCTGACATTCATCTGACCCTTCTTGTAACATCATCTGTCATTAATGCCTCCACCCACTGCATTGCTAGGCAACTAATTCCCGCTAATCTGATCAAATAATTTAATCTATGATGTTAATGACTGATGTAATCTTAATGTATGAGCTAACACTTCTAGATACTGTTAGGTTTATCATAGACTCACAGAATTTTAAAACTAAACTTGTGCTTTCAAGATACCCTCTAGTATAACCACATACAACATATGAAGTCCTGAGGTTCAGGAATTTTCCTGAGATTGCTTGGTGACAGGACAAAACCTGGACAGAATTCCTACGTCTTTGAATGCTCCACAGTTCATAGGAAGCCTTTAAATTTCTGAAGGCTGAAAGGTGGGTAATATGGGGATTTTAAATAGCATGATGCTTTGGCAAAGGGCGCTGGAGAAGAAGATATTTTTGACTAAAACAATCTTTAAATAGAACACACTTCCTACCCTGCTGTCACCCACTATGAAGAGAAGGTGTGATGTTCGTTTAATTAGTTTTTCCACTTCTGAGAGACTATACCAAGACCACTGTCCTCATTCCTGTTAGTGAATTGCTGAAATGCTGCATTTAATGGGTTTATTTAATTTGATGTGATATCTGAATACAGTTAAACTAAAAATCGTGCTGAGATAGAAGACTCTACAACCATCTGATTAAAGAATAAACTATTGGATTTCCTGCACCTCACTATATGAAGTTAGAAACTCAATGGAATACAGGAAAACATATCTTTGAGTTTCCTAAATAGAAAAAGGTTTTGAATTTCAATGTAGACTTGGCATTTAACACGTTATTCTCTCTTAAATTGAAAATATGTCTCTGACATTAAAATGAAAAGGGTGCACACATAACATTATTTGCACTACAGTAAAATATTTTGTTGTCAAGCATTACAAATTCAGATCGCATAGCTTCCTTACAGAGCCTGTACTTCTCTCTCTGATCAAATATTTTTTATACCCAATGCCACTTAAAAGGAGCCAGCATTTGAATCTTTGTGGATTCTGCTAGCTGCTAAACAAACTTCAGATGCAAAGCAAGGCAGTGACCTTGAAAGGTATCCTTTTGCCACTATCTGTTAGATAGTTTGTGAGATATAATATTTCTTCTTTAAATTCAAATTTCTAATAAGTTAGATTTTCTCCAGAAATATCATTTAAAATGAGTTTTAGAAATACTTTTCTTAAAATAAAAAGAATCTACTTTAGATTCTTTTAATTTATGCCCAAAGCAGCAAAGGTAAAAGGTCAGAACATAATTAACTTAAAATATACCCTAGATTGTATCTGACTCATCATGCTTTAATGAGTCTCCATAAGTAGATGATCTCTGCAAAAATAAAACAGAATACTGATTACAGAGGCGTTGGCTGCTACCCGAGTAGAAAAACCTGTAGGATGCATCCTTGGAAAAAGTTCTAATGTCACCCAATAGAAATAAAAACACAATTTGGAAATAGTTCTTTTGAGTCTTAACTTGCCAATCTGCAAGGGAAAAAAAGAGTGCATATATTTTAGTGTGTAGGCAGAGAAGTAGTTTCTTCTTGTCATACAAATTGGGAAATACAAAATATTCACTTCATGTTTAGATAAAACATTACATGTTACACACACAGAGTTGTATTTTGTATTTAAGAAACTAGAAGTAAGACAGAGACAATAGGGGGCTTATACACAGCCATAGATTTAAAGTGATGCTATTGATTCTATTTTTAATTTCCAATATTAGATAATATCTGCTAGATAATATTTCTCTAGATAGAAAATCAGCAATGTGCATTAGCTTTTAGTATACAATTTTCTATGCAGTCTTAAATGCTAGACCTAAGAACTCTGGAATTTATAGCATATTATTTTAAAAAATATGGCATTACTTAATTTGTGATATACACAGCCACTTATTGGAGACTTGAAACTTTAGAAATAGGAAATAGTTAAAGGAAGTTGAAAGGAGGACCCTGTGTAGACAAAATAAAAATTATGACAATTATTAATTTTGTATTTTTTTATAATACTCTCACTGAGCTCTCTGGAAAATTATTTTGCCTCATACAGTAAGGATTAGGACCCAAGAGAGGAGTTAGGGAAATGTGGCTGCGCAAGTATGTGTAAAACATCTGCTCATGATGACTCCTCTCCATGGAAAGGGAAAAGTAAAGAAAGACCAAAATATGGTAATTATGAATTTGATGGAACTTTTTGTTCTATATTCCTATGACAGCTGAGGAGGGGTACTTTTAAGTAAAAGAGATAATTGTAATGTTCTCTAACAAGGGTATTAACAAACAAGGGATCATAGAATTGTATTCCTATGTGTTGTTTATCTTTAAAGGAGAGCTACACTGCAACATCATAAGATCATGAATATCACAATAGAGATAAGGTTATTGTCAGGCCACATCAACTCAAAATGCAGAGAGTAATATCAATGATGTAACTAGTTGTTTCCACCATACATTGTCAAAACATACCATACCATATCCATTGCTGTTGAGTCAATTCCGACTCATAGCGACCCTATAGGACAGAGTAGAACTGCCCACAGAGTTTCCAAGGAGTGGCTGGTGGATTCAAATTGCCAACCTTTTGGTTAGCAGCCATAGCACTTAACCACTGCACCACCAGGACTCCTTGTCAAAAAATAGACATTAAAAAAAAGTCAGTATATTTCATGCATAATCAAGCTTTCATAAATCATTTTTTCAATTACTATCATTTACCAAGGACCTTGAAAAATAAATAAGGCCCAGGCAGCACTATAAGGAGTTCACTTGCCAACAGAGAGACGTAAGTAAATAGGTTAGTATGAATTGTAACCAAACTCTACATGATTACAGAAAAGGGAGCCACTCTTTCTAGAGAAGTTAAGAGTGTCAAAGAAGATTTCACAGAGAAGTACACATTTGTATGTTTTAAAGTTTGAATAGGAGCTTGATTCATAGTTGAGCAGGAGTAGAACATTTTAAGCCACTGGTGCTACATTTGTTTATTATGTTTGGTATAAAGGAGTAAAGGAGCTGAAGGGATTTGTGATTTTGATGAGGAAGTAGAACCCAGAATTTAAAACAGTTTCAGGTGGCTGTGTGGTTGCATAAATGATGGTCAACTAGAAGTGGAAGGTTGATATGCTTCTCTTTTATCCTAGTGGCTTATAAATGATGGGATGCTGTTGGGAACTTAGATGGAGAGAGACTAATTTACGGACGAATGCTGTCATGCAATATGAGATAGTGTAAGGGCAGGTGGCATGTGGAAGAGCCAAATGACATCAACAAAGAGAATAGTGGCTTTTTCAGAAAGTTTCTTGTACTTTCAGGTATTTAGAAATCCTCTCTGTGTGAGGACTGCATGAGAAGCAAGTAGAGATTCTTCAGAGACCTAGGACATTGGGGAGATTTTGGAAAGGAATATGGGCAACAGTTGTCCAAGTGGAAAGAGATGGGAGGAAATCAGCAGCAGAGGAATGAACTCTCACAGGGCTCCTATGGGTAATTAAAATATGACTAAAATTAGGCATCCAGAGAGGCCTGAAATTTGCTTATTGACAGAAAAGGTAGACATGATGATATGACGAGTTTTACTGATTTCAAGTTTTGAAATAAAACTTTATTGTTATTTTTTCTTAACACACTTTCTTTAAGGTTTATAGAAGCTTTAAGATCCTAACCCTACCCAGCTGGATATCCTGGATTTTTCTTCTAGAAATCTTTCCTGATTCCCCTACCCTCCATCATTCTCCTGCATTCCCATAACCCCTGTAGTCTGATATGTATGTATTGATCTCTAATAGTTATATGCAGGTAATTGTCATCTTCAGAGTGGTACTATATATTTTTATTTGTCATAATGATTAAAACAATGTTGGATACATCATAGATGTTCAGAAAAGACTTGCCTGATTATCTCCTCAAGTGTTTAAATGTCCTGAGAATATCAAACTAATGAGTGAGTGATTGCAAGTTATGTAAGTGCCTTGGAACCTATTTCTTTTTCTGAGGACAGCTAACCTCTTTCCCAAAATCTCATATGAAGCTCCATTAATTTTCCTTTATTGATCTAAACTACTAGATTAATTGTATGTTTTATATTTATACAAAATAATAAACTGGTAAATTTAAATGGTTTTGTCAGTTTTCCAAAATACTTGACAATCTAGTTGAGCTCTATAGCTTCCAGTACAGCTGCAATAAGAATAGTAGATGGATAATTACTCCTCATTTAGTATTATTGGATATTTACAATAGAAGAAAAAAGGGCACTTGAAAGAGGATATAAGTGGTTAGGAAAAAGAAACGCTGTGTGCTTGTGGACAGAAACAGACACACACACATTGATTAAAATAATGAGTTTTGTACAGGGCACACAAAATGAACAGTCACCCAAGGTTGTTATAGTGCAGGAAAAAGATTTAATCCAATAAACCTATAGTGAGCCCTGTTATGTGCTAGACACTCTTTTAGTCACTAGAATACAATAGAGGATCAGACAAAGGAAATCCCAGCTTTCGTGAACCTTATATTTTAGTGAGATTAAATAAACAATCATACAGATATAATTGCAAATTTATGAAAACCAAATTATTTTATTTATATAATATGTATTTCTCTAGTATATTAAGAATTACAAATATATGTTACATATATTATGTATTATATATAAGGTACATATATGTGTATGTATAGGTATGTATAGAGGTATGTATATATGTGTATGTATAGGTATACATACACTGCACTCTGGTGGTGCAGTGGTTAAAGCGCTTGGCTAATAACCAGAAGGTCTGTGATTCGAACCCACCAACTTCTCGGGGAGAAAGATGTGGCCGTCTGCTTCCCTAAAGATTTACAGTCTTGAAAACCCTATAGGGCAGTTCTACCCTGTCCTATTGGGTTGCTATGAGTTGGAATCTACTCGACAGCAACTGGTTGCATTTGGTTGGATATACACACACAAACACACACTTACACATACACATATATACATATGTTTACTTCCATAATATATTGTTTACTTCCATAATATATATTAACTAGGATTATATGGATATTCAAAATTCCATCATGATTTTTTCCTTATCACTTTAGGCTACTATTAGATCTTCACTTTAAAGACTTAAAAAATGTTGAGAGCTTAAAAATTATATTACTGCTGTGGATATTATTCACAGTGGGAATCACTAGAAGGAAACTATTTAATTAACTTGTGGATAAACTGATAGGTCCACAGAGTATTCTCCCCACTAACTATTTTGGAATCTGTCCTTGTCCTTAATTGTTCTTGAAACTCACTCTCAAATTTTAAAATATAGTCTTTGCCTCCTTATAAAACCATACTTTACAGGATTGCTTGCTAGAGAGTTGCCATTGTCATCAATTTTAAAAGTGTTTGCTGTAGGAAAATAGCAAATAATTGCAAAACCCTGTGCATTAATCCAAAAACATTTAGATTAATTATTGATCCTTGAGTTTAAGTTACATTTGTTAAAGTACATACATTTGAAGAGATATAACTATAAAATCTCAAACAAGCAGTTTAGTAGATTTTAATCTGTCTTTTAGATACAGAAGTTAATATTCAATTATTTGAATCATTTGCATATTACTTTTAAAAAATTTCAAGTCAATTTATCTAATTTAACCTTTTGTTAATGTGGGTAGACATTTCTGTTGGATGTTAATTTTACTTCTACTTTGAGTTTGAATGAGCAAATTTTCTTTATCATATATTTTTACTTCCTAGGATATAAGTCTACCTGCTAAACCAAGTATGTCCTTATGTTTCCCCTTCCCTGGCTAGGAGTACCCCACTCAAGCATACTGGCCCAAAAAGTTCTCCATATGCTAGCTATTTATTCACAGTTCCCCTGTTATTTTAAACCATGGCCAAAAATTCTTTGACTTTGTTCTCATAGAGAAGACATCTGCATGTCTTCCCCTTGAACATGGTTGAGTTTATGACTCCTAGAACCAACGGAATATGGCAGAAGAGATCCTATGTTTTTTTCTGAGGTTAAGTCATAAAGAGTTGTTCAGTCTCCAGTTCTGTTTGTGGAAACACTTGCTGTAGGAGCCCTGAGCTGACATGTATTAAATCTGACTAAAAATAATTAAAATTCTTATTTGTTTAATTAATTTTTATTTCCTAAAATTCTAATAATAGCATAATAGAAATTACCTTCCAGCTATCATTGCCAAGCTATCATTGCCAAGACACCAAGATTTTAGTGAAGTTGCCTTGAACATTCTGCCAATTGAGTAACAACACTGGCCTCCATCAATACCACGTGTCTTAGTTATCTAGTTTGCTATAACAGGAATACCACTTTAACAAACAGAAATTTATTTCCTCACAGTTTAAAACCAAACCCATTGCTGTCCAGTTGATCCCAACTCATAGTGACCCTATAGGACAGAGTAGAACTGCCCCACAGGGTTTCCAAGGGGAGCCTAGTGGATTCTAATGGCCGACTTTTAGGTTAGCAGCCATAGTTCTTAACCACTATGCCACCAGGGTTTCCCCTCTCAGTTTAGGAGGTTAAAAGTCTTAATTCAGGGTATTTTATCTCGGGGAAGGCTTTCTCTCTCTGTTGGCTCTGGGGGAAGATCTTTGTCTCTTCAGCTTGTTTCCTGGTTACTTGGAGATCCCCAAGTGGCTTGGCATCAATCTTCCCCCATTTCTCCTTCTCTAGCTTGCTTGTTTAATCCCTTTTATGTCTGGAAAGAGATTGACTCAAGACACACTTTACACTAATCCTGTCTCATTAACATAATAAAGACAACCCATTCCCAAATGGGATTATAAACACAGGCATAGGGGTTAAGGTTTACAACACATAATTTTGGGCGACACAGTTCAGTCCATAACTTCACATAAAGCTGAAAAATTATCCAGTCCAGCCCTGTGTGAATTCCTGATCTACAAAATCATACTATATAATAAGAAAATCAATGTTTCAAACCACTATGTTTTGTGGTAGTTTGTTATGCGACAAGAGATAGCTGGAACCTTCCCAATCACACTTTCCTTGATTTATGAGCCATTTTGTTAGCTCTCAGTTCTTTAATTGAACAATATTATTTGTATATTCATATCATAAAACACACAATCAGATGTTAATGATTGGTGATAGAATTTTAATGCTTTTCTTCCTCCATGATCATTCAAATATTAATGCAAATCAATAGCTATAGCCTAATTATTTGCTTCTACTGAATATACAATAGCCATCAGATTCAGATAAACAGAGAAGATTCTGGGGCAGAAAATTCTTTCTAGTAAATTCTTTAATAATCCAATATAGAAATTTGCCAAATTAGTATACATGTAAGATGGAGTTTTTAACTACATTTAAAGATCTTTTACTTCACTTACTGTAAAACCATATTGTATATATTAACCAAAATTTCTTTTTGAAAAAAAAATTCAAAGTAAATGATTAACTCCTGAGCTGGTTGGGCTGATGAAAACTTGTCTAGAATGATCTCTGTTTCCTTAGAATCAAAGGAATTAAAACCAACGGAAATGTTGTGTCTGCCTGTTTATTGAGTGAAACTTTACCTGCATCAGGGCAACTGAGTTGGCTTCCAGGCCTGATTATAACAGTATAAAAGATTGGTGAGAAGTAGAGGTGCGGGTTCTATGTTACGGGTCTCATCCGTGACAGATGTACATGCCTCATACATACATGTCCGAGGCAAAATAAGTTGTGTACTTGGCTAACTGCTGGGACTCTCAATGAGATTAAAATGTATCTGCTATATTTTCTAACATACATCCTTTCATAAAGTTAAGTAAACATAATATTAGATTAAAACTGTTTGCATCTTGTGAGTCTGATTGCCTGCTTGCATTGATAACCACAGCCGAGGTGCTACAAGAATAAAAATGACAATAACAATAGTCAGCACATACTGACTGTTTTCTCTGTGCCAATCACTCTTCTAAATCTATCACTGTATCAAGGCATTTAAGAACCACAACAAATCCGGGAGGTAGGTACTACTGCTAACTTTCCTACAGATAGGAAAGCTGAGTCACGGAGAGGTTAAGTAACTTGCCTAAGGTCTCACAATAACTAAAAAAGTGGCAGAGTTAGGATCTGAATGTAGACATCCTGGCTATAATCCACACCACTTCTTAAAATTCTGATGATATCCTAATAGAATAGTGCAGAGACATTACAATTAAAATTTGCAAAGAAGATCCCCCAAATCTCATGGCAATGGGGAAGTGCTCATTACCATGGAATTCATTACGAGACAGAAAAGACTTCAAATATTATGGGATAATGGATGATTATCTATTTAAGGGGCATTTTGGATATATGTATTATATTAGCAAATTACCAAGTAAAAATAGTAAAAGGCATTGAAGTAAAAGACATTAAGTACTCTATGGGCAAGGCCATATATAAAAGCCTAATAAATGTTTGCTGGCCTTGATGGGAAGAAGACCTTTCCACCACTGTTGAAATATCATTGGTACTAGAATGAGTAAAGAGGTAGAGAAAAAATGCTATGAACTGGGAGGAGATCAGAATCTGATAAAGAAACAAATTTCTAGTAAGTGGAGTCATGACCACAAGAAGCAGAGAGATTAGCTCAAGTAGTTGTAAACATATTCTTTTTTTGTATTTAATTAAATCAGTGAGGGAAAATTGACTGCAAGGAGCCACATTTATTAAAACAGATATGCAATTAAGCCAAAAATTAATTGCCAGAATATGTAACATGCTTATCTTACAACAACTTGATAAGTTCCTTAAACTTTAAACACTAATGATTTACCATAGATTAAATTTTGTTATATGTGCAATATAAATTCTCTGAGAAAAGATAATAATCTAATAAATAATCTAATTCCCAATGTTGTGATGGGATAAAATATGACTATATTCAAGCATCATTTAATAAAATCTAGATAACATAAATGTATGTCATAGGTGTAGTAAATGCCAATCTTGGGAGACTTGGACTTTCAACTTAATATCAGTCAAAGCTAAAAATTATGGTGTACACCATACAGTATCAAAGAAAATGAACATTTCTAAATCTTGAAAGAAAATCCAAAATCAGTCAAGAAGATAATATTTGTGTTTCTAAAATAATGCAACACTTTCACTGCAGATTATTGATAAGGAGGTATTAAGAGAAGATGAAGAAGAATCACTTCAGAGACATTGTAGATGCCTAGACTAGAGATTATTGTAGCAGTTTGTTGTTGCTTTTTGGTGCTGTCAAGTCAATTTTGACTCATAGTGACCCCATGTGCCAGAGTAGAGCTACTCCAGAGGGTTTTGTAGGCTGTAATCTTTACAGGAGCAGATCCCCAGGTCTTCTTCCAGTGGAGCCGCTGGGTAGGTTCAAACGGCCAAGATTTCAGTCAGCAGCTGAGCGCTTAGCCATTTATATCACCAGGGATCCTTTGTAGCGGCTTAAACAGAGAGAAATGCCATGTGAGGAAAGGAGATAACAAGGATGACTCTAGAATTCTGGGATGAATATCTAGTCCTGTTAGGACTGATGCTACTTGACTAGGAGGATAAGTAATATGGTCTCCCAGGAACTGTGAAAGCCACAAAAATTGCTAAAATATGACCTCTGTTCACAGAGGAATTTGCAATTTAGTACTGGATAGAAATACAGGGATTTTCCCATTTGGACCACAATTGGAGGGAAAGATCATTAAGTGTGTACAGTTGCAACAAAGGAAATAGTTATTCACTTACTATGAATACAGTAAGGTAAAGAAACCTCCTAGTTATTCCTTTTATTACTACTATTTCAAATCTTTTCTCTCTTTTACAAATGCACCATAAACCAAGAAAACCCCAAACCCACTGCTGTTAAGTCAATTCTGACTCATAGAGACCCTATAAGACAGAGTAGAACTGCCCCGTAGGATTTCCAAGGCTGTAAATATGTAAGGAAGCAAACTGTCACATCTTTCTTCCACGGAGCTGCAGGTGGATTTGAACTGCCAACCTTTTGGTTGGTAGCTGAGCATTTTAACCATTGCAGCACCGGGGCTCCTCCAAATTTACCATACTTCTATATATTTATCATGCTTTTTATAGTTTTGTGAGAATAGAAAGTCATAAAGGCCTTCCTTCCCTTTTTTTTAAATTCAGTGATGATGGATGGTTTAGATCTAAAGCCACGGTTTTAAAACTGATACCATTTTGATTTATATATATATGTATATATTTTTTTTTTCCTTTTCAAAATGATTACCCCTTTGGTTATTTAAATAAGAGGCTTTGAGCTTTCTCCAACATAGAAGTTATTAGAGCAAACTTCAGTAACAGTTCTCATTATTTTCTTTCATAAGAATGAAAATGAAGAGTAATAGTTATAATGAATTATTGCCTGTGTGTGAAACTACTTATCCCTTTACTGACTTGAGGGAAAGATTAAAATCTCATTTTCTAAACATAAACAAAAGGTCCCCTGTTTTATTCAAACAATCTCTGAGTCTCTACTTTGTTCCAGATGTGTTGGCGGCAATGGGAATAAAATGGGAAATAAAACAGACTAGGCCTCTGGCAGAGACAGATAATTAAACAAGCCCTTCAACTACAGAGCAGTAAGAGCTATGAGAAAGTACGTGAACTGTTTCCGTCAGGGAAGCTGCATGTGTCAAGGCCTGGAGTGTGTCATGGCTGACTTCAGAAAATGAAACAGAGCACAACACCTCTGGGAGTGTCAGAGTGAGTAAGCAGGGTCAGATTAAGGCATATGAGGGCTCTAAACACTGATAATCTGTGGTGTCCCCTACTCTGCTTACTCATGCATCCATATAGAATATACAAGTTACATATATTCATGTATATATATACAGATACATGTATATATGTGTGTATGTGTGTGTTACCTATCCATGATGAAACTTCTTTATAAATGCAGTTATAATATTAGCAACTGAATGCAAAAGTGGTGTGTGCCATTTTAGTGGAATGAGATGAACTGGATTATAAAATTTTTAGTGGATGCGGGGTACTAAAATTTTTACTATATACCACATTTTCTACAAAAAGAATATTCCACACGTTCTACAAAAACGAAACTTACTAGATACATACATTAAAACTTTTCATGTTAGATATTAATATTTCCAGTATTTTGGGGAAGTTTGCTATATTTTTATTATATTAAACTATTACCCATGTTGGTATCATATTAAATGTATTCTAGATTGCGTCTGCTGTATGACAAACATATTTTAAATCTAAAGTTATAAATATTATTGTTTACAAAACTTAGGGCATAACTCTCTACATAAATGCTGTATAGTTAAAAAGTAACTTGATTGAATTCATTGCAATGGCTGACTTATTCGAGTTCCCTTGTTTTTGCACATCATCTGGGACTGGAGTTCCTGCTGGTTGTTTAACCAGGATGTGCACATACCAAGAACGTACCTTGTGTTTATATCAGGGCAAAGAGTATTGCCGGCCCCCTGGCTGGAGTTGCTGGATCAGCAGATAGAGACATACAAAATGGTTCTCTCAAAATCAATCATCGATCTATTAGCTATTAATATAATCTGTCCTTGCCCAGTAACCTCTCATGTCAGATCCAGTTGCATATTGAGTGAATGTAGCAAAAGTTACACTCAACAGCCATCCCCCACCTCTTATTTATTAGAAAAAAAAATAGTATACTACCAACATACCCACCGAGATAAGGAGTCTCGATTACATAGGAGAGGACCATAGGAGGCAGATGTCAATGAAGGTGTTGAAGTGGTAAGGGGCTCATAGCTAAACAACCTTGTGCTGGCACATTCTCATGCACTGGAGCTGGTATCAATTTCGTTTAGTATCCTGTCAGAACTGATCTGATGCTATGAACCCTAATGGCCTCAGACCAGACAAGTTGGGGAATGACATCAAGGACATCATACATGAAGAAAGCAAGAGGTTGTTAAAAAGACAGGAAAGAAAGAAAAGACCAAAATGGATGTCAGAAGAGACTCTGAAAGTTGCTCTTGAACATCAAGTAGCTAAAGCAAAAGGAAGAAATGATGAAGTAAAAGAGCTGAACAGAAGATTCCAAAGGGCGGCTAAAGAAGACAAAGTAAAGCATTATAATGACATGTGCAAAGACCTGGAGTTACAAATCCATAAGGGAAGAACACACTCTGCATTTCTCAAGCTGAAAGAACTGAAGAAAAATTTAAGCCTTGAGTTGCAATATTGAAGGAATCTATGGGGAAAATATTAAATGATTCAGGAAGCATCAAAAGAAGATGGAAGGAATACACAGAGTCACTGTACCAAAACGAATTAGTTGACGTTCAGCCATTTCAAGAGCTAGCATATGTTCAGGAACCGATGGTAGTGAACTAACAGGTTCATGCTGCACTGAAGACATTATCGAAAAAAAAAGTTCCAGGAATTGATGGAATACCAATTGAGACGTTTCAACAAATGGATGCAGTGCTGGAAGTGCTCACTTGTCTATGCCAAGAAATTTGGAAGACAGTTACCTGGCCAACTGACTGGAAGAGATCCATATTTATGCCTATTCCAAAGAAAGATGATCCAATCGAATGCAAAAATTATCAAACAATATCATTAATATGACACACAGTTCACATTTTGCTGAAAATCATTCAAAAGTGGCTGCAGCAGTACATCAACAAGGAACTACCAGAATTTCAAGCCAGATTCGGAAGAGGACGTGGAACCAGGGATATCATTGCTGATGTCAGATGGATCCTGGCTGAAAGCAGAGAATTCCGGAAAGACCTATCTGTGTTTTATTGACAATACAAAGGCATTCAGCTGTGTAGATCATAATAAATTATGGATAATGTTTCAAAGAATGGGAATCCCAGAACACTTTAATTGTGTTCATGAGGAACGTGTACATAGATCAAGAGACAGTTGTTTGAACAAAACAAGGGGATATTGCGTGGTTTAAAGTTAGGAAAGGTGTGCATCAGGATTGTATCCTTTCACCATACTTATTCAGTCTGTATGCTTAGCAAATAATCCGAGAAGCTGGACTATATGAAGAAGAACAGGACATCAGGTTTGGAGAAGACTCATTAACAACCTGCAATATGCAGATGACACAGCGTTGCTTGATAAAAGTGATGAAGACCTGAAGCACTTACTGATGAAGACTAAAGACTATAGCCTTCAGTATGGACTACACCTCAACATATAGAAAACAAAAACCCTCACAACAGAACCAATAAGCAACATCATGATAAATGGAGAAAATTCTGAACTTGTCAAGGATTTCATTTTGCTTGGATCCACAGTTAACACACATGGAAGTAGCAGTCAAGAAATCAAAAGACACATTGCATTGGACAAATCTGCTGCAAAAGACCTCTTTAAAGTGTTCTAAAGCAAAGATGTCACCTTGAAGACTAAAATGTGCCCGACCCAGGCCATGGTGTTTTCAGTCGCCTCATATGCATGCGAAAGCTGGACAATGAATAAGGAAGACCAAAGAAGAATCGATGCTTTTGAATTATGGTATTGGTGAAGAATATTGACTATACCATGGACTGCCAAAAGAACGAACAAATCTGTCTTGGAAGAAATACAGCCAGAATGCTCCTTAGAAGCAAGGATGGCGAGACTTTGTCTCACATATTCTGAACATGTTATTAGGAGGGATCAGTCCCTGGAGAAGGACATCGTGCTTGGTAAAGTAGACTGTCAGCGAAAAAGAGGTAGACCCTCAAGGAGATGGATTGACACAGTGGCTGCAACAATGGGCTCAAGCATAACAATGATTGCGAGGACGGTGCAGGATCAGGCAGTATTTCTTTCTGTTGTACATAGGGTCACTATGAATCAGAATGGACTCCAGGGCACCTAACAACAACAACAGTTCCCTTCCATTGTGGTGCTCGCTTTTCCTTGTGTCCTGTCTGCATGGCAACTATGGGTCTTTGCTTTGAACAACTGGTGCCCTGTTTTGTTGATGCCCTAAGCACATGCTTGCCTTGCTTACTGGGTGATCCTTCCCTGGGAGTCAGTAATGTGGAGTTGAAATATAATGACTTAGAAGAGTTGAATCAGGGCCAGGTAATGGATGGTTTTACAAGCCATAGGTACATTTGAATGGTTTCCTTTGGGGCAAATGGGAACGTATTTACAGTTGTTAAGTAGAGGAAGGGCATGAAGATTTCCATAGTTTAGGAAGATCAATATGGCTATTATACGGAGAGGGCATTGGTAGGAGATAAAAAAGGAAAATAAAGGTGAGCTCCATAGGCATTTGTAGGAATTCAAGCTAGAAATGGATGCCACCTGGATTAGAGAGGTGTACCCGGTGATTGAGAGAATTGGACAGGTTAGGAGACATATTAGGGCCTGAAGGGACAGAACTTGGTAGATAGGCTGTGGAAGGAGAAGGAGTGAGCAGAAACCAAAATGACACCCGATTTCTTATTAACCAGGGTATTTACTCATTGCAGTGTAAGTGGTGCGCACATAATCTCTACTATAAATCTACTGGCCAATACAAACACTGTTTTATCCACATTATTCTACAAATGAGGACTAAGCCTTTCCTACAATGAGTGCTGGGGATGCAGTAGTGACTAAAAAAAGCATTTTATGTGCCAGTGATGCAGATGAAAGTAACTTCAGATTCTTGACTTCTAATGTCTTAATTCAATTCCTGGTGGGTATATCTTAGAGTAAGCAGTAACGAGCACAGATTGTGAAAACAGACTGACCTGGGTTTTGAACTCTTAATTCCATCACTTATTGGCTATGATGTTAATAGTTGCTGATAGCTGCCCTCCTGTAGGACCCCAACTCATGGCGATGTTAAATAAGTTACTTAAACTTTATGTTTCGGATTTGTCTAGAAAGAAATGGAAATAATGGTCTTATCTCAGGTTTTTAGTTAGACTTCCTGTTAAATATTTTGCCATAACATTGTTTTTTTCTGTGGAGATAAATGAAGACCACCAAAATGAGAACAAGCAAAAGCTATTTATTCAGAGCTTGCTATAGCAGGGGAGTTAACCACCATCACTTTAGTTCGGCTGACATAAAGACAGAGTAGAGAGAAAGCTGTATAGTGGAAAAAAGGAAAGACATCAGGTATTTCAGATATGCCCTGACTGGAGGTTGTTGGCATGGGAAGATGAAGGCTAGATAACTAGAGTGAGACATCCTACGTGATGAGTTAGAAGAGCATATTTGGTTTTCTCCAGTTGGTCCTGGGTTGGAAGGGAGGGGACATAGACGGAAGCTGTCAGTCATTGACCATGTTCTGCCTGTTTTGGGCCAATTGCTGCAGAGGTTGTGGTTTGGCTTACTGGGTTGGTGGCTATAGGATGTATGTCAGAGTTTCATTTTTAATATGGTCTGTTTGTATATTTAAGCTCTTGCTTCCCTCCCTTGAAATACAACAACGAAAAATCGAGCAACTGAGAGAAAGAGACAGAGAAAAGCAATTTATAATGAAACAAGAAAATTATCTTGAAGTGTTATCACCGATTTTGAAACAAATAGTAGCCAGACACACGAATTTTATGCTAAATGAGAGATGATGCCAAGAGTTGACATGTATCGTGTAACTTTGGGAAAATTACATGTTATATGTTTCTCCAGTACTAAGGTTTTTTAGACCTCAGTCATACCTACTGATCCTGACCATAGGATAAGTGAATAATATCACATTAGAGACCCTGTTCAACTCCCAGAGAGACCAGGGAGGTGGAACTGAAGGAGGAATGTCACAGAACCCCTTTGTTTATTGCCTGTAACACAGCCTCTCAGCTGAAGGAATCAGCCTTGGCCTAAGGCAGGGTGAGGTAAGATGGAGAAGCTGTGGGGAGCCTCAGCAGCTGCTGATGGAAAGAGACTGAACAGAGAAAGGCATTGTAGCAGGTATTACAGAGAGCGTGTGTCTAGAGGGACTCTACCCAAAGCAGAGGATGGTGAAAACTGAGATCTGTGCTTCGGGGCAAAGGACAGAGCAGATGTGATGACAGTAGATCTACAGTTTTAAAAAAGAAAATGCAAAAAAAACGGAGTTGAAATTGCACTTGATACAACTCCCTTCTACAATCCTCACTAAAGGGTTTAACACCTCTGAGATGTCATTGGCATCAAGAAACTGAGGTTCTTTTTCTTTGTTTCTTTAAAGCTTTTTAAGTAACATTTAAATATATATTCAGAAAACTGCATAAAACATACATACACAGTCTGACAAATAATTTTAAGACAAACATCCATGTAACTACCCAGTAACCACCTAGCTCAGAAATAGAAAATTGTCAGCACCCTTAAGGCCCTCAGGTGTCCCTTCACGATTACTCATCCTTTCTTCCTGCCAGAAATACTGTTATGCTAATATGTATGAGAATAATTTCCTTTCTTTTTCATAGCTAAACAAGGTGGTTTAATTTTGTTGTTTTTAGAACATTGTGCAAATAGAGTTCACTGAATGTAGTCATATTGCCAACATTATGTTGTTAAGATACATCTGTGCCATTGCATGTAGTGGTAATTTATTCATTTTCATAGCTGTATCAGATAGCTTTTTTTTATGAATATGTATCGTAATTTACTTGATCATTCTTCTCTTGATGCCTGTGCTCTAGTTCTATTTCTGCTTCTGCTTTTTCTTTTAACAAGCAGAGGCATTTCTAAAAGGCATTTAAAATCTGTGAGATATTTTCCCTCGTGTTTCATAATGCAACTTCATAATTGTCTTCAGCTAAAACATAAAATATAAAAAAGTAAATATTTCTCTTTTTAAATAAATTCTCCTCTGGCACGTGGAATTAAAATCTATTGAAAGAGTAAAAAGAGTAAAATCGTTCTTTATGTACACAATGTGGCGATTAGAGTTAAATTATAAAAGTACAGAAACATTACTAAAATATCGTAGAAGTTCCTGCTATTAGATTAGGGAATCAGCATAGTATAATAGATGATATTGTTTAGCCCAGGTTCCTTGGGTTATAAAGTCATAGGACCCTAAAGTTAACTTCAGAAAAAGAAATTTAATTGTTAAGGGTATAATAAGCACATGTTATGATAGGTGCAATCTTATGAATAATTACAGACATAGAACTAAATAAAACATGTTCTGTGGAAAGCAGAATAACGAAGGCAACTGATTTTATTCTCTGTCTTTTGAAGACTGCAGCAAGCTCACTCATATTTTTGCCTAACTGTCCATTTCCCTGTGAATTAAACACAACTTGGCTGTGAATTTGTGTGAATCTGTGAATTTGTTCTTTTCTTTGTCTTGAGCAACTTCCTCTGGAAATTCATCTTGAGCATGGTCCAGTAATGGCCACACAAATTTAACATTGACTGGAAGAATATCTGTGTCTTTTGGTTTAAATGACTGAGAAAAAAAATTCTGTCATAGATCATCTTTCAGGAATTTTAGGTACAGAAAATAAAAATCTACTATAGCTAGTTGGAGCAGAGTAGGATTTACTGAAAGATATTATGTAGTTCTGAAATTTTCTTGCCAGAAAATGGAGCTTAGATGTTACTTAGCCAGAAACAGAGCATCCAGAGAAACTGACCACCCACACTACCAAATAACTTCTATTCAATCCCTCTGAAGACAGGGAGTAGATGTTATAAACTTCAAAACTTACTGAGAACAACCTACATTTTTTCATCCTTCATGCTTTCCAGAAGATCCAGTCCCCCTGCTTGTAGTTTTCACTTCACATTGCCCACAGCTATATGACTACATCTGCTTGGTGAAATTTAAATTATTTTTTAAACTCTAGCCATAAGGGAGTCTGTGAAACATAGCATTTGATTTACAACTTTCTACCATATAGCAACAAAAGAAAGACTAGACTCCTGATACCCTAAATCAGTAAAAATGCTTTAAAAATGTTAAGAACTACCCAAATGTAAACTGATACATTTGCAATTAATTGATTGGAGCTTTTAAAAAAGGCTCAGTTGAGCCAAGTTGTGTTTAATTCAGCAGCATTTCTTTTTATAAGGGCTCATGATGTCTGCACACTATGGAAAGGTCTCTGCACACAATAGGAGTAAATCATAGTCCTGATTCTCCAAAAGCTGACAATATAGTTGGGAGTGGTGTTGGACTAAGGTCCCCTGGGTGGCTGAAATGGATTGAGCTCGACTACTATGCTAAAGATTAGCTGTTTGAACTGACGCAGGGGTGTCACTGAAGAAAGGTCTGGAGATCTGCTTCCCTAAAGATTACAGCCAAGAAAACCCTATGGAGAAGTTCTACTTTATAACACATGGGGTCGCCATAAGTCAGAATCAACTCAAGGGCAACAAGTTTGATTTTTCGGTTTTAGTGGTGGACATTGCCTTATTTTTAAAGATTTGTTTATCCCTTTCAAAACCTGAATGATTATCTAATTGTGTTATGCACATGCATAGTAAAGGTATGCATATTGTAATTAATTCTGTCTACAATGTTGACCCAGTAGAGTAATGGGAAAGTCATATACTGTAGATGGCATTTGACTTGGGTTGTGGAAGAAGAGTATGTGTTCTCCAGGCAGAGAATGGCAGGAAGACATTTCTAGCAGAGAGAATTTCTTCAAGAAAGAAAGGCGTGGATGTGTCAACACACATGGCATAGATTGTCTATCAGCAAGGAATTAATTAGAGAAGCCAAATCACTAGGATGTCTACATTTTTGTATGTGTGTGCACACTAGTGTGAAAATGTTTATGTGTAGATGTGTGTGTTTATGTGTGTGGTATGTATATGTACGTGTGTGTGTATATATGTATACATACATATGTAAGTCTGTATATGAGTCCTTGGTGGTGCAAACAGTTAAGCACTTGACTTCTAGACGAAAAGTTGGTGGTTCCAATCCATCCAGAGGTACCTCGGAAAATAGGTCTTGCGATCTGCTTTCAAAAGTTCACGGCCTTGAAAACCCTGTGGAGCAGTTCTACTCTACACATGTGAGGTCGCCATGAATAGGAATTGACTCACCCACAACTGACAATAACAACATGTGTATATATATGTGTGCGCGCGTGTGTGTGTGTGTGTGTACACACACAAGGCGATTTGTTACACAAGGGATTTGAGTTTATGCGTTTGTGAGAACTGGTTAAACAGAATTGTTAGACTGTTGATTTCATGTTTCATGCTGAAAATTGAGACTGAAAGTTCACAGTGCAAGCAGCTGGGAAGGCAAGCTAAGTGTACAATGGAGGGAACAAAAGCAAGCTGGAACCCACAGCATCAGCTGGAACCTACCCAGACTGACTAAATCCAAGTTAGCTCTCACTGCTTCCGACCTTTCACCGCAGAGTTGAATGCATGGCTTTAGTCATAGAGTTCAACACACATCTGGCCCAGGTGTCAGAGAAGCTAAAGGAGGATCCAAGCGAAGTTACAGGCAGTTACAGGCCCAGTCACTGCCTCATTCCAACAAGATGAGCCAGCAGAGAACCAACAATGTTTGTGAGCTACAAAATGGCTGCTACTTCACATAAACCCTCCAAAATGCCCATAAATATTCTCTATTAGACTACCTTGACCAAAAACATACATGGAAAATAATTCTGGATAATATAGTTTATCTAGACTAATTGACATATTACAAAGCCACCACCAATGGTAAACAGAGATCAATTTTGGCTGTTTTTGTGAGGGCATGGAAAGCGGCTAATCATGGCCTTATAGAAAATTTATAACCAATATTAATAGTAAAATAATCCTTGAAATCTTAACTGATTTGCATTCACTTCTTCATACTATTCTCTCTATGTAAATATATATTTTAATTCCTTTAGCACTTGTGTTGTTGTCAGGTGCCATGGAGTCGGCTCGGACTCGTAGTGACTGTATAACAGAACAAAATATTGCTTGGTCCTGCATAATTCTCACAGTAGTAGGTATGTTTGAGCCTATTGTTGAAGCCACTATGTCAATCCACCTCTTTGAGGGGTCTTCCTCTTTTTCATTGACCCTCTACTTTACCAAATATGATGGCCTTCTCCAGGGTTGGTCCTTCCTGATAACATGCCAAAAGTAAACAAGATGAATTCTTGCCAGCCTCACTTCCAAGGAGCATTCTGGCTGTATTTCTTCCAAGCCAGATTTGTTTGTTCTTCTGGCAGTCCATGGTATATTCAATATTCTTCACCAACACCGTAATCCAAAGGCGTCAATTCTTCTTTGGTCTTCTTTATTCAGTGTCCAGCTTTCACATGCATAGAGGCGATTGAAAACACCTTGGCTTGGGTCAGGCACAGTTTAGTTCTTAAAGTGACATCTTTGCTTTTTAACACTTTAAAGAGGTCTTTTGCAACAGATTTGCCCAATGCAATGTGTCGTTTGATTTCTTGACTGCTGCTTTCATGGGCATTGATTGTGGATCCAAGTAAAATGAAATCCTTGACAACTTCAATCTTTTCTCCATTTATCATGATGTCACTTATTGGTCCTGTTGTGAGGGTTTTTGTTTTCTTTTGTGTTGAGGTGTAATCCATACCGAAGGCTGTGGTGTTTGATCTTCATCATTAAGTGCTTTAAGTCGTCTTCACTTCCAGTAAGCAAATATATGGTATCTAGACCTTTGGCACTGGTCTAGTCAAACTCAAATAATTTGCCTTAATTTGCATAATCAACTTCAAAGAATAGCCCACATGACAATGTTACTTGGAGTTGACTTAACAGTTGAAAATATTCTTGTGTTTCTGCATTTCCTTTTCCTTCCTTCAACCCCTTTTCTCTCAGCCACCATTTATAAGATTGTATTCAACCCAGCCCAACTCCTTACCATCCCTTATGAGTCAGTAATCTCGTTCTAATTTGAAAAATTGGGTACATTATTGTCTTGCTAATTGTCTATTGTCTTGCTAATGGTGTGTTATTTTTGCTCACCTCAGTCAAAATTCTATATCTTCTTTTTGTTTGTACAAACAGATTTGTCCATCGCTTTGGCTAGCATCTGAATTTTACAGGGACAGACCATTTATAAATATTTAACACTACCTTTAGAAACCATTTCACACCTCATTATGTTGGTTCCTTTGACTTAGTAGTAATTTGTCTTTTACGTTAAACATTCAG
Source organism: Trichechus manatus latirostris (assembly GCF_000243295.1). NCBI lineage: Eukaryota > Metazoa > Chordata > Mammalia > Sirenia > Trichechidae > Trichechus > Trichechus manatus. The sequence goes on along the minus strand of NW_004444031.1, from coordinate 10,408,856 downwards.
GTGACTAAAAGTACGCTAAAATTATTTAATTTCCTCAGTTTTTCCCTAAACCCCAAATTAATTCCGTTTTCAACATCAATGTTTATAAAATTTTCTTCTTTAAAAGTGAAAGCCATCTCATGACACTGCTGTACATTTACTTTTATTTACTAACTTTTGCTTGTGGGTGTAAACTGTGTACTCTGTAATTTTGATTTCAGGAGTGGAAATAGAATGTTTTTCACAACCAGAACATAATGTGGTTGTCTATATCTTTAACATTTTCAATAGTGCTTGTTATTTCTGCAACCACAATTCTATTTCAATCAATTATATTTCTTTATTTACATGTTACTGATAATTTTTCCTTGTAAAATGTATATTAATAGTTCAGTCACACTGAAATATGGTATAGACTAAAATACAATGGAATCCACAATATGACATTTTGATATCTGTAAGTAGGAGTATAAGACATTCAAACTCTTCAGAGAAGTAGCAGAAAAGAAGCTAATTGAAGAACTGAGGACAAGATGATCCTCTGTCAGTTGTGACTACTAAGGGAAAATGGAAGATAACACTGCTTAGAAAATTGGAAGTGACGGCAGTTGCCTTTCTATTAAGTAGGTATCAAAGAATAATCCTTCCAAAATTTTAACAGTTTTACTCCAGTTTTCTTGGATTTCAAAATCATTTCAATCTGAGTTAAATATGAAATTATTTTTGAAATTCATTTTAATCTTTATGATCTTCTAAGTCTTTTTTGAACGTCCTTGTTGATATTTAATTCCAAACATAGGTTTCAGTCAGCTTGCATTTGATTGATTGATAAGAGTTTAGAATCCAGGATGTTCCCATTTGTAAGAGGAAAGAAGAATATTAAGAAGAGAAAAACAACAACAGAAACAAAATTCTTCTTTGATTTCATTGATAATAGTACTCTTACTTGGTAAATATGTTAAAGACTCGAAAAAGAATTTAAGTGACGCTTTTCCTTTTAAGCAATTAAGAAGTTTGCTTTCAAGACCAAAGGGGCGGCTTCTGTCCAGAGGTGAGATGGGAAAGCAGAGAGAGTTAGGAGCTGGTTGAATGTTCATGCGGAATCAGGGGCGGAGAGGGGGAGTGTGCTGTCACAGAATGGGGTGAGCGGTTGGGGTTTCATAACAATGTATGTAAAAAAAAAAATTCTGTATGGGAGACTAACTTGAAATGTAAACGTCATTTAATTACAACAATTAAAAAAAAAAAGAAAAGTAGTTTGCGTTCTAATATGTGTATGCTGTATAGCTTGGAGACAGAGCTCTCCATTTGTTATTTATTAACTCTTTGATGATCTTAATCTTTTTGAGCCTTGGCTTTGTCATATGTAAAATGAGGAGAATATTTGCCTTATAGTTTGTCTGGGTGGGTTAGAGATAGTATGTGGAAAATATTTTAAAGTGCCTGGTCCTTAGTAAAGGAGACCTGGTGGTGCAGTGGTTAAAGTGATCAACTGCTAATCAAAAGCTTGGCAGTTTAAAACCACCAGCAAGTCTGCGGGAGAAAGATGTGGTAGTTTACTTCTGTAGAGATTACAAAAGCCCAGTGGGATCGCTATGAGTTCAAATCAACTTGACGGCAGTAGGTGGATCCTTAGTAGACATTCAAAACATGTTGTAGATGACAATATTATATGACCGATAAGTAGAATGTGATTAGATTATAATATAGTAGTGACTATCATAACCTGTTATGATGATGTAAATAACATAATTTCTGTCTTTTTATGATCATGTAAAGTAAGAAATCTTCCATGGGATTTAATATCAGATATGAATAGCATCCCTGATGTTCAATATTTTTCCTATCATCCTGCCACTGTGGCAAATGTTCTTAGAGCTGTTGTTCCTATTGTTAGCTGCCATTGAGTCAGCTCAGACTCATGGTGACCCCATGTATACCAGAACGAACCCATGCATAACAGAATGAAACCTTGCCTGGTCCTGCACCATCTTAATGATTGTTGGTATGTTTGAGTCCATTGTTGTGGTCATTGTGACAGTCTATCTCACTGAGACTTTCCCTCACCTTCCCTGGCCCTCCACTTTATCAAACATGATGTCCTACTCCAGTCATCTGTCCCTCCTAATGATGCATCCAAAGTAAACGAGCCAAAGTCTTGGACAATATTCTGTAATACATGGAGTTTTCATAGACTAATTTTTGGAAGTAGATCTCAAGGTCTTTCTTCCTACGTTGTCTTATTCTGAAAGCTTCCCCCAAACCTGTCCACCGTGGCTGACCCTGGTGGTATTTGAAATACCAGTGGCATAGCTTCCACCATCTTAGCAACATGCAAGCCACCACAGTACGGCAAACTGATAGACCAGTGGTGCTCTCACAGCTGCTTGGTGATTATTTTGTGTAACTCTGTAATGCTTTTGTTATGTGGTTAATGTATTGCCTAGTGAAGGTAGCACAATTATATCCAACTTAATATTCATAGTGATTAGTTTATTTGAACTCCAACATAGAATATCATAGAATCATAGAAGTGAGAGTTAAGTTTCATGTTTTGTTGAAGAAAATTTACTTTTAAGGTATTCCTGAGGCACGGGCACATCTAAGATATTACATTCAGTATCTATTTTCTGGACAGTTTTTGTCGTTAGAAAAAATTTTCTTACAACTATAACTGCTATCCATTAGTTACACTTCTAATCATTGCACATTAGTTACACATGCTAATCATACATAAAACAGATGTATATCTTCCTCCACATTACAGATAGGAATAGGGTGTTTCTGTGCCTGAAAATGAAGTTCAAATTCTTTAGCCATCTCTGTACTTTAATCTCATCACCAACTACTCCTTCCATGCACACCACAATTCAGTTATAGCAACTGACAAACTCTTTCTGGCCTCCATGTTTGCATTTACTTTTCCAAGGAATGTTTAAAATATCTGGAACCTGAAATGCCAACTTCATGCTATGCGTTGAGTAGGTCTAAAATGACGTCATTTTTCCCTTGGTAAAATCCTATTTATATTAATGATCCAGTCTTTCTGTTCTGTGGAACTTAAAATGTTCCAAATTAAAAACATTAACCCCACCAATGTGTGTGAAGAAGAGTATCCTAGAAGAATGAGGTAATATAGACATATTTGAATATAAAGAGATTTGGAAAAAGCTTGAAACAAAAATGTGCTGTCTGAGGCCAGCAGATCCATGTGTGTGCTGCTAAAAAGAAATTAAGGGCCACCTGAGAGAGAGCCTTAGCTACATCTAAGAAACAGCAAAATGGAGACACATGCATTAAATAGTTTGGGGGCGGCAGAAGAATCCACAATGGACCATGTAACATCAAATGATCCTTGAAAATTTTTAAGAGATAAGTGACTGAATTTGATATTTCTGATGTATGCAGATTCCTCTCATTTCACTTCAGTTAGATTACTCCTTTATTTCTATATATTTGACATTTGCAGTGTTAGGAGTATTTAGCAAGCTGCAGGGATCACTTAAGAATTTTGATGAAGCTCATCAGATAAAGACCCCCCCGGAACACACTGTATTCAAACAAACAAACAAACAGAAGTTAGGTTTATTAACTTATCACATCAAGGGAGAGCACACACCCTGAGGAACAATGGACTGGATGTTCTATAAGAGGGGAGGGAAACTTTTATAGGGTTTAGGTTTAAAATGAGTAACTCTAAGGTTGGAGTCCCTGGGTAGTACAAATACTTAATGCACTTGGCTGCTAAACCAAGTTTGGTGGTTCCAGTCCACCCAAGGTTCCTCACCAAAAAGGCCTGATAAATCTATTTCTAAAAAAATCAGCCATTAAAAACTCGATGGAATATAGTTTTACTCTGACACACATGGGGTTGCTGTGAGTAGGAGTCAACTAAAGGGCCACTAGTTGGTTAAAGTTGGTTTACAGTCAAGTGGGAATTAGCTCTGGATTGTGTGTCAGGTAAGAGGAAGTTATTGATAAATTATTCCTGAGAAAGTAGTAATCACTCAAAAATTGAGAGACTGTGATGTTGGGTATATCCCATCAGGAATATTTTAGTTTCTGATGGGAATATCATAGTCTGATTATTAGTTGGGTGGAGAAACAGACTCAAAGTCTTATATTTTTGGAAACTAAACATGTAGTGTTGTGTCTGAAAATCCCTTATATGAAGTTTTGCAGAAGGGTTGGGAACTAAGGCTGTTTCTCTGTGTGCAAGTGACCCATATGGCCCAGAAACTTCAGACAAGAAGACATGTACTACTCTCTGATATAATTTCAAACAGCAAAGTTTCTGATAGTCTGTGATTTTAGAAAGCAAGGTTTCTTAACCCATGGTCCTTGATGTTAATTAACAAAAGCAGTTTTTTTTACAGGTTTGCAACATTGTTTTGAAAAAAGTAAAAACCATTTAAATACACTACACTGCTCATATCTGCAGCTTCCTGTTCCTTTTATGTATTAGAGAATTATGCTTAGTGTAAGGAAGATAAAACTCTTCAATGGAAGTAAAGAAAAAGTGCAAAGTTTTCATTCTCGGAAGACAGTTTGAACAACCTTCAGGGGATAGATTGCTTTGAAAGACTATGTATTAGTTTGCTTAATTGATTAATGACTTTTGAAATTTTAGCTTCAGGGACTTTTGAAGATTAATTTAAAACGTAATACTGCTATTGATTAAAATAATAATTGCCCTGTTATTTAAGGGTTGTCTTTCTCCTTCAAATGAACTTGTGCTATTTCTGAAAAAAGAGTGCCAGATCATCAACATCTGAGGTAGAATCAGAAAGAAGTGTAACTTGGTTGCATTCAGATGTATCATGTTAGCTTCAATAATCTGGACTTTTCAAGGAAAAGGCAATAACTAATGGATGAAATAGTTATCACCCATGAAAAGACAGAGAATCCTCCATCTAGAGGTATATCTTTCCTACTACCATGCAAACATTAATAATTTTTTAGATAGATGCAATGTCAGCATCTATAGACGTTGAATAAGAGAAGTTTCTTTCGCTTAATGAGGTGATGTAACCTGTTAATATTTCAGGTCACTGCCTTGAGAGCTTCCAGTACTTAAGCAATTTAGACTCACAGAAAATGAGCAATTTAGACTCACAGAGGGAGAACAAATAGATCAACACATGATTGCTGAAGCGATGACAAATTCGTAGCATTTCACTTTTCAACATCAGGGATCTTAAGAAAAAAAAAATGTACTGCAAGAATGGGAAAACACTCTTTGCCAGGCAGCAAAGTTCTTCCTGTGATACAATATGAGCCAAAATACATTGTAAAATTGGCTTGTTATAAAAAGAACAGTTTACCTTGATGAGAGACACCTAGTAAATGTGTTATAAAACAATTCACTATATACTGGAATTTGGAAAAAGGTAGACTTATTTTATTGGTGTCCAATGAGTTATAGTTATGGAGACCTTGTCCTAAGGTGGTTTCATCAATAAAGCAGTGAACTAGCAAGTACCTAGAGGTTAATGATACGATGATGCATCAGTGACTTTTAAATTCCATTAGCCAAGGACAAAAAAAAAAAAAGACAAATACCTCATTAATAAAAGTACAATTATGAAATAAACTTATATGAAAAGATTACCATTTTAGATGTGATGATATTTATGGCTTTACCTCTTGGAGAGAGTAGTCACGTATGCTAATAGCAAGGTGATAATAGGTATTAAAAATTGCTAAGCAAAACAGTTGATATTTGACAAAATAAAGATGGTCACTTTAGAGACTAAATGAATAGGAAATTTGACAACTTTAGTTCAGTGTGAGGTCCTGTACTGTCATCTAAAGACTAAAGGAAGTCACATGCTTACAGGAAGCAAGTATGATCTCTTAATCCAGTATTGCTTGTGGTTGCTGACTTTGTTGTTTGTTGGTGTAGAGTCGATTCTGACTCATGGTGACCCCATGTGTGCAGAGTAACACCTCTCCATTGGATTTTCAAGGCTGCAACCTTTCAGAAGTATATTGCCAGGACTGTCTTCTGAGGCACCTCTGGGAAGGTTTGAAACAAAAATCTTTCATCTAGTAGTTGAGTGCTTAACCATTTGTGCCACCCAGGGACTCTGCCTAATTCTGAGAATGTTTTAGCAAGTTCATTTGGCAAAGAATGTAGCTCTATAGTAATTTGGTTCTATAATAAATTATATAGTTTTATTTGGCCTCTATTAGTAACAAGGTGATTTGTTTAATTTACCTATGAGTTCATCACTGAGGGAAGAAATAGGAGAGCTATTTACCATGTTCCCTCAGAATCCCAATAATCCTTATGTTAGTAGGAACTTTGAAGCTCTGAGAAGTTAAATAACTTGCAATGTCATAGACATTTTTCTGCCTTCAAATCACCTCCCTTTCTCCTCATTTCCCTTCTTGGGAGAGGGATCCTTGAGAAACAGAAGCAGGGGCATTTAAGTTCTAAGACATGTACCCAGACTTGGACTGTGAGTGTAGCTATTGCTTCCAACCAGTGGGGTTGGCAATGCTGTCAACACTCTTTGAACTACACTTGATCAGTACTTTTGTGGGAAGAGAATCTTTGAGCTGAATCCACCTTCTCTTCTACTTTCCATACAATATTTTTCAATTTTATATTTCTTTACCTTTGAATCTTTGTATCTCAACTGATAGTTTGTTTAAAGAAGTCCCATTTAAACATTTCTAGCATTTGCTTTCCCCGTATCTGTCTGTATTAGCATCTGGGGAGTCAATATTATCTGAACCAAAATAACATTTCGGAAATAAAAGGTATTACCTGGTTGTGAATCCAGATTGAGAAAGTGATTTAAAATTACTAATACTTTTTTTTTTAGGAGGCAGGTGGGGGAGCTCTGATTGCATAGTGGTTAAGAGCTTGCCTGCTAACCAAAAGGTCAGCAGTCAAATCCACCATCTACTCCTTGGAAACCTTAATGGGGGCAGTTCTACTTTTTTGGCACTATCTGTATCTATTCCATATCAATTAAAATGTAAGACCCATAGGTAAAGTTGAAGCTATTCATGCTCAGCTTCACTCTCAATTTTGACCTCAGTCAGAAAATATTTCAGTAGTCTCAGTTCTACAGTTTGGGTCTGAGTGTCATTTCACACCTGAGCCCATTCTGACTCTAGAACTGTGCCCCACGGTCTGATAAGTGCTCTTCAGTGTTGTAAGTTCTACTCCTCTTGATGCACAATAGTTTTTTCTCACTTTTGTCTTTAATTATTCTTTCTGTTCTTTTTGACAGTTTAGTGTGAGATCTCAGTCTCAAGGCTGAAAGCCAGAACTGGAGTCATGAAAATCCTGCTCCAGAAACCATAGCTGAATCCACAGGCAGGATTTATTGACTTAAGAAAGGATTTGTTGATTTAAGAAAAAAATTTTATATGCCAGAAACTTTGTTAGATGTTGTAGACTTAACTGTGAATAAAAAAGATAAGACTCTACCATTACTTACGTTAAGATAATGTGAAATGAAGGTTGGTGTGATGGTTAATTTTATGTGTAAACTTGGCTAGGCTGTGATTCTCAGTGATGTGACAGATATTATGTAATTATCCTCTATTCTGTGATCTGATGTGAGCATCCAATCAATTGGAGGGGAAGTTTCTTTGGGATTACAGCCTGCATCCAATATATATGAATGTTCTGGCAAAGTTCACTCTCTCAATCCTGAAGCACTCGTCTTGTGGTTTGACCTCCAGTTCTTGGAGAGGCCTTCAGCCAGCAGCCTGACTTGCAGGTTTTGGATTTGCCAGCTACCACAACTCCGTGATCCAGCAGGCTGCCACCTGACCTGCAGATTTTGGGTTCGTCATCCCTTGCAATGACGTGAGTCAGGAGAAGCCTCCAGCCCGAGGCCTGACTCATGGATTTGGGACTTGCCAGCCTCCACAATTGTGTGAGCTATTTCCTTGAAGTAAATCTCTATATATTTACATATACACTTCACTGGTTTTGCCTCTCTAGAGAGTCCAGCCTAAAAACAGTTGGTACTGAGAGTGGTTCTAGAGGAACAAATTATAAGGATGAGTCTTCTGAATTAGTTCTCAAGTATGGCTAGTTTTAAAGTCACTGATGACTTTGTTTCCAGTGGTAAAGAGGGTACTGCTAAGCCATGGCATGAGGTGGCAATATAAATACACAAAATATCACCACCATTGGATCAAATATTTGTGAGAGACAAGGCTCTGGTGATTGTATATTTGGTACTTTTCAACAATTTTATCAGACTGAGAAGTATAAGGAAGCTGGTTGGTTGGCCCTACTTTCAGTAGACAAAGTGGTGAAAGAAAGGGTAGACCACAGGGCTTCCGAGTCACAACTCAACTGTGACATGGACCTGAAAGTTGTCACTTGTGCCCTGAAAGAAAGCCTTATTTCTTGTAGGAACAGAGCTGATATTACTGAAAACCAAACCCAAATTCTTAGTGTAAGAGTGGCTGAATTACAACACCAATTGAATTCCCAACCTAGAATGGTGTCTGAAGTTAAAGTGAGGTCATAGCTTGGGAAGAAATGGGATCCTGAAACTTAGTATGGAAACTTATGGGCAGATATAGATGAAGTGGGAAATGTTAAGCCCCTAAATTCTGCTGAATCACACTTGGCAGTAGAAGGAGCCCTTCATCCCCCACCTGAAGGGATTAATTTAGCTTTGTCTGCTAAACCACCTTACAAGTAAAATCAGCCCTCCCACACCTATCTATGTTATCAGGAGGAACTAGTCCCTGAAGAAAGACGTCATTCTTGGTAAAGTAGAGGGTCAGCAAAAAAGAAAGACCCTCAATGCGATGGATTGACACAGTAAATGCAACAATGGCCTCTAACAAAGCAATGATTCTGAAGATGGTGCAGGACCCGGCAGCATTTTGTTCTGTTGTATACAGGGTCACTATGAGTCGGAACCAACTGAACAGCATCTGAAAACAACAACATGGCCTACCCGATAAGATTAACCTAGATGTCTCTGAGGAGTCCTTGCCTGAGACATTGCCTGAGGCAGCACCTGAGGTGTCACCTAAGGTAGATGCCTTGCAAGACATTGCTGAATGTTCCCAGGACCACCCCCACCACCCTTTTGCTACTAGATCTATAGTTATACTTAAGTCCCAGTGAGCCCCAAGAGGCAAAGTACAAAGTGTGAACCATGAGGAAGTATGCTACACTCCAAAATAACTTCTTGATTTTTCTAATACATACAAACATAAACCTGGGGAATATGTGTGGGAATGGATGTTAAGGGTGTGGGATAATGGTGCAAGAAACATAAAGTTGGGACAGTCTGAGTTTATTGATATGGGCCCAATAAGCACATATTCTTCATTCAATTTTTCAGCTTGAGAGGTTAGAAAAGAATCTAATAGTTTATTTGATTTGTTGACTGAAACATGGATTAAACGGTGGACTACATTAAATCAAGTTGAAATGCCAGAACTGCTTTGGTACTGTAGAATAAGGTATCCAAAGGCTAATGGAAATTGAAATGTTATAAAGTATTTATCAGGTTGGACCCATAACCCACTCATGGGGTGCCCAGTAGACACACCTATCACCACAACTGTGAGGAAAAAATTTATGAAGAGAGCCCCAGCATCCTTGAATACTGCTGAGATTACTATTTTATGTAAATCAGATTTGACAGTGGGAACTACTCTAACTGAATTAAGACACCTAACTACAATGAGGCTGATTGGACTCCAGGTGGCAGAGTCCAAGTGGTGGCACTTAATTGTCAAAGATAAAGTGGGTGTACTTACTTTAATGGACAGCAAAGTCAAAGCAGTAATCAGAATAATCTGACTCATATGAAATTATGGTGTAGGCTGCTTAATCACACTGGTTCATTACATTGATGACCTTATGTGGGCTGCACCTAGTAAGAAAGCAGTATCAAGGACTCCAGACTTATCGCTAAGACATTTGCGTGCTAGAAATGGGAAGTTAATCTGCCAAAAATTCAGGTGCCTTCCACCTTAGTGAAATTTCTAGGGTTCTAGTGGTGTGGGGTATGTTGAGATATTCCTTCTAAAGTGAAGAATAAGTTGTAACATCTGCCCCTTTCTACAACTAAAAAGGAAGCACAGGGCCTGGTGAGCCTCTTTAGATTTTGGAGGCAATATATCCTTCATTTGTGTTTGCTATTCCTGCCTATTTATCAAGTGACTTGAAAAACTGTTAGTTTTTAGTGGGTCCCAGAATCAGAAAAGGCTCTGCAGCAGGTTCAGGCTACTGTGCAAGCTGCTCTGCCATTTGGACCATATAATCCAGCTCATTCAATTGTTCTTGAAACGTTAGTGGCAGATAGAGATGCTGTTTGGAGTCTTTGGCATGCCCCTTTTAGTGAATCACAGGACAGACCCTTAAGATTTTGTAGCAAAATCATCCTTTCATCCTCTGCAGATAACTACTCTCCTTTTCAGAAACAGCTTTTAGCTTGTTACCAGGCCTTAGTAGAAACTGAACACTTAACCATGGGCCACCAAGTCACCATTCTGCCTGAGCTACCCACTATGAACTGGGTGTTGTCTGACCCACAGAGTCATAAAGTCAGATGTGAACATCAGCACTCTATCATTAAATGCAAGTGGTATATATGAGATCAGGCTCAGGCAGGACCCGAAGGCACATGAGGAAGTGATCCAAATGCCCATGGTCCCCACTCCTGTCACATTACCTTCTCTCTCCCAGTCTACACCAGTGCCCTCATGGGGAGTTCCTTATGATCAATTGACTGAGGGACTCAGAGAAAACTCATGTGTGGTTTACAGATGGATCTGTGCGATGTGCAGGCACCACTCAAAAGTGGAAAACAGCAGCACTGCAGCCCCTCTCTGGGACCTCCCTAAAGGACAGAGGTGAAGGGAAATCCTCCCAGCAGGCAGAACTTCAAGCAGTGCACTTGGTTGTTCATTTTGCTTGGAAAGAGAAACGGCCAAATGTATGATTACATACTGATTCGTGGGCTGTAGCCAATGGTTTGCTGGATAGTCAGGGACGTGGAACATGATTGGAAAATTGGTAACAAGGAAGTACGGGAAAGAAGAGCATATGGATAGACCTCTCTGAATGGACAAAAGAAGTGAAGATATTTGTCTCTCATGTGCATGATCACCGAAGGGTGACCTTGGCAGAGGAGGATTTTAACAATTAAGTGGATAGGATTACAAGTTTTGTGGCTACCAGTCAGCCTATTTCCCCAGCCACTCCCATCATTGCCTAATGGGCTCATAGTGGCCATGGTGGCAGGGATGAGGTTATGTATGGGCTCAGCAACATAGATTTCCTCTCACCAAGGCTGAATTGCTACAGCCAGTGCTGAGTGCCCAATCTGTCAACAGCAGAGACCAACACTGACATCCCTGTTTAGCATCATTCCTAGTGGTGATCAGCCAGCAACCTTGTGGCAGGTTGATTACATTAAACTCCTTCAATCATGGAAAGGGCAGTGTTTTTTTCTTACTGGGATAGACACTCTGGATACAGATTTGCCTTCTCTACATGCAGTGCTTCTGCCAAAACTACAATCTGTGGACTTACAGAATGTCTTATCCACCTTCACAGTATCCCGCATGGCATTGCCTTGGATCAAAGAACCCATTTCACATCAAATAAAGTGCCACAGTGGGCCTATGCTCATGGAATTCACTGGTCTTTTCATTTTCCCCCATCATCGTGAAGCAGCTGACTTGGTAGAACTATGGAATGGCCTTCTAAAGACGTTATTACAATGCCTGCTAGGTGGCAATACCTTGCAGGGTGGGGGCAACGTTCTCCAGGAAGCTGTATATGCTCTAAACCAGTGTCCAATATATGGTGCTGTTTCCCCCATAGCCTGGATTCAGAGTCCAGGAATTAAAGGTTGGAAATGGGAGTGGTACTATTCACTAGTACCCCTAGTGGCCCACTCAAAAAAATTTTGCTTCCTCTCTCCATGATCCTATGCTTTGCAGGTTTAGAGGTCTTAGTTCCAAAGGGAGGAATTATCCCACAGGAGATACAACACTGGTCCCATAACACTGATTCCATTTAACTGGAAGCTAAGGATGCCACTGGGCCTCTTTGGGCACCTTTGGGCTCCTCATGCTGCTGGATTAATAGGCAAAGAAGGGAGTTACCATATTGGCTGGTGTGATTGATCCTGATTACCAAGAGGAAATTATATAACAGAGGTAAAGAAAAGTATGTCCAGAATATAGGAGATTCCTTAGGATATCTCTTAGTACTACCATGCCCTGTGATTAAAATCAATGGAAAACTACAGCAACCCAATTCTGACGTGACCACTAATAGCCCAGATCTTTTAGGAATGAAGGTTAGGGTCACCCCCCCAGGTAAAGAACCACAACCAGTTGTGGCACTTTCTGAGGGAAAAAAGAATACAGAAAGAGTGGTAGAAGAAGGCAGTTCTAATACCAGCTAAATTCATGTGACCAGTTGCAGAAATGAGAACTGAAATTTTTCTGAGGATTACTTCCTTGTTTTGTTATACATGTGTGTGCACATATAAATACAGCAAATATTTTTGTTTTCTTCACTCCCTTATTCCATTACTTATTCTAAAATATATGCTGTATATGAGGCTAGTGTGTTTTCAGTCATGTGCATGTTAGTTATATCATGTTAGGTAAAAATATGACTTTATAATTGTCTTTATTTAGAGATTATGTATGGTTTAAGGAGATGTGTACACGTGTCAAGTTGATAACGGGTGGACTATAATACTTAATGTTATGTGTCAACTTGGCTAGGCCATGATTCTCAGTGGTTTGGCAAATCTTATGTAATCATCCTCCATTTTGTGATCTGATGTGAGCAGTTGGAAGGGGTGTTTCCTTGGGGATGGGGTCCTCATCCAATATATATGGATGTTCTGGCACAGCTCACTCTCTTTCGATCTTATACTCGTCTCCTGGTCTGACCTCTGGTTCTTGGTTAAGCCTTCCACCAGTCACCTGATCTGCAAATTTTGGATTTGCCTTCTTCCACAACTTTGTGAGCCTGCATCCTGATGCCTAACCTGCAGATTTTGGCTTCACCAGCCCCTGCAACCATGTTAGTGAGGAAAAGCCTCCAGCCTGACTCTTGACCCACAGATTTGAAAATTTTCCAGCCTCCACAGTTCCAGAAGCCGTTCCTTGAAATGCATCTCTTTCTATACATTTACATATACACTTCACTGGTTTTGCTCTTCTAGAGAACCCAGCCTAAAACAGCCAGTGTTATGGATTGAATTGTGTCCCACCAAAATATGTGTGGAAATTCTAATCCCTGTATGTTGGTGGTGCAAAGTTAAGCACTTGGCTGCTAACCAATGTGTAGATTGTTTGAACTTACCAGCCAATGAGCAGGAGAAAAGACCTAGCAATCTGCTCCCATAAAGATTATAGCCCAGGAGACGCTATGGGGCAGTTCTACTCTGTCATATAAGGTCGCACACAACATCAGCACAAACAATGAATTGGAATCGACTTGATGGCACACAACAACAACAAAAACAACATACCTGTGGGTGTGATCTTATCTAATGTAATGTAATCATATTTCCATAATGCAATCTAATGTAATATAATCAATCAGTTGAGAATCAGCTGAGGCCATGCCAGTCCTACATCTACTCACCTTTGAGTTATATAAAGAGCAGCAAAAACACAGAGACACATCTATCTGATGATGAGGGTGGTAGATAGATCTACAAGTCCAGAAACTCTAAGAATTGCCAGCTTCTAAAAGTTGAAATAGATTAAAGAAGGATCTCTCCCTAGAGCCTCACCCTGAATTTGGACTTCTAGGCTCCTGACTGTGAGACAATAAATTTATGTTCCTTAAAGCCACCCACTTTGTGGTATTTTTTTTGTTATGACAACCCTAAGAAACCAAGATACCCTCATTGAAAAATTCTCAAGCTTCAGCAGACCTGAGGAGAAGCAAGGCAGCTAGTGGATAAAAAAGGCTAAGGTCACTGACCCAGAAAGTGAATGGGATACAGTGAATGAACACATCTTTTTTAAAAAATAAAGAAAAGAGATTAATTACTCGAAGAGCAAAGTGATAAAGGTAAATAAAACAAATACAATTCTCTATTACCATTTAAGAACTTCCATAACATTTCCACAGTGGTGGTGTTTTTTGTTTGTTTTGTTTTTACCACTTTTTTTCTCCTGAAACGGATGGTACAAAAGACCCTTGGAAATCAGAAAGTATGTTTGTGGTTTCTTAGAAAATGGAATGGAAAGGAAGTAGTGAGAAGAAGCTGTGAAAATTCCTCTGTGTTCGTCAGAGGAATGAGTTACGGTGGAAAAATGGGAGGCGGCAGCCAGAGGGAGCCTAGAGCTTAATTAAATCTCACAGGAGAAACCAAGACTGCATCTTGAGTGAGGAGGAGAGTGAATATGGAATGCTTTGAGGGTAGTCTGTCTCAACAGAGGACTCCTACTCTTTGTTTCTCCTCCTGTTTTTAATAACTTTTTTAAATCCCAGTATATTGTCTTAAGTGCTTTTTTTTTAAATTTCAGAATGGCTAAAAATAAGGTTTAAAAATGAAATATTTAAGAACAGATGCTCCCTCCGGAGAGACAAGTTATTTTATCCTAGTAGTGAGTCAATTTCTTAGCTTTTGCAGTTGTGACACAGCTCTTAATATTTTTGTCACTGTTGTGTCATCAGAGATAAGGTATACATTCCATAAGTGAACATTAAAACCAAATCAAACCTGTTGTCATTGAGTTGATTCTGACTCATGGAGATCTCATATGTTACAGAGTAGAACTTCTCCGGAGGATTTTCTTGGCTGTAATCTTCACGGTTGTTAGTTGCTGTCGAGTTGATTCCTCATGGCGTCCCTTGTGCAAACAGTTAAGCACTCAGCTGCTAACAGGAAGGTTGGCTTTTCAACCCGCCCAGGCATTCTGTGGGAGAAAGACATGGCAATCTGTTTCCATAAAGATTATAGTCTAGGAAACCCTATGGGGCAGTTCTGCTCTGTCCCATGGGGTCTCTATAAGCTGAAAATGTACTCGATGGCACCTAACAACAACAGTAATAATCTTTACAGAAGCAGAGTGCTGGGCCTTTCTTCCGCAGAGCCGCTGGGTAAGTTCAAATTACCAGTCTTTCAATTAGTAGTTCTGCTCAAACCATTTGTGCTACCCAGGAACCTTCTAAATGAACATTAAAACCAAAACCGAACCAGTTGCTGTAGCGTCGATCCTGCCTCATGGGGACCCTATGTGTGCAGAGTAGAACTGCTCCATAGGGTTGTCAAGGCTGTGACCTTTCAGAAGCAGGGCGCCAGGCCTGTCTTCAGAGACACTTCTGGATGGGTTCAAACTGCTAATGTTTAGGTTAGTAGTCAAGCGCTTAACTGTATGAGCAACCCAGAGACTCTTAAATGAACGTAAGTTATCTCTAATTATGCACCATTATATCATGATTATTTTTGGATACTGAATAGTTAGAATGTCATCCACTTTGCTTTAGAAAACTCACCTTCAACCCTGAAAATAAAAATGATAGTGATGTAGCAGAAAACCAATTAGTGAAACAATGATATACAGCCTGTAAATTGAAGGCTGGGAGTGGATGCAAAGAAACAAACAACCAAAAAAAAAAAAAAAAAAAAAAAAATAGGGCCAAGGGTTGGAGGGCTGGAATTCTTAGGGTCTGGGTCAAGTAGTGGAGATTGATCCATATAATCCTTATAGGGAACTAGAGGTAATTGAAAAAACAAAACAAAAAAAACAATGGAAGTGAGGCGGACAATTTAAGTGAAACTTCAATCCCCGAGTTTGACAGACAGGAAGAATCCATGTATAAAACAACAGATTAAAAATTGAGCATCTAGTTCTGGGCAAGAAATTTTAAATAGTGTAGAGTGTGAAGAGAATCCCAGACCACAAAAAGTGACATGTGTTTACTTATCTCTTTATGCATTGCCTAGAACATTAACATGAGTCAGGAAGAAGATATTAAAGGCATATATCAAACCTATAGCAACACGTGTCATGTGTCAGTCTCATTAGAGCAAAACTATTAAGCTCATGCTAGGTAGGGACAAGGAAAGGGCTCTGTATTAATTACAGGTATATAGCCAGTACAATACTATACATCTTGTTTTGTGAGTGATAACATGCCAAATTAATAAAAGTAAACATAGTTTCTCATTCAAATTTTCCATTAAATATTGAGGACCTTCTCTTCTCATGTTGAGTTAAAGTCTAACTTCCTAGAATTTTCCATCCAGACCTATGGTTTTTGTTATCAGCTATAACTTATGACATGGATTTTTATCTCCAGTCTAGATCTATTCTCTAGTCCCTGAGTAATTTATTCAGTTACACCGTATGTCCAAAATAGAACTCTGGATCTCCAATTCCTAATCCATTTAGTTTGTAAGTCAGTAAGTTAGAAACTTTCCCTTACACCTCCTTGTTCCTCATTATCCACATAAAATTCATTATTGACTCCTTCAACAAATCAGTAAATAATCATTTAAAATGATTTCATTGTTTTATGGAATTTAATCTATGATCCATGATGTATTTAACCATCTTCTTTTTTGAATAAGTTGTCACTGTCTTAATTATTATCTATGATGTATATAATAATATATAATATGTTCAGTAATGTATTAAATAATAAAGTACATGAATTATTTCATAAATTTCCTATTACTTCACTATTCATAGTTTTCAAACCTCCTAGAAGCCGTATATTACATCTGTAAAATTGGCTTTTGATGTGGGAAAATAATGGTGATGCCAAATGTTTTGATTACTTTTGAGACTAATAGTGTCAAATTTCCTTCACTGCCCATGCATTTGTAAATGTTTTCATCAGGAACTCAAGAAAAGTTGATGCATAAGAGACACTTGACCACATTAAGTTTATAGAACTACTTACAAACACTTCAGCTTGCCCCTCAGGAGCATAAAAAAATGCTTCTTTTGTTGTACACATTAAAGCAGATGCTTTGTGAAAATAATTGCTTGAAACTAAAAATACTTGGGACATATGATGTAGAGATGTGCGGAATTTAAAAGATTATTGTTTTCCTGGAAATAATAATCATCTTTATAACTAGCATTTATTGAACACTGACTATGCTTAGGAACAGTGATAAGTGCTTTGTAGGTGTTTTCTTATTTCTTTTTCTCAAAAATCTAAAGCTATTGGTATTATGTTACTATCATTTTGTAAACAAGAAAAATGATTTGCATATACAGTTCTATATATTTACCCAGGGTTAGTACTGACAAATGAGAACATGCTATTAACATTAGGTTTTACTGGTATCATTTATTATTATGAAATATTATTTATAATACTAAGCCAAAAAAAAAAACCATTGCTGTTGAGTCGATTCTGACTCATAGCAACCCTACAGGATAGAGTATAACTGCCCCATAGAGTTTCCAAGGAGCGACTGGTGGATTTGAACTGTTGACCTTTTGTTTAGCAGCTGTAGCTCTTAACCACTGAGCCACCAGGGCTCCAGTATAACTAATTAACAACCTTCTGAAAACGGAGAGCTCCCTTCAGAGATGTGAACAACAAACATCCTTTTATCTTTATTAATTACATCCCATATCTGAATCAGTTCATTCATATTAATGTGCCTCATAGGATTGTTATCATAATATAATATTTAATAGTGAGTGAATTTTATTGAACAGTTACTATATACATTGCACTGAATTATTTAATCATAACAAAAAACCTATGAGATAAATTCTGCTATTTGTTAATTGTATGACTTTGACTTGAACTTGTAGTTTCAGAGTTTCTTTATCAGCAAAATGTACCTCAAAGAGTAGTTGTGAAACTTAAACAAAACTTCTGAAATACTTAACATATGCTCTTCTCCCTAAAACAAACACTGAGAACAACACAAGTGTTGAAATTCTATTTCTCCCTCAAAACTAAGCTCAAACATTATCTTCTCTGGCAAGACTTCCTTGACTCTCCAAGGCGGAGTTAGAAGTCTGTCTTTTCATTTTATCTTGATAACATACTATGGTCCTAGCTTTGGTGGAACAATATTGACCAGAGACCCCTTCACATAAGTTTTACTCTAGAAAGCAGGGCATGAGGACCTCCAGAGGAGCATCTCACTTGAGAAAGAAGGGTAGAGTGTTTTATTGGGTTTTAGCAGGAGGAGATTGCTCTAAGTTCAGCTAGACTTTAGCCACAGCGCTGTCAGTGGAAATATAGCTAGTTTTGGACAAAATGGAATCTTGTGTTGGATTTGTAGTGAGTACTTAGAGAATCTGATATTTATTTGGAATAGAATAATTGTTCTTGAGTAGTAAACCAAGAAAACCCATTGCTGTTGAGTTGATTGTTACTCATAGTCACCCTATAAGACAGAGTAGAACTGCCCCATAGAGTTTCACATCTGTACATTTTTTTTTTTTAATATTTTATTGTACTTCAGGTGAAGGCTTACAGAACAGATAGTTTCTCATGTAACAGTAACACACATGCTGTTTTATGACATTGGT
>NW_004444031.1:10373657-10389710 GCF_000243295.1 Trichechus manatus latirostris | reverse complement strand
TCATGCCAATTGAGCTAGATGTTCCCCGAGACCATGGTCCCCAGAGCCCTCCGTCCAGCAACTCAGTCCCTCGGGGAGTTTGGATCTGTCCCTGGGTCACATTGTACATTTTTATAGACACTTGGGCCACTGCCTAAGAGTTGCCCTCTTTGGGGCACTCAATAGAACATATTAGCTAAATCTATAATAACGAATTTTTTACTGCTTGCTAATTGTCATTAATTTCAGTAATATTGGGTTTTAGATATGGGGGCCTTAATGGATGTGGTGACAACACTTAAATGTGTTAATCCCATTTGGCACCCTTCGTTATTTCCAAGTTTAAGAACTAGCTCAATTGAGCTGTTAAATGGAGAACCAGTGGGGATAATCACTTCTCTATGTAATAAGTTACAATCCTTGAAGGCCCTCTTTTACTTTACATGGGACTGGATTAACTATTTTAATTTGTGAAAGAGATGGCTAGGATCCGGTTTTGTCAATCCAAGTTGTAAATGCCAAAGAATTAATTTAATTTTAATTTATTATTCACTGAATTAGAGCATCCATGACCACTCTGGGATATTTTAGGGCAATGGGTGCTATGACCACAGGCAATTTAGGCCAAAAAAAAAAAAAAATTCAGTTTCTTAGTGCTGTGCTAACATAAATGCCACGAGTGAGTGGATTTCAATGAACAAAAATTTATTTTCTGAAACTGAGGAGGCCATAAGTCTGAATTCAGGGTGCTGACTCTAGGGGAAAGCTTTCTCTATTCACTCTAGGGAAAAATCCTTGTCTCAACTTTAGTGTTCTTGGCATTCCTTGGAAATCTCTATGTACATCAACTTTCCTCTATTCACGCTTGCTTGCTTCTTTGCCTATTCTGCTCTTTTTATATTTCAAAAGTGATTGGTTTTACACACACCCTACACTGATATGGCCTCATTAACCTAACAAAGAAAGCCCTACTCCCAAATGGGATTATATCCACACATATAGAGGTTAAGATTTAAAACACATGTTTTGAGGGGACACAAATCAATCCATAACATTCTACCCGTTAGCCCCCCAAAATCTATATCCTTCTTACGTACAAAGGACATTCACCCTATTACATCATCCCAAAAGTTTTAAATCAACTCTAAGTCCAAAATTTCATTTCTGAAACATCTAAATCAAATATGGGTGAGACATTGGGTGTATTCCATCTTGGGGCAAAATTCCTCTTCATCAGTGAACCTGTTAAGCCCAGAATACAAGTTATCTGCTTCCAAAGTATAATGGTGGAACAAACATAGGTTAGATATTTCTATTATAAATCAGAGAAATTGGAGGGAAGAAAGCGTTCATGGGCATCAAGCAAATTTAAAATCCAGCAGAACAAATTACATTAACTCTCAAAATAATCCTCTGTTCTATGGGATTGTTGCTGGGTGGAAACACCAGGTTTTGCTCAGCATGCCTTGTTATAACTAATAAACAAGAGGCCGAGGTGGGAGTTCAGAAAGACGACTTTATTTCATTGTACAAGGGGAGGAGCAGCCAAGGCTGTTGCTTCCAAGACTGCTCGCAGGCATCTTGGGGATGTAGGCTTTTACAGAGAGCAGACAAGGGAATGCAAATTCATCATGTATATTCAGAATTGACCTTCATGAAGGCACTCAGGCCTTGGGGATGACTATGCATTTTCTCTAGACAAGGGTTTGATTCTCTTCCCAGGATGGAGGAAGGGGTGGATTTTTTTTATTAGCATTTTAAGTCTCCATATAGAGGTGGGTTGAGGCCATCTATGGCCCATTCTTTGGCTATCTTGTCAAAGACAATTTCAGAAAAATGTGCAGCTTATTCTGCTCAGTTTAAGAGGATAAGCCAGAGCAGGTGTCTCTTAGAAGGGTTGGGCTCTAGGCTGCCTGTCTCAGGATCATCTGGGCAATGGGCCTGTCCTGACTCTGAGTGTTGGCCACACTTTCAGGATTCTAGATGGAGACCTTTTCAACCTGAGTGTCAACTTCACCTTCCAGGCCCACTGGGACAGCAATTCTGCCTTCTCAGATTTAAGCGGCCCCATACTCCTAGTACATCTGAGTGGTGACCTCATTCCCTCAGCTTTGGTAGGCTCCCTTCTCCTGGCCCTTGGGCATGGCAGCCCCACCCTCCCAGCTTTGGGTGGTGGTACCATCCTCTCGGACCATCTGAACAGCAGTTGTTACACACTCCAGAACGGAGTTGGTAGAGAGCTGATTCTTTGAAATGTAGGAGGCAATTTTCTCACCCTGAAATGGAGGCTTCTCTGCTTGCCATGTTTCCTTCAACAGTTCTGCTGATCTTCAAATTGTTCCAGGGATGGTGCCTTCCTTTTCTTGAAGGACAACTGATGTTTGCAACCAAGTCGTCCCACTGGCCTGTTTCTTGCCTGTAGAATTCCAGGAGGCAGGCAGCATTCCTTGACTTTGTATTGTCTCTGTCCCTTTCTTCTGCTGTGGCTGAATAGATCTGTCAGTCACAGGCGTAATATCTTGAATAAAAGATCGAGTAGTCATGCTCTTGGTGAAAATTTTATGACACGTTTCCTTAGTTTGTACAACAGAATTTTCCAAATCTTTAAATTCCAGTTTTATTTGGTACAGTTAATTTTTTTTTTATTGTACTTTAGATGAAGTCTTACAGCACAAACTAGCTTCTCTTTAAACAGTTAGTACACATATTGTTTTATGACATTGGTTAACAACCCCACGACATGTCAACACTCTCCCTTCTCGACCTTGGGTTCCCTATTACCAGCTTTTCTGTCCCCTCCTGCCTTCCAGTCCTTGCCCCTGGGCTGGTGTGCCCCTTTAGTCTCATTTTGTTTTACTGGCCTGTCTAATCTTTGGCTGAGGGGGGAACCTCAGGAGTGACTTTATTACTGAGCTAAAATGGTGTCCAGGGGCCATATTCTCCGGGTTTCTCCAGTCCCTGTCAGGCCAGTAAGTCTGGTCTTCTTTTGTGAGTTAGAATTTTGTTCTACATTTTTCTCCATCTCTGTCTGAGACCCTCTATTGTGATCCCTGTCAGAGCAGTCAGTGGTGGTAGCCGGGCACCATCTAGTTGTATTGGACTCAGTCTGGTGGAGGCCGTGGTAGTTGTGTTCCATTAGTGCTTTGGACTAAGCTTTCCCTTGTGTCTTTAGTTTTCTTCATTCTCCCTTGCTCCCAAAGGAATGAGACCAGTGGAGTGTATTAGATGGCCACCCACAGGTTTTTAAGACCGCAGACACTGAACACTGAAGTAAAACGTAGAACATTTTCTTTATAAACTATGTTTTGCCAATTGAGCTAGATGCTCCCTGAGACTATGGACCATGGTCCTTAGCCCAGTAATTCGGTCCCTCAGGGAGATGTGTCTATGGAGTTTCCACGACCTTGCCTTGTTGGCACAGTTCGTTTTTAAGTCCATCTCTTTCTTCCCACCTTTTACTGTAAGCAGCAAGGAGAAACCCCACTGTGCCTTTAATATCTTGCTTAGAAGTCTCCTTAGTCAAATATCCAAGTTCATCACTTACAAGTTCTACCTCTACCAAACATTTGAACATGATTCAAATAAATTCTTTGCCACTGCATAAAATACATGACCTTCCCTCCAATGTACAATCACATGTTTATCATTCCTTTTAAAGCTTCACCTAAAGCACATAGGATGTCCATATTTCTAGCAACATTCTGTTCATGGCAATAGAAGCTTTCCTCACAGCTCTTAGATCTTTCTGAGCCCTCATCAGAATTGCCCTTATGTCTATAATCCTACCAACAGTTTCTTCAAAGCAATCTAGGGCCTTACATGAAGCACATACAAATTATTCCAGATTCTTCCTGTTACTCAATTGCAAAACCACTTCCACATTTTAGGTGTTTGTTAGAGTAGTACCCCACTCTCTGGTATCAAATTCAGCCTTAGTTTCTTAGTGCTGCTATAACAGAAATATCACAAGTAGGTGGCCTTAATGAACAGAAATTAATTTTTTCACAATTGAGGAGGCTAGAGGTCTGAATTTAGGGTGCTGACTCTAGGAGAAGGCTTTCTCTGTCCATTTTGGGGGAGAATCCTTGTCTCAGCTTTTGTAGCATTCTTCTTGGCATTTCTTGGAAATTTCCAATTGGCATCTATCTTTCACTCATTTGTGCTTGCTTGTTTCTTTGCTTAATCTGCTCCTTTTATATCTCAAAAGTGATTGGTTTAAGATACACCCTACATTGATATAGCCTTATTAATATAACAAAGAAATCACTATTCCCAAATGAGATTACACCCACTACTCTAGAATTTACAACACGTATTTGGGGGGAACACAGTTCAATCCATAACAGCAATAGTTAAATGATGGTTAAAGTGAGGCATACCTGTTTGTCCTCTGTTTTACATTCAGTAACTATCCTAAGACTATAGGGGACACCATGTTTAAATTTAGTTGGATCCCAAGGTATAAAACTGTAATATGAGCTCCAGTATTGATTAAGTTCATGAAGCTGACCAGTTGTTGCATTTGAGTGGATATTAAAGTTAATTCTAAACTTACATTGTAGAGGCACAACAGTCAATCATTACCATTTTATTTTTTGCTGTATAAATGATTTTAGTAAATTTTGGAATTCCAATTGGGTCAACTTAAAAATCCTAAACCTATTGCCATCGAGTCAATTCCAGCTCATAGGGACCCTATAGGACAGAGTAGAACTGCATCATAGGGTTTCCAAGGATCGGCTGGTGGATTTGAACTGCCAACATTTTGGTTAGCAGCTAAGTTCTTACCCACCGTGCCACCAGGGCTCCAATTGGATCAACTAGTAGACTAATCCAATTTTACTTTATTTGTTGGTGTATTTTTCTATTATTTAGTTACTTCTGCTATTTTCTCCCTCTGTATTCAGCTTTATTTCCTCTTTATTTTTTATTTTGTCACTTATTATATATTTCATAGGATTAAGAAGTCCTCTCTACCCATCTCATACTTATTTTATTTTATTTTTTTTTAGTGTTGTCAGGGTTAGAGATGTCCCTGGTGGCAATGGTTGCTTCATAGGGTATAAGCTGTCTGTACTTAAGTTGGATTTGTATTAACCTCTTTCCTGTGTCACAGGGATGCCATAGGCATTTTTCCCTATAACCCTAAGAATCAGGAATTTTGTTGCCACTGAGGTAAACGTGGCACAGTGGTACAATGGAAGAGCACTGAGCCCACATATATTAATGGATGAAACCATCCTCTGTTACATTCTTCCATATGTGAGCTTCCTTTTCTTTTTCATTTTTATTTTTTTCTCTCTCCATAAATCTCCTCAGAATATTTTGGTATTTCTAGCCCACGTATATTGCAGCTTTGTTTTCTGTCTCCATTTGTTCAATCAAGGTGGAGACCTTCTTGGTTGTGACAGGAAAAGGTTTGGTAATCTGGTGGTCCACCTCGTAGGCAGCTGTCTTCTCCTCAAGGAAGTGCCGGTCAATCTCCCCAAGTATGGGGCCCAAACTCAGTATGGTCGTTTTGTCTATGGCCTAGGTGCAGGCCATCAAGCCATGCGATCACAAGATTATCCTTTTGGCTTTCTGGTAAGCAACAGACTAAGAAAAGTCCAGGCACAATAGCTAGAAGTTTTGCAGTGAAGAACATTTAAATTACCTCCTTCAGTGTTTTTGGTAAGGGATGGTATCAACTGCCCTTTCCTATATATTTTTTTTTTCCTTCTTCTTTTTCTTTTTTATCAGTGCCTTGGTCATGTGCCACCATGGATATGCAAATCAATACTCTTGGAGATCAGGAGAACACACACAGCAGTCACAAGGGAAGTAGCAGCATGAGACACACAAGAACAATACCCTAACTTGAGCAACAGTGACTATTAGACAACCAGTTGTGTCATGCTTAATTCTCCCTAGGGTGGGTGTTACTGTCTCTCTTTTCCACAGACCTCACAAAGGCCCATCCCTGGGTCTGTCCTAGGACTCCACAGTCACAATGTCTGTATACCGGGCTGCCCCCAGCAGGAAGTGATGTTCACCAGGCTAGACACAGAGTGCTCTTGCCAGACCTTGGAAATGGGACTCCAGCACTGACCAGTTAGGGTACTTTGTTGCCTTTGGAGGCGAGATGCTAACAGACCAACCCAACACAGGACAAACCTGGCAGCTCATAGTGCTGGGATAGACTAAATTAACAATTCTTGTTTTGGAAATGAGAGCATTTTAGAACGGGAAAAGATGGAGACACCCAGCAAAGACAACGCAGTGCCATCGGAGACAAAGGGCAAACTAGACTGTCCCAGGCAGTCTTTGCCATATTGCGGCAGTTAGTTAGCCAAAGAGCGCATAGTTAAATCTGTCCAGACGGCCATGGTCAGAGTTGGGCCAACCTGTTCATTATGTCAGTTATTATAATCACCGCCTATTCATGCCATTGATAAGGGAGGGGTTCCTGCCTTAGAGATGTGGGGATGGCTGAGCTCACAATACCTGACATGGAACAGATGAGATAACAGCACTTTATTCATCACATATAGTCACAGCCCAGGGGAGGAGGACACCACACTCCACGTAGGGCCGTGTGGGGGTTGCACTTGGGAACAGAATTGAAACTCATACTCAGGAATAAGTAGAAACTATACCTGGTCTATTTGAGAAGGAGGGTTGCTTGGCTAGGAGACCTTATCTGTGAGAGCATAGTGGGAGGAGAACTTGAATGTAGGCCATTTAAGATCCTTCAGATTTCTTCCAATATCAAGGCAGCACATAACATTGGACTTTAATTTTAGGCCTTACCCCATACCTTCTTATTGACATCTATGTTTTACATTATATACAACTGAAAGTATCTTTAGTGTTAAAAAAAGACATATACTCTTGTCCTTTGGACTTTGAATTCTGTGTTCCCAGAGTTATTATGGAACTGGCACTGACAGCATTAAGAAGGCTTGGTTCACAGTCTCTAAGAAGACAAGAGGAAAATCCAGCTCCATATCATCTTATTTACGGAATTCCTAGTCCTTTCCAAGAGAGAAGAAGGTAATCCCTTAAATAATAAAGTCAGTTATTTTCTACTTTAAAACATTGTTTCTATGACAGGTAAGCGGCAGAAAGCAGAAACAAAGGCACATATTGGCCATATCATAGAATAAAGCATTTTAAAGCTTAAAATCATAAATCTAGACATGAAAGTCCTCTTAAAAGTCAGTCGTCTCCACTGACTGCTCTGACCAGGATCACAACAGAGGGTTCTGGACAGAGCTGGAGAAGGATGTAGAGCATAATTCTAACTCACGAAAGAAAAACCAGATTTACTGGCCTAAAGGAGACTGGAGAAACCCCGAGAGTATGGTCCCCAGACACCCTTTTAGCTCAATGGTGAAATTATCTCCAAGGTTCACCATTCAGCCTGGGAGTAGACAGCCCGGTAAAACCAAATGAGATTAATGAGGTACAGGAGTCTAGTGACAAGGGCCAGAAGGCAGAAGGGGACAAGGAAGCTGGTGATGGGGAACCCAAGGTTGAGTAAGGATATTGTTGATGTGTTGTGAGATTGTTAACCATTGTCATAGGGCAACATTTGTAGTAACTGTTAAATGAGAAACAATTTTGTTCTGTAAGCCTTCATCTTAAGTGAGAATAACAGCACAATTGGAAGAGCGGAGTCAATGTCACTGAACTGTGTATGTAGAAATTTTTGAAATGGTGTATCTTTGGCTATATGTATTTTCACCAAAAAAAAAAAAGGTTGAGAAGTTAGAGGGTTGACATGTTGTGGGGTTGTTAACCAATGTCATAAAACAATATGTGTACTACTGTTTCATGAGAAACTATTTGTTCTGTAAGCCTTCACCTGAAGTACAATTAAAAAAAAAAAAAGAAAAAAGTCAGTCATCTCATTAATACCCCCCTTTGACACGAGTTTAATTTTATTAAGATATTTACTATAATTCTATGTGAATTTAAACTATTATAAGAAAATATGATCTATTCATGCAGAAACAATTATATTTCACGTATTTGGTTTTTATAAACATCACCAAATTTTAAATGAAATTGAATGTTTTTATTTATCATAATACTTAATTTACACCTTGCGCGTTAGGCTTACTTAATGCATTGTGTTTTCTATGAAATTTACCCACAGTCAAAAAGCAAAGATGAATATTTTATTACTATTCTGCATGTCAGTCAGCTACATTTTTCCTTTATTTTCATGTATACTATTATGAATTAAAAACATTTTTTCTCTTTAATGGATTCAGCATAATGTATTGCCTTCCTGGAGATACAAAGAAAAAGAAAAATCTTAGGACTGATTAAGAACCAAGTCAATATGAAGATAATTAGAATGCCAAGTTCATAAGGAGATATATTACTTATTATAATGAGACAGTTTCTTTTCTGAATTTATTTAGTTTGGTATAGATAAAAACAAAAACTTTCATTCCATCACCCTGTTCAGTAATTGAAGTCACTATCTTTATCCATTTCTACCATCAGCTTCACAAACATTGAAAAAGACAAATGTTTTCTATGATTATTTGAGAAAACTAAGTCTTTCCTGGATAGAAATTGTCATTGAATCATCTTACATTTTAAACAAAGCTATAGCAATAAAAGGTAATTTGATAAAATAAACTTACAAAGGATTTTTTTTTAAAGGAACAAAAGCAAGCTCTAAGAGAGCAGGAACTTTGTCTGTTTTGTTTACTGCTGTATCCCAAATAGCTAATGTAGAGTCTGCCATGCGTTGCATTCTTAATATATATTTGTTGGATAAATAAAATAATTTTAAGCTAGCACCGGCGATTTCTAGAATAAATAACTTCATCATGGGACAGTTGTTAGCTGCCATTGAGTAGGACTGTGGCTCATGATGACCCCCTGTACAATGGAATCAGACTGTAGTGATCAATTCCATTTTCATTAGCTGATTTTCAGAAGTAGACCTCCAGGCCTTCCTTCCTAGTCTATCTAAGTCTGGAAGCTCTACTGAAATCTGTTCCACATTATAGCAGCATGCAAGCCTGCACTGAGACAAGTGGTGGCTGTGTTCAAGGTGCATTGGCTGTAAATTGAACCCAGGTGTCTTTCACGGAAGGTGAGAATTCTACCACTGAACCACCACTGCTCCTTATCATGGGGCAAATTTATCTTAAATATAGAAATTCTGTTCTTAAAAAGAAGTTATAATCACTTATTAATATTCAGTATCTAGTTCAAGCTTCTGCTTATGATGTTGTTGTGGGTTGAATAGTGTCCCTTCTTCAAAAATTCATGTCCCTCTGGAACCTCAGAATATAACCTTATTTGGAAATAGGGTCTTCAAAGATGTAACTACATTAAGGATCCTGTGATAAGATCATTCTGGATTTAGGATGGGCCCTAAATCCACTGACTGGTGTGCTCATAAGAGGAGAGGATGCAAAGAGACACAAGGAGAAAGCCATGTGAAGTCAGAGAAAGTGACCGGTTTTATGCAGCTACAAGCCAGTAGCTACCAGAAGCTAACTGCGAAAACAAATTTCAATTGTTTTAAGCCACCAAGTTTGTGGTAATTTGTTGGGGTAGTTCTAGGAAACCAATACAGATACACTTGAAAACCAGTTGCCATCAAGTTGATTTCAACTAACCCAAACTCTAGGTAAAATCAGGTGACACCAAGGAGAGATGAGAAGCAAACACCTGATTATTTGGGGCAAACAACAGATGCCATGCGAATTATTAATGAGAATTCAACTAACATTTTTTAAGAATTGCTGAAAGTTGACTGTGGCCAGTGTGAGAATATAGAACCCATGAGAACTGCTCCTACAAGTGTGGCTATGAGAAAGATCTGGGGCATAGCAAGAGACCAGAGAGTCTTCTTCACTTGTTCAGGTGAGGGCAAAGGGAGCAGCAGCCACGAAGGGAAAGAGACAATCTCACTTGGATCCTTCTGCAATATCACTACTTTAAGTCTTATATTGCTTTAGTTGTTGTTAGGTGCTGTCAAGTCGGTTCCAACTCTTAGCAACTCTACGTACAACAGAACGAAATACCATCCAGTCTTGTGCGATCCTCACAATCTTTGTTATGCTTGACCCCATTGTTGCAGCCACTGTGTCAATCCATTTGTTTGAGGGTCTTCTTTTCCACTGACTCTCTACTTTATCAAGCATGATGTCTTTTTCCAGAGACCGGTTCCTCGTGATAACACATCCAAAATATGTGAGACGAAGTCTTGCCATCCTTGCTTCTAAGGAGCATTGTGGCTGTACTTCTTCCAAGACAGATTTGTGCATTCTTCTGGCAGTCAAACGTGTATATTCAGTATTCTTTGCCAACACCATAATTCAAAAGCATCGATTCTTCTTCGGTCTTCCTTATTCATTGCGCAGCTTTTGCATGCATATGAGATGATTGAAAATACCATGGCTTGGGTCAGGCACACCTTAGTCCTCAAAGTGACATCTTTGCTTTTTAACACTTTATAGAGGTCTTATGCAGCAGTTTATCCCAATGCAATATGCCATCTGATTTCTTGACTGCTGCTTCCGTGGACGTTGATTGCAGATACAAGTAAAATGAAATCCTTGACAATTTCAGTCTTTTCCCCGTTTATCATGATGTTGTTTATTGGTCCGGTTGTTAGGATTTTTGTTTTCTTTATGTTGAGGTACAATCCATACTGAAGGCTGTAGTCTTTGATCTTCATCAGTAAGTACTTCAAGTCTTCTTCACTTTTAGCAAGCAAGGTTGAGTCATCTGCATATCACAGGTTGTTAACAAGTCTTCCTCCAAGCCTGATGCCCCAATCTTCTCCATATAGTCCAGCTTTTCAAATTATTTGCTCAGCATACAGATCGAGTAAGTATGGTGAAAGGATACAACCTTGATGCACACCCTTCCTGACTTAAACCACGCAGTATCCCCTTGTTCTGTTCGAATGACTGCCTCTTGGTCTATGCATAGTTTCCTCATAAGCACAATTAAGTGTTCTGGAATTCCCAATCTTCACAATGTTATTCATAATTTGTTATGATCCACACAGTCGAATGCCTTTCCATAGTCAATAAAACACAGGTAAACATCTTTCTGGTATTTTCTGCTTTCAGCCAAGATCCATCTGACATCAGCAATGATATCCCTAGTTCCCACTTCTGAATCCAGCTTGAATTATGGCAGTTCCCTGACAATATACTGCTGCGACTGTTTTTGAGTGACCTTCAGCAAAATTTTACTTGCGTGTGATATTAATCATATTGTTCGATAATTTCCACATTCTGTTGGATCACCTTTCTTTGGAATGGGCACAGTATGGATCTTTTCCAGTTGGTTGGCCAGAAAGCTGTCTTCCAATTCTCTTGACATTGACTAGGTGTATCTATAGTAATAGATAATTATTATTTATCTCTGTCTCTGATACTCTACAGAAAAGATCCAACTTTCAAGAAAAAAATTAAGACACCCAAATAACCAAAAAAAAAAAAAAAAAGCAATACACTCTCAAAAGACGAAGCAATCAACAGCATCAGTCTCAGAAGTGAGCCAGAAGTTGGTACTATCAGACACGGAATTTAAAATAGCTATGATTAATATACTAAAATCTTCAACTGGATACATTCATCAGCAATTTCAGCAGAGATATGGAAACTATAAGAAAGAACCAAACAGAAGTTAAAGAACTGAAAAACATGGTAGCAAAGATGAAGAATGCCTTCAACAGGTTCCTTGATGGACTTAGATACGACAACCAAAGAATGAGTTCATAAAATTTTATAAAAGGGACATGTTTTACTTCATCAAAAGCAAAGCTTTACAAAGACATTTCTAAGAAAATAGACAAACCACAGATAGGGAGAAAATTTTTGCAAGTAAACTACCTGGTAAAAGACTTGTTTCTAGAATAAATAAAGAGCTTCTAAAACTTAATAATAAAAAAAAAAAATACCCAATTAAAAATGGGTAAAGGACTTGAAGAGACACTTTGCCAAAGAAGGTAAAAGAATGTCACATGAAAGACATCATCAGCGATTAAGTCATTGCATGTTTTAATGCAAATTAAAACACATGATTTCATTTATGAGAATGTCTAAAACAACAACAAAAACAAAGGAAAATAGTAAGTGCTTATTAGGATACAGAACAATTAGAACTCTCATATATTGCTTGTGTGAATGCAAAATGGTACAGACACATTCGACAGTGTAGCAGTTTCTTATGAAATTAAACATACATTTATCATATAAACCAGTAATCTCACTCATAGGTGATTGCTCAAGTGAAATGAAAATTTATATTCACTTAAAAGCCTGCTTCTGAGAGTTTACCGCAGCTTTGTTCATAATCACCTAACTAAAAAAAACCCAAATGCCCCATGGCCAGGGAATGGAAAAACAAATTATGATACTTCTATATAATGGAAAACTACTCAGTGATCATAAAAATGAAATGAACTTTCATATACTTAATAACATGAATGAATTTCAAATGCTTAATGCTTTTGAAATAAGCTAGACTGAAAATGCTATGTTATATGATTCCACTTACATGACATTCTACCTTTCCTCCTCATCTCATTCAGGTCTTTGCTCAAATGTCACTTTATCAATGAGAACTTACCATATTACCCTATGTAAAAGAGTGTAGCACAATTCCATCATTCTCTGCCACTTACCATACTTTATATTCTATATATATAAAAGTATGTAGATATATAGGTATATAGATGTTAGATAGATATGTTATACAGAGAATCTCTATTTTTAATAAACTGCAAAATGGAGATTTGTTGTAGGATAAGGAAATATGGTCTTCGATTTATTATACCTTGTCAGGAAAACTTCTAACAATCCATTAAAATGGTTGTCATAAAAAGGTCAGTGCCATAAATGGGACCAGTTGGAATTCAACAACTGAATAAAAAGCCTCACTATAATCATAATGGTCTTAAAATCAATCATTTGGTAACCAAAATAAGAACAGCACTTAGTATAACAAAATTAATAATAGCCTACAGATTTTAATCACTTCTATAAATGTGTGTAAAAAGACACTGAAATCATTCCAGTCAAGTGAAAATAAATCTATTCCCTTTGAGACTATCTGGATTAATACAAATTTCACTTCATTTGATAATGCCTGATTTTTTGTAATTAATAAATTTGACCTAGGGGAATGTTTCTCTTCTGTCTAACTTAAATAGAGTGAACTAACTAGTAATTGGCTAATCTAAATTCCTTGTAAAGTATAATCTCTAAATTCCTTCTAGATTCTTTTTTTTCTGTTTGTATTACTAATAGTTTCACTTTAAAGCTATTTACTTTTCAAAATCCAAATCTCTGTTTAATCAAATATTTTGATCCTACCCCCAATTACTTTTGTTTAATTACTAGATTTTATATGTTAGAACAGTTTAGCTTTACAGAGTAAATGAGCAGATAGTATAGAAAGTTCCCAAATATCCCCCTTTCTCCTCTGCTCACTGTTTCCCTATTATTAACATCATATATTATTGTGGTACATTTGTTACAATTGATAAACAAATATTTATACATTATTATTAATTAAAGTCCATACATAATAATAGGGTTCACTCTTTGTGTTGTACAGTTCCACAGGTTTTCAAAAATGCATAATGTTACATATCCATCATTTCAGTATCAAACAGAATAATTTAATTGCCCTGAAAACCTATTCATCCCGCTGTTCTTTCCTTGAACCCTTTGGAATTACTGATATTATTACTGTTTCTAGTTTCATTGTTTCCAGAATGTCATATATGTAGCCTTTTTAGACTGACTTCTTTCACTTGGCAATATGCATTAAGTTTCCTTTATGTCTTTTCATGACCTGATAGCTCATTTATTTTTATTGCTGAATAATAATCCAATGTATGGTGTGCCACAAGTTATCTATTCACCTGTTGAAGAACTTCTCAACTGTTTCCAAATATATTATGAATAAAGCTGCTGTAAACATTCATAGGCACTCTGGTGGTAGCGAGGTTAAGGTTGTAAAGATTACAACCTTGGAAAGCCTATTTAGGAAGTTCTACTTGGTCTTACAGGGTCTCTATAAGTCGGAATCGACTCAACAGCGATGGGCTTGGTTTTGGTTTATAGACTTTCATGTGCAGGTTTTTGTGTGAACATAGTTTACAACTCCTTTTGGTAAATACAGAGGAGCATGATTGTTGCATAATGCGGTAAGTCTAGGTTTTGCTTTGTAAGATACTGCCAGAATGCCTTCCCAAGTGGCTGTATTATTTTACATTGCCACCAGTGATGAATCAGAGT
Organism: Trichechus manatus latirostris; assembly: GCF_000243295.1. Taxonomy (NCBI): domain Eukaryota; kingdom Metazoa; phylum Chordata; class Mammalia; order Sirenia; family Trichechidae; genus Trichechus; species Trichechus manatus. The sequence goes on along the minus strand of NW_004444031.1, from coordinate 10,375,455 downwards.
TTCTGTTGCTCCACGTTCTCTAGAGCATACAGTATTATCAGTGTTTTGGATTTTAGTCTTTCTAATGGGTATGTGGAGTCCTGGTGGCACAGTGGTTAAGAGCTTGGCTGCTAACCAAAAGGTGGGCAGTTCAAATCCACCATTTGCTCCTTGGAAACCCTATTGGGCAGTTCTACTCTGTCCTATAGGGTAGCTATGAGTTGGAATCTTCTTGACGGCAAAGTTATTTATTTATTTTTTTTTAAGTAGGTATGTAGTAGTATCTCACTGTTGTTTTATTATTTCTCAGATTTTGACTTTTTATTATTTTTATTTTTTTATTGTACATTAGATGAAGGAAGGTTTACAAACAAATTAGTGTCTCATTAAATGGTACACATATTGTTTTATGACATTGGTTAACAACCCCATGACATGTCAACACTCTCCCTTCTCGACGTTGGGTTCCCTATTACCAGCTTTCTTGTCCCCTCCTGCTTCCTAGTCCTTGTCCCTGAGCTGGTGTGCCTCTTTAGTCTCGTTTTGTTTTATGGGCCTGACTAATCTTTGGCTGAAGGGTGAACGTCGGGAGTGACTTCAATACTGAGCTAAAAGGGTATCCAGGGGCCATACTATTGAGGTTCTCCAGTCTCTGTCACGCCAGCAAGTCTGGTCTTTTTCTGTGAGTTGGAATTTTGTTCTATATTTTTCTCCAGCTCTGTCCGGGACCCTCTATTGTGATCCCTGTCAGAGCAGTCAGTGGTGGTAGCCAGGCACCATCTGGTTGTACTGGACTCTATCTGGTGGAGGTCGTGGAAGATGTGGTCCATTAGCCCTTTTGACTAATCTTTCCCTTGTATCTTTAGTTTTCTTCATTATCCCTTGCTCCTGAAGGGGTGAGACCAGTGGAGTATCTTAGATAGCTTCTCACAGGCTTTTAAGATCCCAGGTGCTACTTACCAAAGTAGTGTTTAGAACGTTTTCTTTATAAAATATGTTATGCCAGTTGAGCTAGATATTCCCCGAGATCATGGTCCCCACAGCCCTCAGCCCAGTAATTTGGTCCCTCAGGGAGTTTGGATGTGTATATGGAGCTTCCATGACCTTGCCTTGTACAAGCTGAATGGACTTCCCCAGTATTGTGCACTGTATTACCCTTCACCAAAGTTACCACCTATCTATTGTTTATTTAGTATTTCCTCCCTCTAACCCACCCATCCATTGTAACCAACAAAGATTGTTTCTTTTTGTGGGTGAATTTTTTCATGAGTTTTTACAGTGGAGGTCTCATACGATGTTTGTCCTTTTGTGATTGACTTATTTCACTCAGCATAACGTCCTCCAGTTTCATCCATGTGATGAGATGCTTCACAGATTCAACATTGTTCTTTATCGTTGCATAATATTCCATTGCGTGTATGTACCATAGTTTGTTTATCCATTCATCAGTTGATGGACATCTAGGTTGTTTCCATCTTTTTGCTATTGTGAACAATGCTGCAGTGAACATGGGTGTGCATATGTCTATTCGTGTGATGGCTCTTATTTCTCTAGGATATGTTCCTGGGAGTGGGATTGCTGGACTGTATGGTATTTCTATTTCTAGCTTTCTAAGGAAGCGCCATATCATTTTCCAAAATGGTGTATCATTTTGCATTCCCACCAGGAGTGCATAAGAGTTCCCATCTCCCCGCAGCTTCTCCAACATTGGTTATTTCCAGTTTTTTTTATTCTTGCCAGTAATGCCGGGGTGAGATGGTATCTCATTGTGGTTTAATTTGCATTTCTCTAATGGCTAGTGATCTTGAGCATTTCCTCA
>NW_004444031.1:10363525-10372987 GCF_000243295.1 Trichechus manatus latirostris | reverse complement strand
TAGTACTTTACTTATCCGGGGCTTCTTCCCTTTCCATATAAAGTTATTGACTAGTTTTTCCATCTCTTTAAAGAATATTGTTGGTATTTGGATCGAGATTGCATTGTATTTGTAAATTGCTTTGTGTAGAATTGTCATTTTCACAATGTTGAGTCTACCTATCCATGAACGTGGTATGTTTTTCCATGTATGTAGATCTCTTTTGGTTTCTTACAGTAGTGTTTTGTAATTTTCCTTGTGTAGGTCTTTTACATCCCTGGATAGAGTTATTCCTAAGTATTTTATTTTTTTAAGGGCTATTATAAATGCTATTATTTTCCTGATTTCCTTTTCATTGTTCTCTATATTGGTGTATAGGAATCTAACTGATTTTTGCATGCTTATGTTGTATCCTGCTACTCTGCTGAATCTCTATTAGTTCCAGTAATTTTCTCATGGAGTCTTTTGGGTTTTCTAGGTATAATATCATATCATCTGCAAATAGGGACAATTTTACTTCTTCATTACCAATTTGGATGTCCTTTCTTTCTTTTTCTTGCCTTACTGCTCAAGCTAGGACTTCCAGCACAATGTTAAATAGGAGTGGTGATAAACGGCATCCTTATCTTGTTCCTGTTCTCAAGGCGAATATTTTCAGCCTCTCTCCGTTAAGAATGATGTTGGCTGTTGGTTTTGCATAGATACCCTTCATTATGTTGAGCAATTTCCCTTCTATACCTATTTTTTTGAGAATTTTTATCAGGACTGAGTGTTGGACTTTGTAGAATGCCTTTTCTGCATCATTTGAGATGATCATGTGTTTCTTTTCTTTCCTTTTATTTAGGTGTCCCACAGTTGTTTTAATTTGTAGCTCTCTAATGACATATGAGTTGGAATTGACTTGACAGCAACAGATTTGGTTTTTGGTTTTAATGACATGATGTTGAGCATCTCTTCTTAGGCTTATTTGGCATCTATATGTCTTCTTTGGTGATGTATCTGTTCAGATCTTTTTCCCATTTTATAAATTGGGTTTTTTGTTTTCTTATTTTTAAGTTTATATGTTCTTTGTGACATTTATCTAAAAGTTCCTTATCCAAGCCTTCTATGTGTTTTGAAAATATTTTCTCTCAGTCTGTGTCTTGTTTTTCATGTCTTAACAGTGTCTTACACAGACCAGAAGTTTTAATTTTAATGAAGTCCAATTATTATTATTATTTTTTCTTTCATGGATCATGCTTTCCATCCTATATCTAAAAAGTCATCGCCAAACCCAGGGTCATCTAGATTTTCTCCCATTTTATCTTGTAGAAGTTTTGTAGTTTCATATTTTACATTTAGGTCTATGTCTGTTTGGAATTAATTTTTGGGAAAAGTGTATGGTAAGTTTCTAGAATCATTCTTTTCTGTACATGAATATCCTCTTTTTCCAGCACCATTTGTTGAAATGAATATCCTTTCTGCACTGAAGTGCATTTGCTCTTTCATCAAAGATCTGTTGATTATTTTTGTGTAGATCTATTTCTGTGCTCTCTTCTGTTCCATTGTTGTGATCTATTTATCTATTCTTAGACCAATACTAAGAAGTCCTTGTTGCGCAGTGGTTAAGTACTCTCTGCTAACTGAAGTGTTGATGGTTCAAACCCACCAACTGCTCTGGAGGAGAAAGATGTGGCAATCTGCTTCCGTAAAGATTATAGCCTTGGAAACTCCATGGGGCAATTCTACTTAGTCCTACAGGATCACTATGAGTCAGAATCAACCCAGTGGCAGTAGGTTTGGTTTGGTTTTGGTTTAGGCCAATACCACACTCTCCTGATTACTGTAGCTTTATGCTTAGTCTTGAAGTTGAGTAGTGTCAGTCCTCTGACTTTGTAGTTCTTTGATATTGTCTTGGCCTTTGAGTCTTTTGCCCTTTCATATGAACTTTAGAATCAGGTTTTGACTTCCAGAAAACAACTTATTATGCTTTTGATTATGATTGTGTTGAATTTATTTGGGAAGAGAGGGCATCTTTACAATATTAGTCTTCCTACTCATGATGACAGAATGTCTGTCCATTTATTAAGATCTTTTTTTATTTATTTCTTCAGTTTTGGTAGTTTACTCTTTCAGCTGTTTTATTTTTGTGAAACATCACTCAGAGATAAATAAAACAAAAATGAGTGAATACTTTGTTTAATATTAGTCTTCTTGTCAATGGACAAATAACCTTGAACACTTCAGAAGAGTTAGCATTTTCTTCTTCAGTTTTCTAATTAACGAATTGTGTAATTCTAGCTTTTATTAATACTTTCCCATTTATTTTATGTCTAAGAATTTCATTTTCTGAATGACTTCCGTGGGAACTCTCTAGATCTAGTACCTGACTTGCTTCTTCAGTTATAGAGCATATGTAAGCTAACTTCTCTACCTCTGTTCTAGGCCCATCACCACCTACCTTCCAATTTTTACAGAAATCTTACACAAACAATTAATGGTTCTCTTTCCTTTCACTTCAGCTGTTTCCTTGCTATTTTATTCTTCCCATGTAGGGCCAGCTGTCTCATTTGCAGGGGCCAGTGCAAAAAGAAAGCGAGGAGTTCCTTGTCCAAAAAGCTGGAAAAAATATGATTAAAGGTACTAAAATATAAAACTTGTTTCTTCCACAGTCTCTTTATCAGCTTCTCATGGTGTTACTTGCTATTTAATACCATTATAAGAAAAAGAAAAATTAAAGTTTAAATTATTAGCATGTTTTCCACTCATATGTATATGAAATCCTAGTTTTAAACACAAATATAAGAGCACTTAAGTTCTATGAGAGATCACCTAAGTTGCACAATTCTTAATATGTAGCTTGTTTTTGGAGGGTGCACCAGCAGGCAAAGACTGACAAATACAAGCTGGTCTCAGGAAGATTGGAAGGTGGAAGGGAGGATGGACAGGAAAATTTATGGTTCAGCATGAAGATACTCCCTTGAATGAAGATCATCACAAGCACACAGATCCATTTTTCCATGACTCCTTGTAGATTACTTAGTCCTTGCAGCTGCCAAATTCCTCCTTCTGGTAGCCTCTGGACCCATGTGCTTCAGAGCCAGGTATCTCCCCTTCCCACAGTCTACCACCACAATCCCAAGTGGTCAGTCCTGCTAACCCCAAGGGTCTTTAAATCTCCATACCTGGATGCACTAGGGAGCTGGATTGGGTGAGAGCAAAAGGATTTCCCCCGCCAAGATTGGTGTCTGGCTTTTTCCCTAGCAATCATGCTGCTGCCATGCCCTGCTGGAGATGCTTCAGAGTTCACACCATGACCATGATATTCTCTGTGCATATTTCCAGGACCCCACCAGGGTGGAATTTGACAGCAGACTGTGGTCCCCTTCTTCTTCCAAACACCACCTAGTCAATTGGAAGGTGGTTAGGTCCAGGGGAAGGGCCAGGATGAATGTCAAGGGGCTGGGAGAGTGGGTGCCCAACCATTCTATGGAGGTGAGGAGGTAACAAGAGGCAAGAAATATATCACCTTAGGTTCTAAGCCCCTGGCACATACCCCAGTGTACCATCAGTCTTAAAAAACCACAAGTTCAAAGATAAAATTATAATTTAAAGATAGCAACAGCATGTCATTAAACCAAAGTGGTTCCATGCCCATGAAGCAAGTATATTTAACTGTACTTAAATATCTGGTGTTTAATTTTTTTTTTGTTTTAAGTCTTCATCACCATTTACCCAGTAGACTCCATTCATTTCATCACTTTCCCAAACTTAAACTTGTCAAAAAACTTGAAAACACCCTCTTTTCATTTCATCAAACTCTATTACTTCTTAACCCAATCCAGTATTGTTTCAAGTCCCATGATTCTATGAAAATAGCTCTTTTTTAGAATATATAATAATCTTAATACCCTCAAATCCAACTATTATTTTTCAATATTATTTAACTTTTCAGTGACTTTCAAGATTGTCAACTCCTCCCTCTTTAGCAGCCTCTAGTCTTTTTTAAAAATAATTAATTTTATTTATTTTTCTTGTTGTTAAAAGTACACACAGCAGAACATGCACCAATTCAAAAATTTCTACATGTGCAATTCAGTGACATTGATTATATTCAAGTTGTGTATTCTCATCATCCTTTTTTGAATTGTTATTCTACTATTAACACAAACTCATTGCCCTCTAAGCTTCCTATCTAACCTTTCAAGTTGCTGTTGTCAATTTGATTCCATATAGATGCTTCTTTAAAAGAGCACAATGCTCATGAAAGGCATTCTTTACTAATTAAGCTAAACTATTGTTTGGTTTAAAGAAGACTTCAAGGGATATCTTTGGTTTAAAGTTTAAAGATTATCTCGAGACAATAATTTTGGGGGTTCATCTAGCCTCAATGGTTCAGAAGTTCTAGATTCAATGACAATTTTAAAATCTGTTCTCCATTTTTCCCCCTTTTGATCAGGATTGTTTTATAAAATCTTTGCTCAAAATGTTCAGTAATGATAGCTGGGCACCATCTAGTTCTTTTGGTATTATGGCAAAGGAGGCAATTATTCATGGAATCAGCCTCTATTCTTATTTACATGACAATACAGTTCTAGATTTCTTCACACCAGTCTGATCTTTCATTCCCAGACTCTTTTTTGCTGCCCTGATCTCTATTATCCAGGTTGGTAATGCTCTGTTTCCTAAAAATTTAGTCCAATGCCTTTATATATTCTCAGCATATCTCCTCTTTTATGTAAATATTCATCCTTGGGCATATTGTTGACAATTCCCAAATTTATATCCTAATCCCAGATCACAACTCAGATCTTTAGTGCATAGTCTCTAGTTGGATGTCTGGAAGACAATTCATTTTCAACATGCTTAAAATAAGACATGTCTAACTATTACACAATCAGGTCAGCATGAATAGAGTTACACAGCCTGCAGGAAGAAAAAGCTGATGGAGAATGCTGGGGGAAATAAGATGAAGAATCCTTAGTAATGTAACTTTTTTAACATAATCACTGTCAATTACATTTATATGACTGGCATTTAGAACATAACACCAATATAGCACCACTAACTCTGTTAAACAAACGTAATTGTCCTATGGAATGACAGACTGCTAATTTTCTAAATTTGTAAACATTTCAATCTTATTTGAAAAGATGGATAATGGCAGTCCCCAGTGTAATCTCATTAATTGCTCAATTTAACTCTTACAAACACACACACAGGCACACACACACAATCTAAATTATGTGACAAAGTAGCTTTAAATTAGAATTGTATCCTGATCTGCTGTAAGACTAGGCTCTCTCCCTGCAGTGAGACTGAACAATATGAAAGATATCAGACAAACTTATTCTTTTCTTTATATCTTTGTTAAATTATTTTATTTATTTTTATTTTATTGTGCTTTAGGTGAAAGTTTACAGCTCAGGTTAATTTCTCATTCAAAAATTTGTACACTTATTGTTTTGTGACATTGGTTGCAATCCCCACAATGTGACAGCACATTCCCCCATTCCACCCTGGGTTCCCTGTGTCCAGTTGTCCAGTTCCTGTCCCTTCTTGCTTTCTTGTCTTGCTATTCAACTGGAGTTGCTCATTTGGTCTCGTATATTTGATTGAAGTAAGAAGCACTTTCCTCACGTGTGTTATTTTCTGTTTTATAGGCCTGTCTAATCTTTGTCTGAAAAAGTGGGCTTCAGGAATGGTTTCAGTTTTGGGTTAGCAGAGTGTCTGGGGGCCATAGTCTCAAGGGTTCCTCCAGTCTCTGTCAGACCAGTAGGTATGGTCTTTTTTCATGAATTTGGATTCTGTTCTACGTTTTTCTTCAGCTCTGTCCAGAACTCTCTGGTGTGATCCCTGTCAGAGCAGTTGGCGGTAGTAGTTGGGCACCATCTAGTTCTTTTGGTATCAGTCTGGTGGAATCTCTGGTTCACGTGGTCCTTTAGTCCCTTGGGCTAGTATTTTCCTTGTGCCTTTGATTTGCTTCACTTTCCTTTGCTCCTAATGGGATGAGACAAATAGATGTATCTTAGATGGCCACTCACAGACTTTTAAGACCTCAGCTGCTTCTCACCAGAGTAGGATGTAGAACATTTTCTTTAGGAACTATGTTATGCCAGTTGACCTAGATGTCCCCCGAGACTATGGTCTCCACCCCCAGCCCCAGTTACTCGATCCCTCAAAGAGCTTGGATGTGTCTAGGAAACAGCTATGCTTTTGCTTTGGTCCAGTTGTGCTGACTTCCCCTATATTGTGTGCTGTCCTTCCCTTCACCTAAGCTGACACTTGTTTACTATCTTGTTAGTGATTTCCTCTTCCCCTCCTCCCCATGCTCTTAACCTTCAAAGAATGATTTTTTCTGTCTGTAAATCTTTTCTTGATTCTTATAGTAGTGGTCTCATACAATATTTGTCTTTTTGTGACTGATTAAATTTCACTCAGCATAATGCCTTCCAGATTCATTTATGTTGTGACAGTGTTCACGGATTCATCATTGTTCCTTATCATTGCATAGTATTCCATTGTGCATATGTACCGTAATTTGTTTATCCATTCATCTTTTGATAGGCACTTAGGTTGTTTCCATCTTTTTGCTATCGTGAATAGTGCTGCAGTGAACATGGATGTGCATATGTCTATTCGTGCGACTGGTCTTATTTCTCTAGGGTATATTCTGAGTGAAATTGTTGGATTATATGGTATTTCTATTTTTAGCTTTTTAAGGAAGCACCATATATGTCATTTTCCAAGGTGGTTGCACTATTTTACATTCCCACTAGCAGAGCATAAGAATTCCACAACATATGTTATTTTGTGTTTTTTGGACTAGTGCCAGTATTGTCGAGGTAAGATGGTATCTCAGTGAAGTTTTGATTTCCATTTCTCTAACGACTAATTATCATGAGCATTTCATGTGTCTGTTAGCCGTCTGAATGTCTTCTTTGGTGAAGTGTCTTTACATATCCTTTGCCCATTTTTTAACTGGATTATTTGTCTTTTTTGTTGAGGTGTTGCAGTATCTTGTAGATTTTAGTCATTAGACACTTGTTGGATATGTCATATCCAAAAAACATTTTTCCCAGTCTGTAGGTTCTCTTTTTACTCTTTTGGTGAAATCTTTTGATGTGCTTACATGTTTAATTTTTAGGAGCTCCCTGTTGTCTAGTTTATCTTCTGGTGTTTGTGCATTGTTATTTATGGTTTGTATCCTATTTATGCCATGTATTAGGGCCCATAGCATTGTCCCTAATTTTTCTTCCATGATCTTTATTGTTTTAGATTTTATATTTAGGTCTTTGATCCATTTTGAGTTAGTTTTTGTGTGGGGTGTGAGGTATGGACCTTATTTCATTTTTTTTACAGATGTACATCCAGATATGCTAGCACCATTTGTTAAAGAGGCTGTCTTTTCCCCATTTAATGGTCTTTGGGCCTTTGTCAAATGTCATCTGCTCATAGATGGATGGATTTATGTCTGAGTTCTCAGTTGTGTTCCATTGGCTTATGTGTCTATTGTTGTACCAGTACCTGGCTGTTTTGACTACCGTGATGGTATAATAGGTTCTAAAGTCAGGTAGTGTGAGGCCTTTCACTTCTTCTTCCTTTTCCATATGAAGTTGCTGATTTATTTCTCTATCTCATTGAAGTACACTGTTGCAGTTTTTAGGGGGATTTCATTGTATCTGGAGATCATTTTGGGTAGAACTGACATTTTCACACTGTTGAGTCTTCCTATCCATGAGCATGATATGTTTTTCCACTTATGTAGATCTCTTTTGGTTTCTTGCAGTGGCATTTTGTAGTTTTCTTTGTATAGGTCTTTTATGTTCCTGGTTAAATTTTTTTCCTAAGTACTTTATCTTCCTGGAGGCTATTGTAAATAGCATTGATTCAGTGATTTCCTTTTCGAAGTTCTCTGTTGGTGTAGAGGAATCCAACTGATTTTGTATGTTAATCTTGTATCCTGCTACTTTGCTGAAATCTTCTATTAGTTTCAGTAGCTTTCCCGTGGGTTCTTTGGGGTTTTCTGTGTATAAGATTATATCATCTGCGAATAAGGATAGTTTATTTCTTCCTTACCTTTGGATGCCTTTTGTTTCTTTTTCTTGTCTTATTGCTCTAGCTAGGAGTTCCAGCACAGTGTTGAATAAGAATGGTGATAAAGGGCATCCTTGTCTGGTTCCCGTTCTCAAGGGGAATGCTTTTAGACTCTCAGTTTAGAATGATGTTGGCTGTTGGCTTTGAATAAATGCCCTTTTTTACATTAAGAAATTTCCCTTCTATTCCTAGTTTGCTGAGAGTTTTTATCAGGAATGGGTGTTGGACTTTGTCAAATGCCTTTTCTGCATCAATTGATAAGCTCATGTAGTTCTTTTCTTAGTTTTAATTATGTGGTGGATTACATTGACTGATTTTCTAATGTTAAACTATCCCTGCATAGCTGGTATGACTCTCACTTGGTCATGATGTATTATTTTTTTTTATATGCTGTTGAATTCTATTGGCTAGAGTTTTGTTGAGAATTTTTGCATCTATGTTCATGAGATACATTGGTCTGTAATTTTCTTTTTTGTGACATCTTTGCCTGGCTTTGGTATCAGGGTTATGTTGGCTTCATAGAATGAGTTCAGGAGTATTCCTTCCTTTTCTATGCTTTGAAATAGCTTGGCTATTATTGGTGTTAGCTCTTCTCTGAAAGTGGTAAAATTGTCCAGTCATACCATCTCGGCCAATACTTTTTTTTGTTGGGAGTTATTTTATTACTTCTTCAATCTCTTGTTATGGGTCTGTTTACTTTTTCTACCTCACTTTGTGTTAGTTTAGGTAGGGAGTGTGTTTCTAGAAACTTGTCCATTTCCTATAGGTTTTCAAATTTGTTAGAGTACAATTTTTCACAGTATTCTGTTACGATTCTTTTAATTTCAGTTGAGTCTGTGATGATATCACCCATCTGATTTCTCATTCAGGTTATTTGCTTCCTCTCCTGTTTTTCTTTTGTCAGTTTGGCCAGTGACTTATCAATTTTGTTAATCTTTTCAAAGAACCAGCTTTTGGTCTTGTTAAGTCTTTCAATTGTTTTTCTATTTTCTATTTCATTTAATTCTGCTCTAGTTTTTATTATTTGCTCTCTTCTGATGCCTGAAGGCTGCTTTTGCTGCTCTCTTTCTCTTTGTTTGAGTTGTGGGGTTAATGTTTTGATTCTGGTCTTTTCTTCTCTTTGGATGTGTGCGTTTATTGTATAAGTTGACCTCTGAGTGCTGCTTTGCTGTGTCTGAAAGGTTCTGGTAGGTTGTATTTTCATCCTCATTTGATTCTGTGAATTTCTTTATTCCATCCTTAAATTTCTTATATAACCCAGCAGTTTTTGAGCAAGGTGTTGTTCAGTTTCCATGTCTTTGATTTTTTTTTTCCTTGCTTTTTTTTGTTATTGATTTCTACTTTTATGACTTTATGGTCAGAAAATTGCTTTGTAATATTTCCATGCTTTGGATTCTGTTAAGTCTT
>NW_004444031.1:10355020-10363425 GCF_000243295.1 Trichechus manatus latirostris | reverse complement strand
GTTCTGTATATGTCTGTGAGATCAAGTTGGTTGATTGTGGCATTTAGTTCTTCCATGTCTTTATTGAGCTTCTTTCTGGGTTTTCTGTCCTTCACCAAAAGTGATATGTTGAAGTCTCCTACTTCTATTGTGGAGCTGTCTGTTTCTCTTTTCAGTACTGTTAGAGTTTGTTTTATGTATTTTGGAGCCCTGTTTTAGATGTGTAAATATTTATTATGGTTAGGTTTTCCTGGCATATTGACCCTTTAATCATTACATAGTGTCCTTCCTTATCCTTTGTGGTGGATTTAGCTTTAAAGTCTATTTTATCAGCTTTAAAGTCTATTTTATCAGAGATTAATATTGTTACTCTTGCTCTTTTTTGATTGTTGTTTGCTTGATACATTTTTTTCCATCCTTTGAGTTTTAGTTTGTTTGTGTCTTTAAGTCTAAGGTGTGTCTCTTGTAGGCAGCATATAGACGGATTGTGTTTTTTATCCATTCTGCCACTTTCTGTCTCTTTATTGATGCATTTAGTCCTTTTACGTTCAGCTTAATTTTTCATAGGTATGAGTTTAGTGCTGTCAGTTTGATGTATTTTTTTCATGTGTGTTGTTAACGGTTTCTTTGCTCCACTTAATTTGCTATGCTAAGTAGTTTTTCTTTATGTATTTCCTTTTCATCCTTTTCATTGTTGTTGATTTTGTATTTGTTGAGTCTTTATGTTTTTGTTGTTTTTTATTTTGATGTGTAGGATTGTTAATTTCCTTTGTGGTTACCTTAATATTTACCCCTGTTTTTCTAAGTTTAAACGAATCTTTTTTTCTTTCTTTGTATTGCCTGGACTTCCTCTCCATACGAAGATCTATGACTCCATTATTTAGTCCCTCTTTTTTATTTTAATGTTGTCATATTTTACTTATTGACATCTCTGTTTCCTTATTTTCAGTGTTTTAGCCTTGATTTATTTTAGTAACTTCCCTATCTGGGTTTATATCTGGTTGTTCTGTCCTTTGTTCTAGTCGTGGGTTATTATCTGATGTTACTGATCTTCTAACTGGAGGTCTCCCTTTAGTGTTTCTTGTAATTTTGGCTTGATTTTTACAAACTCTCTAATCTTCTCTTTATCTGGAAATGCCCTAATTTTGCTATCATATTTGAGAGACAGTTTTGCTTGATATATAATTCTTGACTGGCAATTTTTTTTCCTTCAAGGCTTTATATGTCATCCCATTGCCTTCTTGCCTTCATGGTTTCTGCTGAGTAGTCCGAGCTTAGTCTTATTGACTCTTCTTTGTAGGTGACTTTTCATTTAGCCCTAGCTGCTCTTAAAATTATCTCTTTATCTTTGGTTTTGGTAAGTTTGATTATAATATGTCTTGGTGACTTTCTTTTGGGATCTACCTTGTGTGGAGTTTGATGAGCTTCTTGGATAGATATCTTCTCATCTTTCACGACATCAGGGAAGTTTTCTGTCAAGAAATCTTCAATAATTCTTTCTGTATTTTCTGTTATTCCCTCCACCACTACTCTAATCACTCATAGGTTTCTCCTCTTGATAGTACCCCACATAATTCTGAGGCTTTCTTCATTGTTTCTTTTTTTTTTTTTTTTCCATTCTTCTTTCTGATTTTTCCTCAGACAAATTGGTGTTAATGGTTTTATCTTCAGTCTCACTAATTCTGACTTCCATTGTCTCAATTCTGCTCCTATGACCTTCTATTGAGTTGTCTAAGTCTGAAATTTTATTGTTAACCTTGTGGATTTCTAGTTTCTGTTTTTGTATGGTTTCTAGCAGACTGTTTTGTTGTTTTGTTCTTGTATTGTTTTCTTGAATTATTCTATTGCTTTGTCTGTGTGTTTCTTGCTTTGATCTATGTTTTACTTGATCTCCTTCTTGGTCTCTTGGAAATCTCTGTTTATTAGTGTTTTGAATTCTTTATGAAGTAGTTCCCTTGTCTTATATTCCTCCAGGAGGTTTACTGGTTATTTTGGTCGCTTGCTGGAGTCATCTTATCCTGTTTCTTTACTTGATTTGATATTGACTTTTGTCTGTGAGGCATCAGTATTATTATATTTAATGATTTATTGTATTTTTGTTTACTTTACCCTGTATTTTTGTTTTGCTTTGTTTTGATATGTTCAGGTATACTGGGCATGTGTGTCACTTTGGTTGTTGGTGTCATTGAAGCTTTTACCTCCTGTCTGCAGGTGTTCAGAGCAGCTACTAGCTGTGTGAGCCCTGGAGTCTGTTCACTATTCTTGCTGGGATGCCGAAGATGTAGGCAAAGATCTTGGTGAGGTGATGAATCTGTCCCGCTGGTCAGCTGGGTGAGGGTGCAAGGGATGTTCATTGTTCATTGGGTTGGGTGTTTTGTGTGTGCTCCATAGCTTACTGGTATTTTTAGCGTGCAGGTTCTTGGGTCGTCCATCACTGAGTGTGTGGTACAGAGACTCCCACCTATAGTTCTAGGCTGGCAGGACTGTGTGAGGGGTTTGGGAAGCAAGGCAGGGACTGGCAATTGCCCTGGGTGCCTGGATCGAGGGCACACGCCTGTCCACTAGAGTATGTAGTGGGGTGGTTTTTGTAGGTGGTCCTTGGATGCCTGGTGCTATTGGCTGGAGGGATTGGGAGACACCACTAATTCCCAGGTCCCTGTCAAGGACAGCTAGATGGAGTGGGTGGTACCACTGGCCCTTAGGCCCTTGATGTGGGTGGGTTAGGCCCCTTCTTAGGGGTGGGACAGTGTCAAATGTCAAACATCTGCAGCTCCCACTTGGCTGCTGCAGTTGAAAATAGGCTTCAGGTGGATTCCCTGCCTGTTTTGTCCTAATGTTGGCATGAAGTGTTGGAGCGGCCTGCATGGCACTGGGGTGGGGGTGAAAGGTGGTGGTGAAAGGTTCTGCAAATCTGTGGACCACCTAAGCCAGTGGCCGGGTAAAGGAGCCAGGTGCCTCAGGACCCAGCAATGATTTCCAGCTTAAGGTTGTGGCATTGTCGGATGCTGCAGGACTGGTGTTGGAGTGGGGAGGGGGATGATGAGAGGTCGGGAGTGCTCCTTGGTTACTGAGCTCTGGTGGCTGAAAGCGTTATGTGCATGCCTGGTGTTTGGAAACTTACATTTAACTTCCATAGGTCTGATGTTGCTCCTGTTTGTTTCTGGAGGTGTGTGCAGCTTCACTGCTGCTTGGATGCACTAGATGGGGTGGATTTCAGCTTGGGATGTTGTTGCTTGCTTCAACCTGTGTGCTCTGTTCAGATTCAGCTATCAGGACGCTGGAGATCTTGCAATCCATAATTAATCGTTTCTGCTGTTTTTGAATTATCTCTCCTTCCTCCTGTCGCTCTGTCCGATTCTTCAGCTTTATGTTTGATGATTAAGGTCCCTAGATTGTCATATGTATCCAATTCACTTATTTTTCAAGTGTCTGTTGTAAGAAGGATGATAGGAAGCATCTGATTATTCAGTCATCTTGGCCCTGCCCTGGGAACATTCTAATCATTTTCAAATCTTCAGAATTTTTAGACACCGAGTTATCTAGGCAGGATAAATCGTAGAGTTTGTTTTTACACATCATTACTTTAGTTCATTGTTTCATGTGTACTCAAATACTTGCTTATTTCTTCTGATAATGAATTCTCAGGGTTCATTCAATTTAAGGCATGAGCCAATACAGGCTTAATAACATAAATTCTATTAAGATATAGACTGAGTTTAAAAATGTTTTGGAGACATTGTTCCTGAACAATTTTTACTTCTTTAGCTGTATGATGGGACAGACTCACTACCTTGTGAAGGACACACTGTTGGATCTCTTATGATGATCATTAGCAAATATGAGCATCTTACCTTAACTGCATCTGAATATACAACATAACTGGTAACAATGCATTCATTTCTCCACTCAGACTTGAAAAAATTATACCGTGGGCTACATATGTTTTAATTAATATAACATTGCTTGTTCTTGGTTTTTATTTGCAAATATATCTATTCATTCATTCATCAAATACTGAGCAACAAATGAAAAAAAGCAGTGTACTAGACATTGAAAATATAATCCCAGATGACATAGACAGGAAACCTATTCATGGGGAATACGTTCTAATGGGTGGAACAAAGAAGGTTTAAAATGTAAACAAATAAATAGAATAATTTCAGATTATCAAGTACTTAAGGAAGGAAATAATCAGATGAGGTAACAGAGTTAGTGGTACAGGAGCATGGTGGATATTTCAGATAATGTATTCAGAGAAGGTCTGTTTAAAGGCCTGAGATATATATACTGAAAAAAAGGCAACTATGCAAAGAGCCTGTGGAAGAGTAATCTATCCAGAAACAAAAGAGCAAAGACCTGAGAAAGAAATAAATTTGGCATGTTTACAGATTAAGAAGTAGTGCAATATGAATGATGATTCAGAAGAAGGAGGAACTTAGAAAATGAAGTAAGACAAGTACGATGTACTTCATGTTGGCCATGGTATAAATCTGAAGTTTATATAAATAAACGAAGTGCTTTTTTGAAGAGAAATGACCTAATCTGATTTATTCTGGTCACTATATAGAGAATGGATATAGATGGGAGGGGAAATCAGAAATATCATTTAAGAAGCCGTTGTATTTGTTAAGACAAAATATGATTACAATTGGTCTAAGTTAACAAACATGGAAAAAATTGAGAAATTAATGGTGTATTTTGAGAAGAGAGTTGATGGGATTTCTTGATATGATTAGGAAAAGGGGAAAGAAAATCAAGGTTTTGGTTTGGAATTTAAATAATATGGCTAAATGAGATCATCCCAAGAAACAACATATACCTTGAAACCACTGTAGAGTTGCTGAATGGAAATGAGAAAATATCACTGACCAACCTATGGTTTTTATCTGGAAAAAAGGTATCCTGAAAAAAAATGGAATAATGATTTTGCCTTTGTGACAGGTGCCAAACCCAAATTTAGTGCAGAAACCTCACTTGAGACACACAGAGAAAACATGGTCTATAAATGTCAGGTGCCAGAGAAACTTTTTTTAGGCAGTTGTGAACCACCCTCATAAATATAAACACCAGCACAACAAGTGTGTGCGGAGCTTTCAGAGAAAATGCTCTTGCTAAAACTAAGGACACAGAAAAATTGTACAGAGTGCATGAGGAAACTGACTACTTTGCAAGACTACCAGGATATTCAAAATATGGGAGAATTTATATAGAAGAAGTATAGATAATAGAACAATAAGAAAAGAGAATTAAAAAAGTATGTCTACATTTTTAAAAAGTGACATAAGAGTAGCAAGAATGGAATATTATTAAACATGAACAGGCCATTTTTTAAAGGATAATATTCAATTTCTAAAACTAAAAATTACAGTTTTTATAATACGTTTTTATGCATGTTCAAGAGTAGACTAGACACAGCTGAAGAGTTAATTAGTAAACTGGAAAAGAGATCTAAGAAAGTCAACCACAATGTATTGCAGAGAGGTAAATAGATGGATATTATAACAGAACCTTTAAGAAATATGGAGAAAAGACTGATCTGTTCATGTATATGCTGTGTGATTTATATATGTATGTATATATACTATATGAGTTTCATTCCTATACACACACACACACACACACACATATCTTGTTGTTAGGTGCTGTCGAGTCAACTCTGACTCATAGTGACCCTACATACAATAGAACGTACTGCCAGGTCCTGTGCCATCCTCACAATATTTGCTATGTTTGAGCCCATTGTTGCAGCCATTGTGTCAATACACCTCATCTAAAGTCTTCATCTTTTTCACTGACTCTCTAAATTACCAAGCATGATGTCCTTGACCAGGGACTGGTCCCTCCTGATAACATGTTCAAAGAATGTGACACGAAGTCCCTCTATTCTTACTTCCAAGGAGCACTCTGCTGTACTTTTTCCAAGACAGACATATTTGTTCTTTTTGCAATCCATTGTATATATTCACTATTTTCCACTAACGCAATAATTTAAAGGCATCAATTCTTCAGTCTTTATTCATTGTCCAGCTTTCGCATCCATATGATACAATTGAAATTACCATGGCTTGGGTCAGGTGCACCTTAGTCCCCAAAGTGACATCTTTGCTTTTCAACACTTTAAAGAGGTCTTTTGTAGCAGATTTGCCCAAAGCAATGCATCATTTCATTTCTTGACTGCTGCTTCCATGGATGTTGATTGTGGATCCAAGTAAAATGAAATCTTTGACAACTTCAATATTTTCTCCATTTATCATGATGTTGCTTATTGATCCAGTTGTGAGGATTTTTGTTTTCTTTATGCTGAGGTGTAATCCATAATGAAAGCTGTAGTCTTTGATCTTCATCAGAAAGTGCTCCAAGTCCTCTTCACTTTCAGCAAGCAAGGTTCTGTCATCTGCATGTTGAAAGTTGTTAATGAATCTTCCACCAAGCCTGATGCTGTTATTCTTCATACAGTCCAGCTTCTTGGATTATTTGCTCAGCATACAGATTAATTAAGTATGGTGAAAGAATATAACCCTGATGCACACCTTTCGTGATTTTTAACCACACAGTATCCCCCTGTTCTTTTTGAATGACTGCCTCTTGGTCTATGTACAGATTCTGCAGGAGCACAATTAAGTGTTCTGGAATCCCCATTCTTAGCAGTGTTATCCATAATTTGTTATGATCCACACAGTCAAATGCCTTTGCATAGTCAATAAGATACAGGCAAGCATCTTTCTGGTATTTTGTACTTTTGACCAAGATCCATCTGACCTCAGCAATGATAACCATAATTCTTAATCTGGCTTGAATTTCTGGCAATTCCCTGTCAATGGACTGCTGCAGCCGCTTTTGAATTATCTTCAGCAAAATTTTACTTGTTTGTGATGTTAATGATATCGTTCGATAATTTCCATATCCTGTTCAATCACCTTTCTTTGGAATGGGCCCAAATATGAACCTCTTCCAGTCAGTTGACCAGGTAGCTCTCTTCCAAAATTTTTGGCATAGATGAGTGAGCACCTCCAGCCCTGCATCCCTTTGTTGAAATATCTCCATTGGTATTCTATCAATTCCTGAAAGCTTGTTTTTCACCAGTGCCTTAAGTGCAGCTTGGACTTCTTCCTTCAGTACTGTTGGTTCTTGATCATATGTTACCTCCTGAAATGGTTCTTTTTGGTACAGTGACTGTATATTCCTTCCATCTTCTTTTGATGTTTCCTGCGTTGTTCAGTATTTTGCTCATACAATCCTTCAATATTGCAACTTGAGGCTTGAATTTTTTCTACAGTTCTTTCAGCTTGAGAAATACCGAGTATGTTCTTCCCTTTTGGTTTTCTAACTCCAGGTCTTTGTACATTTCATTATAATACTTTACTTTCTTTTCTCGAGCTTCCTTTTGCAATCTTCTTTTCAGCTCTTTTACTTCATCATTTCTTCCTTTCACTTTAGCTACTCTACTTTCAAAAGCAACTTTCAGAGTCTCTTCTGACATCCATTTTGGTCTTTTCTTTCTTTCCCATCTTTTTAATAACCCCTTGCTTTCTTCATGTATAATGTCCTTGATGTCATTCCACAACTTGTCTGTTCTTTGGTCATTAGTGTTTAATGCATCAACTCTATTCTTGAGACGGTCCATTCGCTTTAGCTACTTTACAGTCAATAGCAAGTTTCAGAGTTTATTCTGACATCCATTTGATCTTTTCTTTTTTCCTTTCTTTTTAATGACCTTTTGCTTTCTTCATGTATAATGTCCTTGATGTCATCACACAACTAGTCTGGTCTTTGGTCATTAGCATTCAATGAGTTAAATCTGTTCTTGAGATGGTCTCCAAATTCAGGTGGGAAGTACTCAAGGTCATATTTTTGGCTCTTGTTGACTGGTTTTAATTTTCTTCAGTTTCAACTTGAACTTGCATATAAGTAATTGATAGTCTATTCCACAGTTGGCCCCCGGCTTTGTTTTGACTGATGATATTGAGCTTTTCCTTTGCTTGTTTCCACAGATGTAGTTGATTTGGTCCTGTGTTTTCCATCTAGTAAGTTTCACCTGTATAGTCACCAGTTATGTTGTTGAAAAAAGATATTTGCAATGAATAGGTTGTTGATCTTGCAAAATTTTATCATAGGTTCTCTGATGTTGTTTCTATCACCAGGGCCATATTTTCCAACTACCAATCTTTCCTCTTTGTTTTCAACTTTCCCTTTCTAATCATCAGTAATTATCAATGCATCTTGATTGTATATATGATCAATTTCAGACTGCAGAAGTTGGTAAAAATCTTCAGTTTCTTTATTATTGGCCTTAGTGTTTGGTGTGTAAATTTGAATAATAGTTGTATTAACTGGTCTTTTTTGTAGACGTATGGTTATTATCCTATCACTGACAGCATTGTACTTCAGGATAGATCTTGAAATGTTCGTTTTGACGATGAATGCCA
>NW_004444031.1:10352206-10354310 GCF_000243295.1 Trichechus manatus latirostris | reverse complement strand
GGGAATCTAAGTGAAGAAGAAGGACTGATAACCTTGGACTTTTGGAGGAAGCTGAAGTTGCCAGGGTGTTTGAGATATGGTAGGTTTTACAAAAGTCTTTCAAAGGGAGATGAAAAATTAGTAAAATTTATATCAGTATTAACTTGATAAATTAGGCCTTTCAGCAACTTCTCCCCTTTTGCTTGCAATGAAGATAAGTTTCATGTTATCTTTTCAGGTGCACAGGGCAGATGACAGCTTTTAAGAATTATCTTTCAGGCAGATCTGATGGAATGAAAGTAAGGGATATCAAAGTCTTCTACTCCTCTCCTATACTTTGCTGTGGGATGGCTTTTTAATGGATAAGGCAACAAGGCTTTGATTGATATTCCTTCAGTTGAAAGTCAACTTGAAGTTTATTTGTTCGTTACTACACCCTGATTTGAGCAGGAAAACAAAAATCCTCATCCACTTCAAAGAGATTATATAATCTAAGAGAAAAATAGTAGATGACCACATAGGAAGAGTTATGTGTTTATTTTTAATCTCTAGGATATGATTGCTGACTACACAAGTTTACTTTCCTCTTCATTTTGACTGTGGCTTAGCTAGCAAACTATCTGAACATTGTCCTAGAATAATTCCTTTTTGTACATTGAGCTCTGTGGATAAGGAAGTTGAATATCAACACATTGTTTCTGTGCTGGACAACTCTGATAATAGAAAGTCATTATACTTCTGCCATGTTTTTCTATGTGTATACAAACATACACAAAATTTTCCTTAAATAAGATTGGCTTCATTTGTTTCAAAGATCAAGTGTATGTTGTTAAGAAACTTGAAATTAAGAAAAAGAGCTGGACTTCCTCCAGCGTAATTCAACTGAGATAAACAATTTTACAATTTCAAAATCTTGCTTTTGTCCAATTATGATCTATTTTAATTGCATTGTTCTTTTCTAAAAGATTTAAATGGCAATTATCTAAAATTACTTTATATGTGTTTAAAAAAATCACTTGGTAAATTGTGTTTAAAGTTGTGAATGAAAAATCATGTTACAATTTAACACTTATTTGAATAAAAAAAGCTTGCACTATTTTCTGGGTTTATTTACCATAGATTTGAAACCATGATTTCTATAATTTAGCTTTTATAATACTAATTTATCTGAATTCCTTTAACTTTAATTGTCAGTATAATAATGATAAACATTACCAAGTGGATTAATCTGATGAATACCATACATTTTAAAATATTTTTTAAAAAATCATTACCGGACTTTTATCCTCAGCTCTGTATTTTAATTCATTTAAACACTCCTCCCTTCTTTAGATGCGTTAGAGCCTGGCATTATGCAACATTTTTCCTTCCATTTTGCTTTTATGTTTGAAATTCACATCCTTAAGTAAGGACACAATCATTCACTGTTTTTAATTGATGGAAGTTAAAAGAAGAGTGTGTATTCTCCCTAAGTTTATCCATGATTGTCCTCATCACATATTTATCAATAGGGTCCTGATTTGTATACTTGTCAACAATTTATCTCTGCCATCAGTATCAGCCTGACCTCTTTTACAACTAGGATAATTGACACTAATGACACTCAATGAAAAGAAAGGTTATATATATATAATTATCTTGAAGTAGAACATGACAGAAGAATGTTTCATGCTTTGTCATTTTCCCTTGTTATAAGAATTTGTAAATTTATAGAAACCACTTCTTGGGATTGAACCATGGAAGCTTTGCAGTATCATGCTTAGCTATGAGTGATAGATTTTAAATCCAACTCTTTCTAAATAAAGAAGGTAGACCTGGTAACTGGTGATGACCTGGCAACTGGTGCGGGCCATTGCCTGTTATGTGGAATTGTCTTAAGTGTCTCTCCTCTCACTATTTAAGTGTTTTGGTGTTGAAGCATCAGTGAAGAGTAGGAGTAAAGAGATGATCGTTAATAGTTAATAAGGACTAGTACTCTTTCATCTTCACTATATAACCTTCCTATGAGCTCTTCTTCAAGTTTTCTTTTTCTTCCTCTGAACTTGTATTCACATTATTCTTCCTTTATGTTAACTTTTTACTCTATATTTTCTTAGAGTTATTTATGGATATCTGTTTTTTTTTT
>NW_004444031.1:10348681-10350574 GCF_000243295.1 Trichechus manatus latirostris | reverse complement strand
TGGAAGATAATACTGATGGCACCTAACAACAGCAATATACTGTTATAAGGTGTCTTTGAGTTGGTTCCAGCTCAGAGCAACCCTATGTACAACAGAATGAAACATTGCCTGGTCCTGCAAAATCCTCACAGTCATTTCTATGTTTGAGCCCATTGTTGCAGCCAGTGTGTCAATCCATCTCGTTGAGGGTGTCCTCTTTTTCCTGACCCTCTATTTTACCGAGCATGATGGTTCTCCAGGCACTGGTCCCTTCTGATAACATGTCCAAAGTACGTGAGAAGAAGTCTTGCCATCCTTGCTTCTAAGGAGCATTCTGACTGTACTTCTTACAAGACAGATTTGTTCCTTCTGGCAGTGTCTCACAGGGCATCAGAAGGAGATCTTTCAACCTGTGTGTGTGTGGGCAGGTGGGCGGGGTGTCAAATATATATATTCAAATCAGGAGAATAACTCATGTTCCCATATTTGAAGAGCTTGTTTTTACCTGCTTCCAGGAATCTCAATACATCTTTAAGAAATCTTTTTGATATCTTAATCATGAATAAAACTTACATCATTTTATTTCAAGCATACTGTGTAGTGTGCCAACATTTCCTTCTGTGTCAAGTATGATAAGTATGGGGCATTATCTCACAAATGATATACATTTTAAATTGCCTGATTTGTCTGTAACTATTGAATGAGATATGCATTCTATCAGATATTTAAAAAAAATCACAGTGAAGCAGCATGGTAAAAACTGGCTTTATTGCCTTTTCCTGCAATTACCACGCTCATTCTTTGTAGCTACTGAGATTTAACTATATTTGAACTTGCTTTGTATGAATTGTTTTCAATAAGATGAGGCAGCAAATCTATTATTTATGTTTCTCAATAAATTCATAATATTTTTATATGCAGTTTTAAACCTTTACATTAAAAGATTTCTGCAGCATTGGCAGTACACAACTAAATGGATTTTACGGGAAAGAATATTAATCAAGTAAAAAAATTAATACTGAAGAGGTGTGGTTACCAAATTCTTTTATGCAAAATCTAAGGTGTATCTATGAAAAGTGAAGTGGATTGTTTCATAAGTCAAATATATATATGTGTATATATACATACATATGTATATATACACATTTTTCTTATTTTAGCAATTATATTTGGTCATAATACTATGTATATAAAGTTTTTGCATTACATCACTCTCTAATGAACAAAGGATTTTGTCTATAAGCTTTGTAGTTATTTTTTAAAATTCCCTAAACCTACCTCATAAATTCCATCTTTAAATTTACTTCTGTTTTCAATGTCATAGAAATTACTATTCTCTGATTATAAATAGCATAAACAACATAGTAACAATGTTATAGAAATTTGATTATTTGCTCAATGATTTTTCCATCCTTTTTTCTTTTTCTATAAAAGTATATTTTCCTCTTTTTCTTTTATACAATTACATGTTTACAGTTTTTTAAAATAACATTGTGAAAGAAAATCTGTTCAAATTTCTGGCCTGTAAATTCTAACTTGAAAGTAGAGAAAATCTTTCTGGTGATTCCCCCCCCCACACACACACACTGGATTTGTTAAAAATGCTTTTAATGCTTACATAGCTTTTCAGGGATTTGACTGTTGTGAGCTTTGTTTGCACAGATTTGAGTGTATATACTTCATAATTCTGAGAATGCTGGTGCCAATAAAATACATAGTGAGGCTGAACATCATGAAAGGTTTCTCTAAAATAGTTCATGGCAGTCTAAGAATAAAGATGAATTAATATTTCCTCTGATTCATTTTCTAATGGTGATGCTTGGCAATTCATTGTATATAAACATTTCATATTTAATATTTACTACAAAGTATCTGAGCTTTGATTTATATATTTATCATTTACACAGATCTCTA
>NW_004444031.1:10344790-10346530 GCF_000243295.1 Trichechus manatus latirostris | reverse complement strand
CTCTTCTAGTTCCTAGTCTATTAGAAGATATAGACAATAAATAATTACACACACACACTATTAGCTTGATGTAAAGAGAATACCATTGAAAACTAATTTAGAATACGAAAACTCAGGAATGTTCTTATAAGAAAATAAACTAAAACATGAATTTTAACAGCTTTGTTTGTTTTATCCTCTCTTCTTTGATATCATCATCTTATATACCATTTGTAGTTTCATTATTTTCCTGGGTAAGGCATTGAGTTGTTTTGTTTTGTTCTGTTTTATTTTTTCTTTAATACTTTCATTGAGTTCCTTAAAAGACTCTTCTTCTAACGTACATCTTTTATTAATATTTTCTCACTTATATTTGAAAAAAATATGTAAATAGTTAACTTGTTGTTGTTAGCTGCTTTCCAGTCAGCCCGTAACCCATGGCTTCCAAACTATAGGTTGACGGTTAACCCAACAGATCCATGGAAAGAAAGTCTTGGCAAATTACTTTTGTAAAATTTACAGCCAAGAAAATACTATGAAACAGTTCTACTCTGTAACACGTAAGGTTACAATTCTTAGGTTACTGAGTGGATATAATTTGTTTTTTCAATAGTTTTATGAAAATAACTTCATACTACACACTTAAATGTGATAAACTTTTCCTCTAACAAAGTCACAGGATGGTAAGTCAGATGAGGCATGGAAAAGAGGAGTCAGGGAGACCTTGCAAAGTAATTATGTTTATTATACTCACAGTTCCCAGAGACAGGGAAGCCAGTATGGCGCGATGCAGGGCCCCAGAGGGGGTTGCAGCCAAGCACAAGGTGACAACAGGTTGGAATTGTAGGAGAGGGCTTATGCATGGCAAACAGGGAGGGGGTAGCTAGGTTTTGTGGTCATCCTGGAGATTGGGCATTTTGAAAATTCTCTGGGCTCAGGGTGCATAGGGATTGCCACTAGTGGTTTGATACCTGGCTCCGGGTCAATTAGGATGGATGCATAGTGGCTCAGGAGTATGAGAGCCTGATAAGGGGAGTTGTTGGCGAGTGGACTTAATCAGTTGCTCAAGAAGGAGAACAAATGGCCTCCAGTCAGGGCCTGAAAACTGTGTTAAGACATCATTTTAAGAAAATGGTATTGTAAAATTATATTGAGCTGTATGCAAGGCATTATAGGAGATAGAAAGATGAAACAGTATTCTACTCTGGTATGGATCACAGTAGATTAGAAGAAATTAACAAGTATACAAACAAGATAAACTGAGAAGTACTATTGTTTAATTGAAATATGATCATTCCTTTCACTGACAGATGATTCATATTCTCAGCATCCCATTCTCAGGGAAAAATGTGAATTCACTTAGCATGGAAATAAAAACTAAAATCTAGACTGCATTTTTCTGAAATAGAATAGGCCTCCAAACAATATTTACCAGAGTAAAACAAAGCATAATGAATTAAAAAATAAAATACTTATAGTCTTGTACAGTACAAGTCAGCCTAGGACAAATTTTAGATGTATTTTTTAATGGTATACATATTTAAGCTTAAAATCAGGTAAAACAATTCTTTTAAAGCAAGTTTGAAAAAATTCTGGGATTCACCACTGCACAGCTAGATTGATCATAAAATATATCATCCTTTAATATGCTCAGACTCACCTTAAAAGACTCAGTGGATGGTAGAACCCAACACATTATCTTCCCAATTATTTTTGAAGGGTTCCTGACAAATGTTTTCTTAGGAAAGAATGACAGACTGT
>NW_004444031.1:10337566-10338923 GCF_000243295.1 Trichechus manatus latirostris | reverse complement strand
TTCTTTTGAAAAATTCTGAAAAAAATCTTGTTTATATTACAAAAGAATTTATTTTTTCTGTGTATTCTTTACTTTTGCTATTTTCTAGCTTTATTTTTTGCTGACTTTGTGGAAGTGTGATTTAAAAAAATTATAATGTTCCTATTTAAGTGTACATCTTATGAATTTCAACAAATAGATGTACATGTAACTACCACTACGTTAAGGTATGGAACATTAATATCATCCCAAAAGTTTCCTTTAACCCCTTGTTAGTAAAATCTTCTCCACTATCAGCCATTACAACCACTGGCATGATCTCTGTCATTTAGATTAGATTTGAAATTTTTTCAATGTTCATATGAATTATAAAATATGTACATGTGACTCATTTATATTATTGCATATATCAATGGCTTATTTTTTATTGCAGAGTAGTATTTAATTTAAATAATGAGCTTTGAATTCTTTATCTGATTATCTACTGATGGACATTTGCTTGATTTCCAGTGATTGACTATTATAAAGAAAGCAACTATCAACATACGTATATATGTCGTTGTATAAATTTAAGTTTTCATTTATCTTGGATAAATATTGAGAAGTGAAATTTCTGCCTACCGTAGTTAGTCCATGCTTACTTTTTAAAGAAACTTTCAAAGTGTTTTCCAAAGTGATTATGCTATTATACTTTCCCACCAGCCTTGTAGGATAGTTCTAGTTGCTCGATATCCTCACCAGTACTTGCTAACTGGAGTTGTTTGTTATATACATTATATATATATATATGTTTTAATTGGCATATTCATGATGAGTATATTTTGAACATATTTTCATACTTTCATTGGCTATTTGTATATATTCCTTTGTGAAGTGTTGGTTCAAGCTGGATATGGTTCTTTTACATACTGTTGAATTCCAAAAGTTTTCTAAAATATGACAATGAATTTATTTTCTATCCTATGCTCATCAACAGTTAACATAGTAAATAGCTACAGGCTCATGCTATAACAGAAGTTTCTAATTATGGAACTTGAAGTAAATTTAGCACAGTCATGAATGATTGTAAACACATGGATAAATTTTTTAATTGAAATTATTTTTACCAGTCTGAATATGCTACATTTTTCAAATTGACACGCACTATGTGGTGGAATTTTATTGTCGCTAGCTGAGAAACAAAATGATTACAGACTTTGTATGTTATGCATTTTAAAATATCACCAAGTTAGATTTAGCAGAAGTGGAAAAACCTGCATTTTCAAGAGGTTCTGTTATTTCTATTCACAGGGCCACATACTCCATTTCTTCCAGGCAGAAAACTCCCACATGGAATTCTAAGCATTGCAAACCAGGAGAATATTCATATTATATGTAA
>NW_004444031.1:10334537-10336427 GCF_000243295.1 Trichechus manatus latirostris | reverse complement strand
AGCAATAATTGTGAGGCTGGCGCAGGACTTGGCAGTGTTTCGTTCTGTTGTACATTTGGTCACTATGAGTCAGAACTGACTGGATGGCACCTAACAACAACAATGTAGTACTTTAGATAATTTTGATGAACTAATAGCTGATCTTTGGTAAAATATTTATGTGCACAAATGTACATTCATCTTTTGTTGTTTTTTTTAATTATTCTATTATAAAAAGTTTTTTGAGAATTAAGGAGTTCTTAATTTTTGAGAATTAAGGTAATGTGTGTGTATGTGTATGTGTGTGTACATGTATATAATTATTAGTGACTTATTTTGACATACACCATTAATTGTGCTCAAGATACCTGAAACAAGAAGATATAGATTTTGATTATATACTTGATTATTCTAAACATAATTTTAAACTAAAATATTGGTTTGAGATTTTGCTATTTTGTCTACATGAAAAGATTTTCAAATAAAATTAATATCAAGTAGTAGAATATTGAAGAATTTAATAATTAGCTTTGAGACAAAGGATCAAACTTCTCTAAATACAATGAATTTTCTCTTTCTGGAAAGATTCACATAGATTCACATAAAAGGGGTTTTCCATTTCCTCTTTCATCCAGCATAAGTTCTACATTCACACTCTAAAATAGACAGGGTATGATTTCAATCATAAAGATATTTTGATAAAATTTGGTAAGTTTTTGGTCGTCAACATATAAAAATAGACAATGTAAACCTTGAAAAGATATGTATTATTTTAAAATGAATTGCTAAATTAATTCATTTAAAATTATTTATCAAACATATATCTTGTTGAAAGCCAGTTCTAAAAACTGGAAAGACAGCAGTAAAGAAGGCTGATATGGTCCCTGCCTGTCTGCCAGTTGTAGTAGGCTCAGTAATGCCCCCCTCCCCCAATGATGTTCATGTCCTAATCCCCAGAACCTGTGAATATAGTATTACCTTACATGACAGAAAAGACTTTGAAGATGTGATTTAGTTAGGGATCTTGAGATGGGGAGATTATCCTGGATTATCTGGGTGGGACCAATGTAATCACAACAATTCCTATTAGAGGGATGCAGGAGAGCTAGAGTCAGAAAATGTGATGTGATGATGAAAGCAGAGGAAGAAAAGATGTGACACTGAAATCAGAAGTTAGAATGGTACAGGATCATGAGCCAAGGAACATGGGTAGCCTCTAGAAGCTGGAAAAGACAAGCAAAAAAGGAATGTAGCCCTGTAGACACCAAATTTTAGCCCAAATGAGACTGGTTTTGGACTTCTGATCTCCAGAAGTGTAAATTAATAAATTTATGTTCTTGTAAGCCACTAAATTTGTTGCATTTTTTTACAGTAACATTGGAAATCAATGCAAAACTTATGTGCTACTATTGTCTTACAATTTGCAACCTTGAAAATCTCTAAAATCATCAGTGACTATGGTGACAGAAGATGCTAGATATTTTCCAGATGTTCATTCCTATTTCTTTCTCAGAACACAGCTAGGTAATATTGCAAACCTCCCTGCTAGGGAGATGTGGAGATCTTTGAGTTCTTGCCGATGGAACGTGAACTGAAGTGGTGTCCATTTCCAAGTCTGTTATTTTTAAAAAGGAGTCACACCCCCTCCACAGTCTTTTTCCTTTCATCAGCTGGATAGCAAGGCTGAAGAAGTCCCGGTGGATGACAGAGCCACACACACTGGACTGTTTTATAAGCTAAAGAAATAAGCTACTAATGTGTTCGGCCTATGTTTTCCATATTGTGGGGTCTATTTTTTACTGCAGTTTATTTCACCCTAACTAATACAGAAATTAATTAGTTCAAAGTGGGGTTCTACCATAACAATTACAGCAACAAAAGTTAAACATGGTGTTGGCATCAGTTGTTAGG
>NW_004444031.1:10332003-10333625 GCF_000243295.1 Trichechus manatus latirostris | reverse complement strand
GCATTCTCTCCTAATATTAACAATTAAAAATGTCTCCAGACATTGCCAAATATCCCCTTGAGGGGGGATTGCCCCCAGTTAAGAACTACTCTTCTAGAGGAAAAACAGACATAAAAACCCAAAATAATTGTTTACGTGTGTGTTCTTAATTACCTCATATAATTACAAGAAAGATGATCTCAGATGATATTTGACTGGTTAAAAGGCATAAATAAAAGGGAATAGGCTCTCTTTATTTGCGTTCTCACAGTATTGCAAAACCAGCCTGCTTCTGGACCCCTGAAGATAGGAGATAAGAATAAAAATATTTTGAGATACAGAGTTACAAAGATCTTTAAGTTTTCTCAGTTAAGCATAAGTCAGTACTAGGGCAGAGATTAAATAAAGGATAGTTTTTCCTTTCCACCAAAGCCTTTTTTTTTTCAATGAGCTTGAGAGAGAAAGAAAGAAGAAAAGAAAGCAAAGTTATAAGGAAACCTTAATAACTGTGTCTAGGAAGGAACTCTGAATATGACTCCCAGCATATGAAATGGAAGAGAAGTTAATAGTCTATTCAGTTTTTGAAGGAATTTGTTGCCACAGAAAACACAGGGATTTGACTATAAAACAACTCTAGGGTTGTAAAACTGCACAAAAACAAAATGGGCTATGAAAGGAAGTCATGTAGAGTATACTCATTCAAACTAACTTTAGATGTTTCCATGAAGGGTAAACAGAGGCGATCTTCTAGAGGTAGAGCCAATGGACATGCCTAAAATAGATAAGTTTGTTCATTTCATCGGATCATCTAGCCTCTAAGTTATGTCCTTTAACCATCAGAACAATGGGTCTTCTCCATGCTTACACAGCAAGATTGGATCACTACTATGTATTCCTCACTCTTATCTCTTCCAAATGGATTATTTATTTATTTATTGATAGTTATTCTCTTCTTGCTCCACCAAGATTTATTAGATAAGGAGGTGAGTATATATAGCTTGCCTTTTGGTTCTAGGCCACAGAGCCTGAATATTGGCCATGATATCCTAAACAATGAACCAGATTCAATAATTGGATGAGGCTATTGTCTGACTTGGCATGTAGATAAGTATGTTCTGTATATGAGGACGGGGCATAGGTATTTTTAGTAACCAAAAGTGATGATTGTGGTAGAGAATAATAGTTGTTTTTAAAAATATTTTTGTCTTTGTGGACACATAGCTAGATTATATTTCCCATTATTCCTAGGTACCCCTTGTAACTGAGCTCTAGCTCTAGAGTGTTGAGATGTGATGTATACTATTTCCAAGAAAACTTTTTAAAGGGCGCATATTTCCCATCAAGATATACTTTGTTTCCATCTGCCTAGTGGGTGCTGAGATAATTCCCTATGGATGATGGAGACACAAGATGGCAGGAGGCTGAGTCCCTTGATTATTGTAGAGTCTGTACATGAAACACCTGCTTTGGACTATTATATGGACTACTGTGTTTTGTTACTAAAACAAAAAAAAAACTCTTATGTTTAAGCTGTTGTATATTTTGGGTCTATTTGTTACAGCAGCTCATAAATAATACTTGATACGTTTGTGTAGTAGGAACATATTTTGGAAATAGTAATTTTTTAAAGTAATAATTAACCA
>NW_004444031.1:10329840-10330947 GCF_000243295.1 Trichechus manatus latirostris | reverse complement strand
AAATAGGCTTAAAATTATATAATAAAAATTGTTATGTGGCTAGAACTTGAATTCATTTTGATATCTATGATTTTTGCTCAGTTTAGTATTGAAATTCAACTATGAGTTACATTTAATGTTATATATTCTCTCATTCTTGGAAACTTG
The DNA here is from genome assembly GCF_000243295.1 of Trichechus manatus latirostris. Classification (NCBI taxonomy): domain Eukaryota; kingdom Metazoa; phylum Chordata; class Mammalia; order Sirenia; family Trichechidae; genus Trichechus; species Trichechus manatus. The sequence continues at coordinate 10,330,800 of NW_004444031.1, read as the reverse complement.
TAAATATACTGTTTAGATATACATATATGTGTCTTTTTCACATGAACGCACACTCATGAGTACCTACACACTCATTCTCTCTCTCATACACTCACACACATTTGCAATAGCCTTTAAGTAAATTAACTCATTGTTAACTTTTGTTATGCCCATTTAATATATGGGAAAAAGTTATTGCTAAATAAAACCATTATGTAAAATTTTATTTCAATGAAAATACATTTGGATTAGCAAATACAAATTTTTACACATTTTTCTTTGCATTCAAACTCTGAAATAGTTCATTTTTTAAAAGTCATTTATGATAGATAATTAATCCCCTTGAAATAGCAAAAATATTCTGAACCTTGTTTAATGCACAGAATCCTTACTTATCAGTTAGTGAACAAGCTTTTGAATTAGTATGAAGATAAAAATATAACTACCAACCACTTATGAAGACAAAAATATAACTACCCATGACAGGAAGGTAATAGATTTTATATACCAGGTTATAGTTGGTCAGTTCATGAACTTAACTTTGTTACTTGGCTTTAGCTCTGAAAGCCCTGAAAGCCCCCAATATCCATTTCTTATAACTAGAAAACTAGAACTTAATTTGTTTCATGTTTTCACCTCCTCCCTGATCATTTGAGTTGTGTCTACAGGTGACCTTGATCATATCCATCCAATGTTTCAAGATTCCATGGCCTGAACTGGATTCTAGTTCTTAACAAACTCTTCCTTTGTTCTTTGCACTGTCCAAAATCTAGGTCACACACTCAATTTGTTTTATGAAACCACCAACCTAACTCCCAACTAAAATTCTGCAATTTTATATCAGTTTATTTTCAGATATTGCCTTTTTCAAGTTTGACCTATAAAGTTAGATGTCAAGTACTCAATTATGTCTTCATATCCACTAAAACCTTTCTGGAATTGCTGAATTCTTCTCTAAAGCCTTTTTTTTTTTTTTTTTTT
>NW_004444031.1:10325322-10326461 GCF_000243295.1 Trichechus manatus latirostris | reverse complement strand
AGGACAGAGTAGAACTGCCCTATAGGGCTTCCAAGGAGTGCAGGTGGATTCGAACTGCTGATCTTTTGGTTAGCAGCTATAGTTCTTAACCACTATGCCGTTAGGGTTTGATTATTCCTCATATTTTCATAATTAAAAGAATTAAGACATATGAAAAAAAGGAAAATGTCATATATATTAAATATCCCTAATGAGAACCATAATTAACCAAAAATTGACAGCTTTTTATTGAAAAAAATGTAGTAAGTTTGGTATTGTTTAGTGATAATAATCTTGTATATAAACTTGTTGCAATATTTTCCTTTTTAAAAATAAACACCTCCCTGAAGATTTCTTTTTTTTTTTCTCCTCTTCTCTTTGTGGCAAAACTCAACAAGAGTTTTAAATATTGACTGTTTCTACTTTGTGAATTCTGTCTCTCTTCAACCATCTCCAATACAGTTTCCATCTCCTCCAAATTCCTGGAACTATCTTTGTCAAAATTACTAATATCCAAAGCTTGTTAAATCTAAAGACAAGTTCATAGTCCTCATTGAACTGACAACTCAATAACACTTAATAGCATTTAACCAAATTGATAAGTTTGTCGCTCATGAAACCTGTTTTCTTTCTTGGCTTTCAGGATTAATCATGTTTCTTTGTATAATGTAAGGAAATCTATTAATCTAATTTAATCTGACATGATTGATCTAATCTAATCTAATCCAATCCAATCCAATTGAATCTATCACCTATCTATCTGTCTATATATCTATCTATCTATCCATCCACCCATCCATCTCAATCGACTGGCTACAAGAGAAATTTATGTGTGATTTGGAAGGCAGAAGTAAAGCAGCAGTCATGTTTATTTGTGCTTAGAAGGTCAGTGTGGAGTTAGGCACTGGTGAAAGCTCGTGGACATGCCTAGGATCTGTTAGCACATCTTGTTGTTTGGTCTGCAACCCCTCCAGCTCTCATCTAACCCTCTCCTTCATCATCTCTAACACTTGGGGCAGCTGCATTTCCCCTGTACCTTGCAGTGACTTCATACTACATTTACAGTAAATCCCCATTAGTTACTGTTTCATATAATACTCTTCCTTCTGACTCTTCAAGTCACATTTTCCCAACTCTGATAATTTCCACCTGATATTCTT
>NW_004444031.1:10324210-10325222 GCF_000243295.1 Trichechus manatus latirostris | reverse complement strand
TTGTTGTTTGGTCTGCAACCCCTCCAGCTCTCATCTAACCCTCTCCTTCATCATCTCTAACACTTGGGGCAGCTGCATTTCCCCTGTACCTTGCAGTGACTTCATACTACATTTACAGTAAATCCCCATTAGTTACTGTTTCATATAATACTCTTCCTTCTGACTCTTCAAGTCACATTTTCCCAACTCTGATAATTTCCACCTGATATTCTTTCTATCTGGAACAATCTTCTCTGACATCTTTATATGGATCCATATAATTATTATTTATTTTTTACTTCACTGAAGGTATTTCTCCAAATATTTCCTGCTTAAAGTGAAGCCATTTATAATATCTGTATCTAAAATGTCTTACATCCATTTCTCTGTCTTAACACTTATTTCTTAAGCATGCACAAGAATGCACGCACACAGACATGCACACTCATTTGAAGATCCATGTTCTGGTTGCTTACATGGTGTTCATTTTTCATTCAAGCATTGGTTATTTACTACCTACTGTGTGCCAGTCCCTGTATAGTGCAGAGAGGAAAATATAGTTTCTGGCCTGTTGGAACTTATTGTCTAGTGTTAGAAATTAATATTACATAAATCATTTTATAAATTATGCATTTACTATACTTATAATGTGAAGGAAAAATATGAGATTTTATGAGGGCATATTTCAGGAGTACTTAAATTACTCAGGGAGCCCTGATGGTACAGTGGTTAAGCCCTCACTCAGCTGCTAACTGAGAGGTCAGCGGTTCAAACCCACAAGCTGCTCTGCAGAAGAAAGATGTGGCAATCTGCTTTCATAGAGATTGCAGCCTTGGAAATCCTATGGGGCAGTTCTAGTTTGTTACATGGAGTCACTTTGACTCAGAATCGACTTGATGGCAATGGATTTTAATCAGTCAGAGAATGATTCAAGGAGGCAGTGACATATAACCTGAGATGAGAAAAATGATTAAACATTAACACTTATACTTGATTTCAAAGTAAGCAATTGTCCATATCCTGGCATCAGGTT
>NW_004444031.1:10320970-10322671 GCF_000243295.1 Trichechus manatus latirostris | reverse complement strand
GGTTCACAGCCTCTTCACTTAAATGGGGAAATAATCTTTCTCTCCCATTGTCCTAAATTTTAGTGGGAAGGCATCCAAGGTGTTAGTCTCTTGTTCTCAAATTCCTAGATATTAGTAACATGACTACTTAGAAATTTTACTTCTCTGCTCTCCAGGTTTATAGTACAAGCCCCTGGGTGCCTGGAAGAGGTCAAAGAACAATATAAGCAGTGTAAACTCTGACCATGAGCCATGCTAGTGCATCTGGACTTGTGCTTCCATTTCACTGAGTTAAATCCCAGGATCACTCACTCTTCCTTTTCCTATAAACATAAAATTCAAGCAACAAATAAATTCAGTTAAAAAAAGCCAAAATAATCATTTGAGATTGCACAGATTTAAGCAATAAACTCCAGTTGTTTGCTTCAAATTTTTATTTTTCAAATTGTGTTAGCATTAAAGCCATACTGGCATGGTGTAGCATGTCCAAAGGTTAATATCATAGTTCAGAAACTCATGCTAGAAATGTAATATTGTTATCAAAGTGGCAGTTCTGACTCCCAAGAGAGACAGATCACATCAGTTATAAAACATAGCTCTTTTTCAGTCACTAAACATTAGACTGAAGATATTATTAAAGGCTGCCAATGTCAGGTTTTGTTCTTTTACAGAAATAAGATAACTGACAGGCTTTCAAAATGTTAAATATATTATCAAGGTCTTGATGACATTAGAAGTAATGTTTTGGAATGATGAATATTTTGAAAATTAATAGTTATAATATTAACTTTTATTCATGGTGTTAAAAACTAAATGAAAAATAAAGAAATTACATTTATGTAGCACTTTTACAGTACCTAGCACTGTCCTAAGTACTTGATATTTATAAATGCAATTAATTTTCAGAACAACTTTATGAGATAGTTACAATTGTTTTGACTGCTTTCGAATAAAGATATAAGGCAGAGATATAAAATGGCTCACCCCAAATCACAGAGCTATTGGGAATTGAACTTACGTTGTCTGGTCCCAGTACAAAAATAATCAGTATCTTATCCCATAGTTCTATTTAACTCTTAAAAAATTAAATGAAACTAGATTTTTTTGGAACCAAAAAAGGGAAAATCACTGATTTTGGGAATATGGGTAATTACAACCTTTTTTTCCTCCATAAATTAACATTTTGAAATAGAGACTTGATCATATATATATATATGTATATATATAAGTGATTCAACCAGGAGTCTTTTGTGACTTTTCACAGAAGGGAGTGGAAGGACACTTTCTTTGGAAACTCCTTTGGTAATTATGGTCTAACATCCTCTTGAAGTAGAATTTTCAAAATTGAGAAACACTAGGTAACATTTTATGTGTATCTGCTCCTTCTGTGGTAGAAAGGCTGTTGTTGTTTCTGTTTTAATATAGATATTAGTACACAAGATACCACTTCCACAGTTGATTGTGGCCCACAGGTGATCGATTATTTGGAAATGTTTATGGAAGTAGAGAAGATTTAGAGAAATTTTTTTCTATACTTACTATGTATCAGTCACTGTTTTAGGACATTACTCATAAGAGGTAGCCAACCAGTTTTGAGAATTTGCTGCATCTGGGCATGGGTTCTTATTCTTGTTGTTAGGTGCTGTCAAGTCAGTTCCAACTCATAAGGACCCCATGACAACATAACGAAACACTGCCTGGTTCTGCGCCATCCTCACAATC
>NW_004444031.1:10317431-10318399 GCF_000243295.1 Trichechus manatus latirostris | reverse complement strand
CCTATGGGGTAGTTCTACTCTTGCATATGAGTTGGAATCAACTCAATATCAGTGAGTTTGCTTTGGTTTAGAATAAAGCTACTGGGAAGATTAAATGAGACGATCCATGTTAAAATTTTTTTTTTAATTAATTATGTCTGGCCTATGAAAAGTCTTCAATAATGATTAGCTTTCTTTCTTCTCTAAGAATAAAGCCTTGTCTATTGCATAGTCTATACTGTTTCATTTGACCTATTTCAGAAACAACAGGTTATGGTAAAATTGTACAGATCATGGTTTTTAATCTAGAGTCCACTGATAACCGGATTTCTGACCTTGGCCAACTCGCTCGTTTCTCAAACTTTCAGTTTAAATAACTGGAAAAATGCAATCAGATTAAAAGATTTTTAAGGTTCTTCCCAGTACTGAAATTTTATGATTTGTATTAATTTCAAAAATCATCACATGATTTTGTCACCAAAAAACTGTATATTAAAAAACGTACATGCTACTCACATGAACCAGTGATTGTTTATAGAACACAAAATTCCCTTTGTTACTTTTATAGTTCCATGATCTCTAGTTTCATTTTTGCTAGATATAGCTACATTTTGTTGTTAATCAAAAGCAATCTTTTATAGGTCTATAGGTGAAATTGTAGTTTACCAAGCAAAGAAGTGGGTGAGTTTACTACATTATAGAACTAAAGAATAGATTCTAAGACACAATTCAGATTAGTGTATTTTTATTTGATCATTTCACACAAAACGATATACAGAATCAGTACTTACCATTATCACTGTTATTCTTCATTTCTCTATTATTCACTAACGTTAGCTGCCTACGAGTCAGCCCCTGACTTATGGCAACCCTATAAACAACAGAATTCGCTATCCCCATGATCAGCTGCAGTTCAGACCATTGTGCTCCACTACAGTATATTAATCCATACAGTATATCACCTAAGTTACTGCCCTTTTGTGAAGCTT
>NW_004444031.1:10305418-10310646 GCF_000243295.1 Trichechus manatus latirostris | reverse complement strand
TGATTACAAATTAAAAACAAGATTTTGGAATGGCCCCTGATGTGCTGCCACCATTGGTACTTGATTCCACTTCATAGTTTAAGACGTAGCCAAGAATAATGGAACAAGCTAGACAATTATCTGAATTCTAGCTTTGTCATTTACCAGCTTTGACTTACTGACAACGTTGTAGAGAAAAACTTGAATGCTGTTTTGAGTTAAAACAGAGAGGTTTATTAAAGGTTTAAAACAATTGCAACTCGGGAACAACATAACCCCTGGAAAATAGAACCAGGCCTGGGACAGTTTCATTACACAAGTAATGTTATGCGGTAAAAAGAGGACCAAACCATAGGGAGGGCAATTTCAGGAAAATCAATGAATATTGTAATAATCACACTCTGATTGGTCACTGGTTATTAATAGCATAGTTGGTGATTGCAGATGGTTTCACAAAATGTTTAGATCATGGCCACAAGATCCTTACATGTATTCTCTTTGTCTATCTTGCAAAAATATCCTGTTGGCAATAGCACCCAGACAGCACTCTTCCTGAGGGGTGCAGATGGTCACTCTGTTAAGACCCTTTGGGGAATTCGGTTTCGCATTCCGATTTTGACCACCAAGGAAAAACATGTTTTTCTAAAAAAAAAAAAAAAGCTGTTAGTCTAGAAATCCAAATTAAAATTAGATAGCATGGTCAGCATATTATGCCTCTGTCTCATTGACTGCACTGAAAGTTGTCTTTTCCTGAGACAACAAGTATCTTAACTCCTGTAAACCTTGGCTTTCTCAATTCTTAAAATTAGTTTCTATAACCTATCTTTATAAGTTTGTTGTTTGAATTAGAGCTCATGTAATTTTTCTAGCATGGTGCCTAAGACATAGCAGGGGTCCCATTAAATATTACTTATTATTAGAAAGATTAAGTTATTTGTAAGGATTTTTACTGTCTATGTTTTCTCATAGAAAATAACTTCCGCTTCTATAAATGTAGAAGTTGCAAAACAGTCCTGCTGAACGGAAGGGAATTCAGGCTAAGACTGTACTACAAGTGTAAGAAGCAAGAACTATTCTATATTTAGTTTAGTGGTGCTTTCAGGACCTCAACCACAGTTCTTTGAAAGATGACCAAGTGTCCTGAGTGAGAAGAGGCGATTTTTTGGATGGTCCAAATGGCTATAATCACTCTCCATTCCTTCCTCCCTACTAGCATTTTTGAGCTTCAGAAAAAAACATTGTACCCAGCTCTCTGAGTCTTAATCATCTATCTAAATAAGCAGCAGAGCTGAAGACATACAATTCCTGTTAACAATTCTGGGCTAGCGCCCCTATGTCTGATTAACCACTTCTTTAGGAGATCAAGTGGGAAAACATGCTTTGCCTTCTATGCTGTGAAATATACAACTCCTTCAGTGTAAACCAGGTGGGAGAAGATCCTCAGGGGCCTTAGTCCACACTGCAAAGAGAGGGGGCTCCTGTGGAAATTTTCCATCCTGCTCTGACAGCTTTTGAGCCAGGGAAGGCTGCTGGAGGTGGAATTTTTTCTATTGAATACTATTTTTGTCTGTGAGTAATTAAAATGACTTTCAGTATTGCCAACACCATGTATATGTCTAGTGTTTGTGAGTTGATCAGGATAAATGGATATAACATCCATGGAGTGGTTGGTACCGCTGGGTGGAATTCACATCCTAGTACTCTGGTGGGTACTTGAGATTTGGAGACAGCCTTTAAGGCAACCTGCAGGTGCAAGACACTGAGCACGAGTGCTAATGTCTGATCATGAATTATGTGAGGTTCATGGCTCATAATTCACTCTTCTCTTATTTTATACAAACATAAGACCCACAGATGAATGGCTAATGAGCAAGATGGTCTTCTTTTAGAGAAAGCAAAGTGAAGTGAGAAGAAGGAGGGCAAGAGAAAGCAAAGAAGGTGTAAAAGAGAATAGAAACAAGAAAAAGGAAAGGGTAAGAGAAGAAGAAGAGAGGGAGGGAGCCATGAACTTAGTAGGAAGCAAGTGAGGAAAGAGAGAAATATGATTCACTTAAAGCGACTTGACACCTTGAGTCTCAGCTCATTCTACAAAAGCAGTTTTTTGTTGTTGTTTTTGTTTGTTCTGTTGTGTCTTTTTGTCGTTTTTTTTTTTTTTATGCTAGAATCCTGACTTTGTTTCCTTCCAGAAAAAGTGACTCTAAGGGAGAAGCTGATAGTACTGATTTTTAAAGACTGCACCCGTAGAGAAAAACACCTTGTGCTTTGCCCTATCAAACTTTTAGGATGCTTATCAAGGAAACTAAAGTAAGCTTTAGTTCCACCTCAAAACAGGGAAGGGGAAAGGTAAAGTGTATGCTGGGGAGGAGTTTCTGTTTGTCAGTGATGGCTTACTCTCAAGACACTACCAATACATTCAGATGGGGTGTGGATACTGACTTCTACCCAACATAATCCTGTTTATCTGATATGTGGCAGTGGAAAAGCATCCTCAAATCAGGGCCAGAGCACCAGCTATACGCTGTGAATTATGAGACTTCAAACACTCTAAGCACAAAATCAATCTCCCCAATAACCCACAACCCCCATGGGTCCAGCCAGCCCTGTGCCTGACATTCCTGTTTCAGAAACTCCTTTGAGTTACAATATGACCTTCAGAAAAATCTTTATTAAATTAAAGTATATGATTTGGGAGGTTTAACAACCTAGTGTCTCATCAGGTTGAATTAGATAATTAGCTGTCAGAAAGAATCCTTAGAGAGAGAAACATAGGTTAAGTACATTTATTTAAGCAGAAGAAAGTGTGAGCTAGAGGATTTTCACTTACCACAGCCATGCTACCGTCTGCAATAGGAGTTCACAGAGAGCAGTGGCCACAGAAGGACTTTAGGTCCCTAAAGAAGAGAAACCTAAAAGGTGAAGTTAGCAGCAAACAGGTCAAAATTGGGACAGAGCAAAATAATTTGCCTATTTTCAATTTTTGCTTATGCTACCCCTGGCCTAGATGTAACTATGTGTGTATTACCCTCATCCTCATGATGGAATATGAAAAGCAGAAAGCTGGGAAGAAATGAATAGTCGTCTATCAGTAGCAATGATGCAACTCCTGTAAAAGCCTCCTCTATAATTTCTAGGAATAATTAACTTACAAATTCTCCTAAGGAAGAAAAACAAAAAGAGTATATAGAGTTCTGTTTTCTTCATAGTCCCCCACCTCCCATATGTCTTTGCAAACTAAAACAGTATGATTCCAATTTTGGGATGCAGTTCTCTATTCTTCCTGCTAGACATAACTAAAGTCTTCAGACAACATATATGAAACAAGCATAAATGGACTCTGGAAGGTGGAGGGAAGAAGGTATACTAGCCAGAGGAAGAATGTTGTGGTGAGTTCCCTAGGTTTTCTTTCTGCTTTATATATCCCGACTGAGTTACTAGAGAAGCCAGCAACCCAGAAATGCTAATGGATGAATACAAAAAAAAGCCCGAGAAAAGTCCCTTCTCTCTGACCAGAGGTCTAGAAAAGAAGCAGAAAACTTTAAAGCCATAACCACTTTATTCAGATCATACACCACAGAAGAAAACCGTGGCCTATACACATTTCTGCCAGCAGAGGTGAAGAGGAATGCCTTGACTTCTTCTACCTTAGCCAGGATAGAACAAGGTGCCCTAACCCCCTGCCAGGATAGTGCCAGACAGGAACAAGTAGATTCAGGACTTTCATCCCCAGCAGGTAATAACAATCACCCTTTCCTCTGGTGCTGTCCATGGACACCAAGTGGAAGGCCTGGACTTCCACGCCCACCTGACAGTAACCAGGAGCAATCCCTTTCACCTACGGAGCAGAGTCAGAGAAGGCCTGCTGACAAATAAGATTTAAATACGATCCTTGTCTTATAATACCCAAAATATTCAAGTTTCAACCAAAAATCACGTGTCATACCAAGAACCAGGAAGCCCTCAAACTGAATGCAAAAGACAATCCATAGAGGCCAACACAGAAATGACACTGATATTAGAATTTTCTGACAATGATTTTAAAGCAATCATCATAAAAATTCTTCAGTAAGCAATTAGGAAACACTTCAAACAAATGAAAAAAATCGAAAATCTCAGCAAAGTAATGCAAGCTACAAAGAACTAAATGGATATTTTAGAACAAAAAATACAATAACTGAAATTAATATACCTCAATGAATGGATTCTAAAGCAGTATAAAAAAATCCCTGTACAATCGTGAATATTGTCTGTGAGTTCTGTGTGGCCACTGCAATCATTTATCGAACGCAGCAGAGAAGTAAAGAGTGCTGTGGTAGGGACAATTGGTGTCAAAATTGGTAAAGACGGTGGAGAGAGGCGGCATGTCTAACTTCTGTCTCATAGCAATCAGCCTTGGGCTGTTGATCTTGATTCTCCTTTCCCCTTGTAAAGTCAGATGAGGTCAGACACTGCCCCCATAACATTTTTATACAAACTCAGCCTCTTTATCAATTATTTTCAAGGCAGCTTTCAAGGCTAATGGTAGTCAGATTTTTTTTTTAAGCTTTTAATTTCCTTCATTCATTAATTATTGAAAATTTGACAACTGATTTAGTATGTATCTTTCCACATGGGTGTACATAGATATGGGAGCTGACACATACTTGTGGAATAAAGAAGGCTTCTCATGTAAAGCAACATCTAAAGCAACGCCTAGAACCATAAGTATATTCTTTTTAAAACATGGTTTGTTTTTACAAAAGCTTGCAAAAAATCAGGCCAGATCAAATCATAGGCACGTTTCTGCAAGTAGATGTTCTTATACAAAAATACTTGGTTGAATTATAACCAGGCCATCTGGAATAGAGGTATAATTATTCTTTGAAAGGTGTGCATCATATTTTATAAAACGAATATATCATAATATTTTAAATTATTTCACTATAGGTTTTTTTTCAGTATTTTAATAATACGAATAATGCTACAATAAATATCTTTGTGTATATATATATATACACACACGCCATGTTTTTACGCAAATAACACTTGCCTTCTGCATTGGTTTTCTGTCTGCACCTTCCTCCTGTGAGGTATTTTCTTTTTTTAAATTTTTTCCCATACAAAAATTTATACATAGATTGTTATGTCACCCTGATTGCTGTCGCCATACTGTGACAACACATTCCTCCTTTCTACCCCTGATTCCCCATGTCCATTCAACCAGCTCCTAACCCTCTCTGCCTTCCCATCTCACCTTCGGACAGAAGCTGCCC
>NW_004444031.1:10262665-10301414 GCF_000243295.1 Trichechus manatus latirostris | reverse complement strand
CAATCTTTTATTTCTTTATATCGCCTTGACTTGCTCTCCATATGAAAAATCTATGTCTACATTTTTAAGTCCCTCTTTTTTGTTTTAATATGGTCATCTTTTATATATTGACATCTGTTTCCCTGTCTTCATTGTTTTAACTTTGATTTACTTTTGTGACTTCCCTATCTTTGTTGCCTGTGAGGTATTTTTGTAAGCACACTATGCTAATATTTTTTACAGCAACATGTGGAAGAGGATTGGCATGGCAGTGCTTATGAGAGTGCCTCAGTGTGGAGGGGTGGAGGGAGCACTCCTCTGGCAAACTCAGAAGGCATGCATTATTTGTGTAAAATAAGGTAAGCTTTTCTCAATCATTTCTTTTAGTTCTGTGGAATAGGTTCCCTGGAGTAACATTTCTGCTTCATATGCAAGATTTCATGTTTATTTTAATATATAGATGCTGCTTTCTAAAAAGGTGCTAACACTTTACTTTTCTGCCAGCAAATGTTCTCCATATCTCCACCAAACATAGTTGTGTAATTTTTTTATTTTGTGATCTAGATGGAATAACATACCTCATTGACAACTCTGCAGTTGCCATGCAAAAGTTGCTGGTAAAACTGACTAAAGGAATAGGTGTGACTGTGTTCCATTCCAACTTTATTTACAAAAACAGGTGGTGGACTGGTTTTGGCCAGCAGGCTATAATTTTCCACCACCTACTCTAGGGTGTCAGAAATGGCTGATCAAGGGAAGGGTTCACTGGAGGCACTCTGCTACCAAACAGCCTTTTGGGGTGGGAGAGGGAGGTTGCACCTCCTGGGGAAGCTGTTGGCTGCTGAATACTGTTGGCTGCTGTACTGCAGAAGCTGGGTGTAGGATAAGCCCTCCTCACTACAGGAGCTAGTTACTAGGAAAGCTGTGCATGCTACAGGAGCTACTTGTTTTTCAATTTTGACATTTGAAAATTTAAAACAAAAACATTAGAATAATATAATAATTTATAGTGTATGGTTCTTTCATTCCTATCATATCTATGTCTCTCATGGCTTATATTTCTCAATAAATTATTTTATGTTCTTTTATATAGGCCCTGCCTAATTCCTGATAAATTTGTTTTTAACCATATTGTTTTTCTTGTTCCAACTCTAAATACAACCTTTTTTTCATGATAGCTTTAACTAGTTATTGACAGATATGCACAATGTATATTGAAAGCAAATGACAGTTTGTCTTCTCTATTCAATTTTAGTTGGTGATTTTTTATTTTACTTTTTTAATTGCTAGGGTTTCAAATTGTATCATTTTCTTTCTTGTCATATTGATTAAACTATAGACTGACTTTGAAAACATATATCTTGGATGAAGAAAATATCTTTTTATTTCTAGTTTACAAAGAATTATTGTTGACTTTTAGAAAACACCCTTTTTTCATTAAAATGACATTTTTCCTCCTTCAAACTGTATATAAGATTTTAAAGAAATTAAATTATCATTATCATATCTATATAACATAATTGTCTAAACTATACTACCAGTCAATAACTTTTTGTTTTAAAAAAATACGTAGTTTTATAAGCATCATTTTAACTTCAGTACATAAGAAGTAGAGATGTATACTGATATTGTAGTTTATTATCCATAATTTAATGACTTTGGACTTATTCTGAAAATTATTATATAAAAAATAAGTTAATATTTTAAGGAAGCATATGCATTTTTGTATTTATTATCAGCTTCATTTCTTTGAATCTTATTTTTAACATTATTTGAACTAATAAGGTAGGTATACTTCAGATATCAATGAAGAGAAAATTCAAATGATTAATTATTCCATTGGTAATGAACAAAAGTCACAATGTCTACATCAAGCATCTATCAAGTTTTCCATTAGTTAGCCTTTCAGAGCTAGTTTTCTTAAGATTTATATTCTACTTGTATGCAATCATAACCATCAAAGAGAATGTAATGAGACATCATCAATTTAATTTAAATTTTTAAAAGTGCCAAGCTGATTGATCTTTTAAATTGCCATAGGGATCTTTATGGTAAACATCTTTTTCAGTGTTATTAGTTTAAATTCTGTGGTACAGTGGATCCTGTGAGAGTTGTATGAACACTGATTCCTACATAAACTTTTATATGCATTACACTAAATTGTACCATATGCTTGAAAGATTAAAATTTAATTAGCACAATCCAGGCAGGAAAATCAAGGAGTCAATATAATTGTTTCACAAGAAATCTTTAAACTGTTTTGAATTATAAGATTGAAATATATCATATATTCTCACAAACTACTGAAAACCCATGTTGTAATGTTCCCAGTTACGTACTATGCAGTAAAATGGTATTGGATGGTGGACTGGTTTTTGGTAGTACATTGGATGGATTCAACTATGTAATAAGTAATTAGTCAAGCTTTTTTCTGATAGTCAAGACACAGCAAGTCATATTGGGCCCAAAACGAAACATTTTTCTGTGTTTTTAGGTCCATCATCTTCCTACTTGTCACAAAAAGCTTCAGATGGGCGGCAGTTTAGATCCTGAGAAGAAGAATTAATAGACACTAATATATAAAATAGATGCTAATATATAATATATAAAATCAGAGCCCTGGTGGTGCAGTGGTTAAGAGCTTGGCTGCTAACCGAAAGATCAGCAGTTTGAATCCACCAGTCATTCCTTGGAAACCCTTTGAGAAAATTCTCTGTCCTACAGGGTCGCTAGAGTTTGATCAACTCGAAGGCAACTTTTTTTTCTGGTAATATATAAAATAGGGAGCCCTGGTGACGAAGTGGTTAAGCTTTTAGTTGTTAACTGAAGGGTTGCCGGTTCCAACCTACTGGCCGTTCTATTGGGAGAAAGATGTGGCAGTCTGCTTCCGTAAAGGCTTAGAGCCTTGGAAACCCTCTGGGATATTTCTACTCCATCCTGTAGGGTCTCTGTGAGTCAGAATCGACTTAGTGGCAAGGCGTTTGGTTTTGGGTTTTAATATACAAAATATGTAAACAGCTCATTGTATGTTTGGATTATTTTTAGGTTGCTAAGGTAGAAATAGAAACAGGTACTTTATGTGCTGTTTATGTTCTGGAAATAGATAACAGAATAAAAAATCATTAGTGTAAGAAAAATATTCTTAGAGCCAAGCCGAACTTTAAAACATTAACTCTCGGATCAGTGAAGGTGCAAAAAGGAAAAACAATCCCAGTTATTTTTTTTATTATTATTACTTTAAAATAATACTGTATTGTGTTTTTGGTGAAGGCTTACACAGCAGTTTCGGTTCCCATTCGACAATTTCTACACACGTTGTTTATGACATTGGTTACACTCTTCACAATGTATGAATAGTCTCATTGTTTCTGTTCTGTTTGTTCTGTTTCTATTTATCTATTTTCCCTGCCCCTTTTCATTCTCATCTTTGTTTTAAAGTAATTAGTGACAGTTTGGTCTCATGTTGGTGATTTTTTTTAAAGTAGCACAGTACTTACAGGTGATATTCTTTATTTTGTGAGCCAATGTGTTATTTAGCTACAGGGTGACCTCAGGGATTAGTTTTGGTTCAAGGTTTGAAGAGTATCTCAGGTCAGTAGTCTCATGGAGTTCTCTAGTCTCAACCAGTCCAGTAGGCCTGTTGTTTTTGTTTATTTGTTTGTTTTTGTTTTTAGGAATTTAAGGTTCTGTTTCACATTTTACTCCCATTTTATCAGGGTCCATTTATTGTGGCCCTAATTTGAACTGTCAGTAGTGGTAGCCAGGGCACCATCTACTTCTTCTGGTCTCAGGGTAGATGACACCTTGGTTCATGTAGACTATTTGTCCTCTAGACTAATTCATTCTTTGGTTTTCATCTTTCTCTTTTGCTCTGGAAGAGTAGAGCTCATTAGTTGAAATCCCACTTACTATAACTGAGATAATTTAATATATGGAATAGTTAGCTAGAGATGGAAGAATTAAAGACAAAAATGGAACACTGAAATATCATGAATGAAGAAACAATGGGAAGCAGGGTGTAATTTTTGACACTTAGAAGCCTCCCAATTTTCCAAATTAATAAAATCCCACATTACTATAGTACATTTGTCACAATGAATGAACCAATAATGACACATTATTATGAACTAATCTTCATTATTTGAATTTCATTAGTTTTCTCTAATGCTCTTTTTCTGCCTAAGAGCCCATTTCGATACCACATTACATCTAGTCTTCATTACTTCTTAGGCTCCTCTGAACTAGGATAGCTTCTCAGACTTCCCTAGTTTTTGATGATCTTGACAGTTTTGAAGGTTACTGGTCAAGTATCTTGTAGAATGTTTCTGAGTTGCGAATTTTCTGATGTTTTTTTCATGATTAGACTGGGGTCACTGGTTTTGGGCAGGATGACAGAATAATGGCCACTTTGCTTTGTTAACTGCTTTCCATTATTTCTTCCTATGTGATATTTCTGTGTTCCATTTTTGCCTTTTGAATTTTTCTGTATCTAGTTAATGATTCCTTATATTAAATTAACTTAGTTAAAATAACCAGGATTGTTTTTTTCTTCCTACACATTCAATGATACAAGAATTATTAAGGGTACATGATATTAACATAAATTATTTCTGTTGATGTTGACCTTCATCACCTGGATGAGGTAGTGTTTTGAGGTTTCTCCACAGTAAAATTATTCTTTTTCTGTTTCCATAGTGTACTCTTTGGAAAGAAGTCGTTCTGTGAAGCCAACACTTAAGGAGTAAAGATTTATACTCCTCCTCCTTGAGAGTAGAATATCTATGTAAGTATTGGGAATTCTTCAGCATGGGAGATTTGTCTCTTCTCCACCATTTGTTTATTTATTCAAAATTCATTTATGTCGGTATGTACTCATGGATATTTATTTTATACTTTGGGTTGTAATCCATTATTGCATAGCTTATTTCATTACTCAAATTGTTTCAGCTTTGGCCATTGATAGTTGTTATTATTGGCTTCTCTAACCCATTGATACACCACCATCACTGAGGCTTTTTTTTGAGCACTTCCTTACTTTTTTGTTTCTTCCTTACTTTTTGACACTACGAATGCTCCAGATTCATCTTGTGTATGTCTCACCCCGGTCTTGTGGTTGTTAATTGCTGATTTTGACTCATGGTGATACCACATACAACAGAACAAAAACATTGCCCAGTCCTATGCAATCTTGATGATTATTGGTATGTTTGAGTTGACCGTCATGGCCACTGTGTATTTTAAGTACTTTACAAACTGGGGTTGTCATCTTTCAGCACTATATTGGACAGTATTCTGTTGTGATCCCTAAGGTTTTCATTGGCTGATTTTTGGAAGTAGATCACCAAGTCTTTCCTCCCAGTCCATCTTAGTCTGGAAGCTACCGTGAAACCTGTCCATCATAGGTGACTCTGTATTTGAAATATCGGTGGCATAGCTTCCAGCATCACACCATCACACAAGCCATCACAGTATGACAGACTGACAGATGGGGCCACAGTCCTAGAATTACCAATTTCTGCAAGGAGCCCTGGTTTCTTTTACTGAAGGCTGGTATTTGAAACCAAGATCTGGATGGTAGGTGTGCTGGCTGCTACAAAGATGTCATTGTTTTCAGGCCTTATCAGCTACGGAGCAAGAAAATATGTATATGTACGCAAAATCTTAACACACACACATATATATCCATATGTACGTTATATATAAACATTATAATTACTGTTTCCCATTTTACATTTGGTTTATAGCTAAAGTGAATATTAATTGTTTCAACAAAAGCCTTTGGAATATTCATTTGTTCAACCAAGATTTCAAAAATTTGTTTTACCTTCTCTATTCTTTGAAATGGAACTCGTGGGAAGGTATGAGGAATTAGGTAAATAAATGAATGTATAATTGCTTAAAAAGGTAGTCTTCTTCCACTTAAAAAAAATGAACCTGGATTATATTTTCTTTAAAATTTAGGTTTTAGGATAACTGAACATAGATCGATAAAATTATTAAATTATATTTATAAAAGATATGAATTTTGTTAGTGATATATTTGAAAATGTTTTTTTCTCAGGTCTGGTTCATGGACAATGATAGAATTACCTTTACTCAGAAAGCATATGCAATGCTCACAATTGTTCTTTTAAGTCTGGGGAAGCCACTTATATTTGAAGTTAAGGTCAGCAATGTCAATTGAATTATATGTCTCAATAAGGTGATATTGTAAGATAAAATGAGTGTAGATTCCATCCTGCTGAGAGATCACAATAGAACCTGAGAGTGTTTAACTGAAGATAATTGATTTATGTAAAATGTAAACTGATTAGACAATTCAAAGGTGATCACACTGCTTTTCACAGGGTGAGGAACTACCATCATGCTGGTCTGCCTTGTTTGACTTACTGAAGGAATTCTGCTTGTATTTAAAACTAATGGCTAATGATTGTTACCCCCTTAGAAAGAAAGTATACTGGAGTCCACCTTTTTTCTTGTTCATTTTCTCTAAGAAAATCTTCAAATTTAAAATAGTACTGTTTGGATTTTGAAGGCATGTATAATAGAAAAATATGAAAAGAAACAAAAATAAAATGAGATTTTTCTCTCATTATACGGAAAGATGAGCTTTTTGTCTCTTAATGTTCTATGTAAAAGTCATACCTACGCCACTGTCTTTAAAAAATTATAAGCTTTTGTGAATCATCCCTCTTTTTCCAAAACTCCTTTTAATCCATTTAATAATTATTTTTCTGAGAATTAATCAAGTATTAAAATTATATTATAAAATCAGAATTTTCCATTCTTAGTATTGGTGCTTATTAGATAAAATGTTTTTGATTTAACATACTAACTTTTGTAGGTGCTACCAAATCACCTGAATATATTTTCATGTCAAATTATAATATAGTTTCAAGTGTTCAATAAGAGGCTAGTTAAGTATTAGAAGTTCCATAGAGCTAGTTAAATATTATGAAGATGTGATAGTAATTTTGAAAGATGAAGTCTTAAACCTTTGAGCCATGTAAGAATCTAAGAAAGAGTATTACTTGCAGGACAAGTAGTGCCAATGGAAACCAACTGCTTGTTTAACTAGACTCTGCCTTTCAGATGTAGCCTTGTCTCCTTAATCAAGTGCTCTATGCAGAATTCTGAACTGGATGATAAACTCTACAATTGCAAATCCCTCTTTGCTTTCTTGATACCTCTGGTCAGGGTTTTTATACTATATTTGAACCATAAAAAAGAATCTTTTCTTTCAATTTTCTATGCTCTCTGCTTTTAAAAATCTTGTTGATATAGTCACAGACTTCATGAAGGGTAACTTTCAGAAATATTTGTTGACTTAAAATAAGTTATTGAACAGAATGTGTAAGAAAATATCCAGTGGCACGTGCCAAAACTCTAAAATACTCTGTAGTCATTGATTTACTTTTACGTGTTCAGTTAGATCAGAATTGGATCTACCTTGCACAGAAGTGAGGCTTTTAGGTTATAAAAAATTTGCTCATTTTCTCATATTAACTACAGGTTCACTGTGAGGTAAAATGGGACCCTGCAGGTAGAAGGCTTAGTCCAGTGCTTAGCACATAATAAGTGCTCAAAAAATATTAATACTAATTATTATATTATTTAATCCTTTATAACCACCCAAAGAATTGACACTGAACTACTGTTTATTTAATAGAGTCAAGAACTGAGGCTCAAAAATATTCACTTATCTTCCTACAGCTGACTTCCTATTTCCCTAAAATGGACCTGGTATATGTGTTTATGTAACTGCACATGGGTATACATTTTCTTAATCTAATTAAACATTAATTTCTCTGTTATAAAGATGTCGTTGTTGTTGTTGTTAGGTGCTGTCGAGTTGGTTACAATTCATAATGACCTTATGTAAAATGGAATGAAACACTGCCCAGTCCTGGACCATCCTCATGATCGTTGTTATTCTTGAGCCCATTGTTGTAGCCATTGTGTCAATCCACTTCATCATTAATGGTCTTCCTCTTTTTTACTGACCCTCTACTGTACTAAGCATGATGTCCTTCTCCAGGGACTGGACCCTCCTGAAAACATATATAAAGTATGTGAGATGAGGTCTTGCCATCCTTGCTTCCAAGGAACATTCTTGATGTATTTCTTCCAGGACAGATTTGTTCATTCTTTTGGCAGTCCACAGTATATTCACTATCCCTCACCAACACCATAATTCAAAGGCATCAGTTATTCTTCTGTCTTCCTTATTCATTGCCCAGCTTTCATATGCATATGAGGCAATGGAAAACACCCTAGCTTAAGTCAGGCACACTTTAGTTCCTAAGTGACGTCTTTGCTTTTTAACACTTTATAGAGGTCTTTTGCAGCAGATTTGCCCGATGCAATCCATCATTTGATTTCTTGACTGCTGCTTCCAAGGGTGTTGGTTGTGGATCCAAGTAAAATGAAATCCTTGGCAACTTCCATCTTTTCTCCATTTATCATGATGTTGTTTATTGGTCCAGTTGTGAGGACTTTTGTTTTCTTTATGTTGAGGTACAATCCATACTGAAGGCTGTAGTCTTTGATCTTCATCAGAAAGATCTTCAAGTCCTCTTCACTTTTAGCAAGCAAGGTTGTGTCATCTGCATATCTCAGGTTTTTAATGAGTCTTCCTCCAATCATGAAGTTGCATTCTTCTTCATATTCCAGCTTCTTGGATTGTTTACTAAGCATATAGATTGAATAGGTATCGTGAATGGATACAACACTGACGCACACCTTTCCTGACTTTAACCATGCAGTATCTCCTTGTTCTGCTTAAACTACTGCCTCTTGATCTATGTACAGGTTCCTCATGAGCACAATTAAGTGTTTTGGGATTCCCATTGTTTGTAATGTTATCTGTTTGTTATGATCCACACAGTCGAATGCCTTTGCATAGTCAGTAAAACACAGGTAAACATCTTTCTGGTATTCTCTGCTTTCAGCCAGGATTCATCTGACATCAGCAGTGATATCCCTGGTTCCACGTCCTCTTCTGAATCAGGCTTGAATTTCTGGCAGTACCCTGTCAATGTACTGCTGCAAGTGCTTTTGAATGATCTTCAGCAAAATTTTACTTGTGTGTGATATTAATGATACTGTTTGATAATTTCCATATTCGGTTGATCACCTTTCTTTGGAGTAGGTACCAATGTGGATCTCTTCTAGACGATTGACCAGGCAGCTGTCATCCAAATTCCTTGGCATAGGTGAGTAGGCACTTCCAGCGTTGCATCTGTTTGTTGAAACACTTCGAAAGGTATTCCATCAATTCCTGGAGCCTTGTTTTTTGCAGATGTCTTCAATGCAGCTTGGACTTCTTCCTTCAGTACCATCGTTTCTTGAGCATATGCTACCTCCTGAAATGATTGAACATCAACCCATTCTTTTTGGTACAGTGACTCCATGAATTCCTTCCATCTTCTTTTGTGCTTCCTGTGTTATTTAGTATTTTTCCCATAGAATCCTTCAAAATTGCAACTTGAGGCTTGAATTTTTTCTTCAGTTCTTTCAGCTTGGAAATGCCAAACATGGTCTTCTCTTTTGGTTTTCTAATTTCAGGTCTTTGTTTTCTGAAGCCGCCCTTTGAAATCTTCTGTTCAGCTCTTTTACTTCATCATTTCTTCCATTCGCTTTAGCTACTCAATGTTCAAGAGCAAATTTCAATCTCTTCTGATATCCATTTTGGTCTTGTCTTTCTTTCCTGTCTTTTTAATGACCGCTTGCTTTCTTCATGTATGATGTCCTTGATGTCATTCCACAACTCGTCTGGTCTTCAGTCATTAGTATTCAATGTATCAAATCTATTCTTGAGATGGTCTCTAAATTCATGTGGAATATACTCAAGGTCATATTTTGGCTTTCATGGACTTGTTCTAATTGTGTAAAGATAGAACTAAAAACATATTTTTTTTTTTTAAATTCATGAACTTTTCACAGAGAACACACGCCTACATGAATATCATTTTCTGTCCATCAATGCTCTTAAGAGGAGTGTGGGGTGGTAGAGAAGATAACAAGAAGAGGGAAAAAGATTTCAGCTTCTCACCACCTCAGTCAGAGTTGGTGCATGCTCTTGGCAGTAGAAGAAGAGAGGACGTGTCACTTTCTAGCCTGTGTGTTCTTGAAAATCTGAGTTGGCCTCATGCAGACAGGGTAGAAGAGGCAACAGTAAGGACATGGAATGGCTGGCCCTAGAAAGGGACAACTGGGGAATGTTATGGATTGAATTACCTTCCACAAAAAGTTATGTTGATGTCCTAACCCCTGTACCTATGAATGTTATGCTGTTTGGAAATATGTTTTTTTCTATTGTGTTAATGAGGTCATACTGGAGTAGGATGAGTCCTAAACCTAATCTCTTTTGAGTGGTGTCGTAAAAAAAGAAAACACAGAGAGACACACAGGTGGATAAGACCATGTGAGGATTTGTTTACAAGCCAAGGAATGCCCAAGAACTCCCAGGGTTACCAATAAGGAAGGACCTTCATCTAGAGTCAATGCTCTAATTTGGGCTTCTAGCCTCCAAAACTGTGAGACAATAAATTTCTGTTCTTTAAACCCACTCACTCATTGCATTTTTGTTATGGCAGCTCTAGGAAATTAATATATAGATCTTTCGTCTTATGACTAAATGGATATTGTTAAGACATTTATTTCCCATGAAGAAGTAACCCATTGATACATGGTATATAGTCAGAAGCTGATCACATTCTTGCACTTAAAACAAAGCATTTATTCAAATTCAAAATCAAACATTATTAACATGGTTTTAATATAAGATCTACCGACTTCCATAAATTTACAGTATAATACATAGCAGCCAGATGGGAATAATCTCCTTATAATGAGACAGATATAAGGAGGACTCAAGACCCAAAATCCAAAAGGTGATTTCCCCAGAGACCTCTACCAATGCACACATGCACACACAAACATATTATACTTTGAAGTAACTTCCTTGAGTCTTGTCAGAATTGACAAAATTAATAATTTTATTTTCACTGATTACATCTCCTCATTGACGGTGAACTTGCTTTTAAATATGATTAATATTTTTGCTTGATCTGACTGCTGTTCCCTCCAAATTTTATCAGCATTCAAAGAGCCACAGCTATCTAATAGAAGAAGCTGCGCTTTGGTACTTTTGTAGATCAACAAACAGTACATTTAACTGAATGTTTTGATGTCAATTAGCGTAACATACAAGTTTAGCATAATGATCATAGAACATTTCAACTAGCTTTCTGCTTGCAATTTATTGGGTTACATAAAAATTATCTACCTCACTTTGCCTTACAGACATAATTTATTTTTAGATTAAAAACCCGCTTCTCTGGAGTCAATTCCTACTCTTAGTGACCCTAAAGAACAGAGCAGAAATGCCCCATAAGGTTCCAAGGAGCGGCTAGTGAACTCGAACTGCCAACGTTTTGGTTAGCAGCTGTAGCTCTTAACCACTGCACCACTAAAGTTTCCATTTTTAGATAAGAGACCATAAATTCATAAATTTTATATCAAATGTTTTTAATGCGGTGCAAGTGGTAGAATGAAGACTCTAGGGTCTTATTTAAGGCAATCAGGATGTTGTGAACTCTGTTTTTCATGTCCAGTAGATGAGTGATATATTGAAAAATGAGCCATCTTATATTGCTACTTGAAAACATTTTAGTAATTAGTTTCTCCCTATATTTTGATATTTCTTTTATCTCTAGCAAATTTAGAGAAACATTTTGCAAAGTGTTGGATAAAGTTTGGACCATGGAAAACATGATAAATCAAAATAAAAAAAAATCACAACCATAATTTCTGATTATCATCAATAGACTGAAAGTAGATTTAATGTATAATATAACGTGTCACCTAATGTCTAACAGAAAAATAGGATGATTGAACTAGACAGCATGAAAGTAACTCCATGGGAAAATCCAGTGTTCCATCTTATGACGTAACAAAAAGTGTGTTGGTTTTGGACCTAAGGTGTTCACTATAAAAAGTAACATCACTTTTCAAGGCCTTATAATCTACTTGGATGATGTAATATGACTCATTGAAGGTCAATTTATGGTAACAATTCTGCTGCCAAAAGCCACGAAATGATAGATGTTGCCATAGAATGTAGTTAAGGAGCAAAGATTGAGGAAACATATTTTGAATAAAATTCTAAACTACCCTTGAACTAAATAAGTAGGGCTACTGGCAACTGTTAATCTTGCAGAAGATAAGATTATGTCAGAATTTATCTTTCAATTGGCTTCAGCTTTCCAAAAGTGAGCTTGCTACATGCAGGGTTTTGTCAAATCTACGCATCATGACTCAAATGTGCCAAAAAATGCCACTTTTCTTGCTTTCTGGAACTGATTGCACCTGGCGCTGGAGCCACATTCCCACGGATAGGGTTGAAGGTTGAAGAGGCACTTAAATGCGTCCCTTCATGGTAACTCAGTTCTTTCTGTTGAAACAGTCACTCTCTCTCTTTTTTTACAAATCCGGTCTCATTTTTGTAACTGCTCTATCCTTCAAGATTTCTTCACAACATACTCTCTTCTTTATCTCTTTCTTCAAGTATCATAATTTTGCAAAGAAAACTGTATGTAAAATTCTAGTGCTTAGATTTCTGATGCTGTCTTTGCTACCTCCTACAAGCCCCTTGTTCCCTGTTCTCTAATATTCATACTTATCCTCCCTGCAGCACTTCTCCAAGTGTCTAACACTCCTGTAACTCACAGCCTGATTTTTCAACACAGGCAGTGCTCATTGGTTGCTCCCAGGGAAGCTCAGCAGTTCTCTGCTGACAAGAGTGCCCTCCAGAGATTTTACTGTGCTGTTCACCCTCAAAGATTCAGCCATATGTCTCTTGGGGATGTCCATCTTGTTACTTTTGCTACATGATTCTCGCCTTTCACCAACACACATCTCTGGCAGACAAACTGACTCTTAATTCTCAATTGCTTTGCAGCTGCTCAACAGTTACTGATGGAAATTCCTACATCTCTTACATTACCCACTCCTGCCATTGGACTGGGAACAGAGGAATTCCTGTCTGAGACCCTGTCATTGCCCAGTCATGTGATCTGCCATGTATAATTTTGCTACAGCCATTCTACTACTCCATTTTGGCAAGATTCTCTAGTAGACTTGACTTTCTTTTGTAAGGAAATGAGAGGAACAAGAAAATCCATTCTCTAAATCCTGAAAACTCTCAGATGTTTCCAATACCTGTCCCCATTTTCTCCAACAGCCAACCGAGAGTTTCACCCTGAGATATATGGGAAGGGTAACCAGGAAAATTCACTTGTCCTTCCACTTCTTGTCCTTTCTCATGACCCTGGTGCTTTTTTTTGTTTTCTTTTTTCTTTTTTTAATTCTCCTTCTCATCCTTCTATCCGAGCCTCCTCCTCTTAGCATCAGAAAGACTTGCTACCCTTTCTTTTTTATCTAAGAGGGGCTGCCCCATATCATAGCATCTTCCTTCTCCAGGTAATTTTCTGGGGAAAGGGATGGGGTAGCAGGCAGAATAATGCCCCGTCCCAAAGATATCCACCCTAATTCCTGGAATCTGTGAATATGTTCCCTTACATGGTAAAAGGGACTTTGAAGATGTGATTGAGGTTGCAGACTTTGAGATGGGGAGATTATCCTGGATAATCCAAGTGGACACAAAATAATCACAAGAATCCTTAAAAGTCGAAAACCTTTCCCAGCTGGGGTCAGTAAGTGAGAAATACGTGACAACAGAAAAATGGTCAAAGAGATGCAATGTTGCTGGCTTTGAATATAGAGAAAAGGGGACAGCAGCCAAGGAATGTGGGTGGTCTTTAGAAGATGAGAAAGGCAATGAAACAATTTATCCCCCATAGCCTCCAGAATGGAATACAGCCCTGTTGACACCTTGTTTTTAGTCCAGTGAGACACAGTCCGGAGCTGTAAGATAAGACACTCGTGCTGTGTTAAGCTACCAGGTATATGGTAATTTATTTCAGCAGCAAAAGAAAACTAATACAGATGTTGATAAAAGAAATCCAGAAAGAAAATATTGGGAGTTGTTTTTATAGCAACAATAGTCCACAGCTTTATTGTAGTCCCAGATCAAAGGGGAGAGAATTCCCAGCATTAACCATTTGAACTACCATAGTAACAGCTAGCTTATATTAGGCATTTACTTTGTGCTAGCCACTGTTAAATGCTCTGTGAGGATTAACTACAACTTATATCAGTCCTATGAGGTTTTTACTGTTATTATCCCTATTTTAAGATGAGAGGACTGAGGCAGAAAGAGGTTAATTTATAAGCCTAGGTTACCCAGCTCCTAAGCAGCAGAGTCTCTGTTCTTAACTCATATGCCCTACAACCTGTCTAAATAAACTTGCCTACAAACAGTGGCCTAACGCTAAGATTCTTATTAACATTGGCAGCAGAACCCAATGTGCTCTGACCTCTTCCTATCCTCCCAGCATCATTCTGTACCACTGATCCTCAATCTCCCTATATTCTAGTCAGCCTGCACTATTTTCAGGCTGTAACAGTGACTAGGAGCCTTTGCACATACAATTTCTTCTGCTTAGAACACCCTCAAATGAATAAATTTTACTGGTTCATTAGGTCTTCATTAGGTCTTAATATACAAGTTTCTTTCTTATAGATGCCTTTCCAGATGACTCAATCTAGTCTTTTCTTCACTCTCTATTCACATTTATGTGATTAATTAGTACCTAACTTCCCTTCTAGACTGCACAGTGGTTAAGAGTTATGGCGTGCTATGGCTGCTAACCAAAAGGTCAGCAGTTCAAATCTACCAGCTACTCCTTGGAAACCCAATGGGGCAGTTCTTCTCTGTCCTATAGGGTCGCTATGAATCAGAATCGACTCCACAGCAACAGATTTGGTTTTAGGTTAACTGCCCCTCTAGGCTGTATCGCAGTAGGGCAGGGACCATGTCTCCTTGCTCAGGGACATGTCCTTGGAGTAGAGCACAGAGCTTGACACAGAGTAGCTTATATGTAAATACTAGCACAATTCAAACATTTAACTAACGTGGTAACCAATAGTGCTAATGTGAGGGACATTGATGACTATTTGATTGTGGGAACCCTGGTGGTGTAGTGGTTAAGAGCTTATGGCTGCTAACCAAAAGGCTGGTAGTTCAAATCCACCAAGCTCTTCTTGGAAACCCTGTGGGGCAGTTCTACTCTGCCCTATAGGGTTGCTATGAGTCGCAGTCAACTTGATGGCAGAAGGTTTGTTTTTTTTTTTTTTTTTTTCGGTTCCTTGATTGTTATTTGTTTTATTGGATGGATTACCTTTAATTTCTAGGGCTCTATTACCCATCAAATATGGTGCAAACACAGCTCAAGTGTAAGGAAAAAAATTAATAAAGTAACTGAGGAAACTAATGGGATTCTTCTCATGTAGCCTCAATTTGCATTTGTAAATCAACATTGTCATATTGTCAGTTAGAATTTAACTTGTAGATGATGTTAACTAGAGTTTTAGATTATATTTTTAAAGACAAAGTATCATCTTTAATCAGTCGTTATTCAATTTCTGCTATGTTTGATTTCTGTAATTCTTACATATACTTGAAGTAAGAAATAGTACTTTTTTCCATTGACTCTTCTTCTCCAAATACATACCTCATGATTCAAACTTCTTGAGAAATTATTTTAAATGTAAGTTTTGGAAAATGTATTTATATGTAACTTTTTATGTGATTTATAGCCCCTTTTGGCCTGAATATGGCAATAGGAAATGGAAGAAAATAATAGTAAATACAAAGGTTAAAATAAAAGTATCAATAAACTGAGCAAAATGAACTTAAGGTACATGTATTTAGTTTAAGTTAGCAATACTTAGACAAACTAGTAATTAATCTCAACAACAATGCTATCTTGCTTTTGCTGGCCAGGCCATTCACAGAAAAGACAATAACAAAACCTAATTTACTAACAGCAATTTAGTAATTGCCAGCTGCTATTCAGAATGTTTTACATGTGCTATTTTCATACTTAAATACCTCTAGGAAATAGGGTTGTTCTTCCCACTTTACAAGGGAGAAACATTACGTATAGAGGTCATAAAGGCATTTGAACTCCTGAACTTACACTCTTAACCACAGATTCTGTTTTTTCATCTCACTTCAAAGTGACCTCCTGATATCACAATTGCTCAGTGTTTCAAATGACAGTTTACATGTATCACTGCCAATCTATTCACTGATACTATTTCCTCAAATTATTCATTGTAATTCCTTTGCATTTATTTGAATTTGGTTTACCAGACCGCAAATAAATCAAAATATTACATGTTCTGATCCTTTGGCATTGCTTATGAATAGCTGACTCGGTCATCGTTTTTATCCATTGTGTTTGTGATTTGTCTAAATTGTGTTTCCCCTAACATTGTTTAACTGGTCTTGTATTATCTTATAAATGACTCCAGCTTAAAATTGCTTAGTATTGAAACTGTGCTCTGATTCTTCCTGGGTGGAGAGCTTTTTGTTCTGCTCTAATGTGTTGATTAGGTTCTTGAATACAATTAACAATCTGACTGATTCAATATTAAGACTGTGTCTAAGCTGAAAACACTTTTTTCCTTTCCCTAAATAAATATGGTGCCGTTATATTTGATGTATAACATTGTTAAACATACTTCTGGCCCCATGTTTTACTAATCAATTTAAGCATTAATTTACTAAATATTTTATTTTACTTATATTCATATATCTGTTTGTCATAATATCTTATCCTTCTTATTTGCACTGAACAGTTAAGTCAGAGATACAACATTATGTCTAAGAGAAAAAAAAAAAAGAAATTTTGCTAAGAAGAGATAATAAAGAAAAATAAATAACCCATCTAAATTAAAATGCATAGAAATATGGTAAGTTGTAAAGCTAGCTTTCTAAAAGTTGTCAAAAATCTAGTACATAGCACAAAATAATGGGCAGTATCACTCAGGATGTCAATTTCTTTACATTTATATGAGTTTGTAAAATGGCACTATCAGTCTGTTATATCAACCTTTTATACTACTTTTTTTTTTACTAACATTATTGTTTTATAAAGGATTTGGTCTGTGTTTCCAAGGTCATTTTTTTCTCTGAAAGATATAAAAAGTGAAGATATACATTTTCTAAAAACACTGCAGCAAATTATATGATTTTCTTTCTTATTTAATAATAGAATGTGAGTCAATGGAAAAAAGTACTATTTCTAACTTCAAGAATATATAAGAACTATAGAAATCAAACATAGTAGAAATTGAAGAATGACTGATTAAAGATGATAGTTTTCCTTTAAAAATCATAAAAATAATAATCCAAAGTTTGACTTTTCACGAGATCTTTTATTTTTCTTATTGTGCTTTAGGTGAAGGTTTACAGAGCAAATTAGTTTCCTATTTAATAGTTTATACACAAATTGTTTCATGACGTTGGTTGTACTCCCCACAATGTGTCAGCACTCTCCCCGCTACCACCCTGAGTTCCCCATTTCCATTCCTCTAGCTTTCCTGCCCTTTCCTGCCTTCTCACCTTTGCTTTTGGGCATATACTGTCCTTTTGATCTCTTGTAGGTGTTTGTTCTAAGGAGCGCTTTCCTCACATCTGTCATTATTTATTTATAGGCCTGTCTATTATTTGGCTGAAAGATGATGTCCGGGAATGACTTCAGTTCCAAGTTAGAAGGGTATCTAAGGGCTATAGTCTAGGGTTTTTATTTTTATTTTTTAAGCTATATATCTGTGATTTTCAGCTATATCTAAATTTTAGAGATGGTTCTCATGTGAAAGTCAGAAGGAAACTTTGTTTTATGTTAAAATGAAAAGAAAGTTTTATTGAAATGTTTTTGAACTTTTTAATAAAAAGTTTAATGAAAAAAATCTCACAAACTCAAGAACAACATATTTCTGAACACGTAGTGTGGAGAGAACTGGAATCAATATACTTTACAAATGTTTAAGACGCTATCTATGACACTCGAAAAGATCAAAAGAATTAGATGCTACATGTGGGGGAAGATACAAGTGGCAACAGAGAGAAGCTATTCACCGTGTTTTATGCACTTTCACTAGAGAAGAACAAAGCGGAAAACTAAGTGGGTTCCTACAAAACCTATCTTTTTTTTAACAGCTCCTGTTTTGTTCAAGTGGCAAATTTTACTTCAGATGGAAAGTCATACTCAAGATTTTCCAATAAGCTAAAGTTATCCAACATAAAAAAAGTGCTGGAAAGTTAACAAAGATTATCCTCTATCGAAAGAAAAAAAGACAAAAAAAAAAAAAAAAGAAAGAAAGAAAGTGTACACACATGCAGTAGAAATGTATAATCTATATTTTTATGTATAAGGAATTTTGAATACACTAATGAACCTTTATTTGAATATGCAGCCTAGTAACTGTGATTGTCAAGAGTAGTAACCTAAAAATCTAACCAGATTAAAAATCAATTTAGTGAGACATTTCCTAATTTTTTTAGATGTACACTTTAGTTAATATTTAGGTACACTAATAACTTCTTACTCACCAGTTATTTTATTAACAATATGAAAATGCTTTCATATTGCCTGTGGAACTACTCTATAATCAAACTATACTGACTTTCATGAGTTATATGGGCATAGTGAACTTTTGTGACAGGCGACTTTTTAATTATTTGCTGTCATTGATTGAATTGTGTCCCACAAAAATGTCTGTGAACTTGTCTAGGTCATGATTATTTCCGGTATTGTATGATTATCTACTATTTTGTAATCTGATGTGATTTCCCTATGTGTTGTATATTCTATCACTATGATGTAATAAGATGGATTAGTGGCAGTTATATTGATGAGGTCTACAAGATTAGATAGTGTCTTGAGCCAATCTCTTTTGAGATATAAAAGAGAGAAGTGAGTAGAGAGACATGGGGACCTCATACCACCAAGAAAGCAGTGCCGGGAGCAGAGCACGTCCTTTGGACCTGAGTTTCCTGTGCTGAGATACTCCCAGACTAAACGAAGACTGATGACATGGACCTTCCTCCAGAGCTCACAGAGAGAGGTCTTCCCCTGGCGTCTGCACCCTGAATTTGGATTTCTAGTCTACTGGACCATGAGAGAATAAATTTATCTTTTTCAAAGCAATCCACCTGTGGTATTTCTGTTATAGCAGCACTAGATGTCTAAGACATTTGCCTTTCCAATTACTTTTAAAAACCATTCTCAAACTTTAGCAAAACAGCAAGACCTGAATATAATATTCCGTTTATACTGAACTAAGTAAAAATGAACTAACATTGGTTATATGAAGCTAAATATATTTCCTTTGTTGAGAATAGAATGATCCTTCAAAACTTTTAGAGTGCATTTTTTTGTTAAATTTAAAATCAGGAGAGTAATACAATCTTTTGTTGCTTCTATGTGCTGGGCAGAAAGATGGACCATTTATGTGCATTATCATGTTTATTCCTCACAGCAAATATATGAGGTTGGGCAAGTCATCAGCATTTTACAAATTAAGGAAGACTCAGATGCATCATGTGTCTTGCATAAGGCCACACATACAGGGTATCTAGGACCCAAACTCTGGTACCTCAGACCCCAAAGTCTACCCTGGCTACCTAAATTCTTATATGACCACAAATGATTATTTTGACATGTCCTATAAGCCTGATTAAAATGGAACCATTCAGCTAACCAACTGTGGAGACGTGAGACCATATCTCATAGAGTTCCAACTTTAGGGAGTATAAAGAGAGAGTAAGGTACCTAGCTGCTGCATTCTGAAGTACATCATCCTTTCTGCTGAGGTTACCTTAACAAGAGCTGCTACAGACAATTACTGAGTATAGTATCTCATTCCTGGGAGAGACAGAACTCCTCTAAGGCTGACATTGGCTTTAGATTTGTCTCAGGAAAAGACAACTTTCAGTGCAGTCAGTGAGACAGGTATAATATGCTGACCATGCTGTCTAATTTTACTCTAGATTTCTAGACTAACAGCTATGTTTTAGGGAAAAACATGTTTTTCCTTGATGGTCAAAACCAGGAATGTGAAACCATATGTCCCAATGGATCTTAACCAAGTGACCATCTGCACCCCTCAAAATACGTGTACTCAGGAAGAATGTTGTCTGGGTATTGTTGCCAACAAGAAATTTTTGCAAAACAAAGCAAATACACATAAACATCTTGTGACCATGATGTAAGCATCCTGTGAAACTATCTGTAATCACTAAGCATGCTATTAATAATCAGTAACCAATCAGAGTGTGATTATTACAGTATTCATCGATTTCCTGTAATTGCTCTCCCTATGGTTTGGTTCCTCTTTTCACCCCATAAGAATACTTGTATGACAAGCCTTGGGACTACCTGGTTCCATTTTGAATGGGCTTCGTAGTTCCCCAATTGCAATTGTTTTAAATCCTTAATAAACCTCTCTGATTTAACTTGAAACGGCATCCAAGTTTTTCTCTGCAACAAACTCAATGGTGATCCTGGAAGCTTATATACAATCTTCCTCTCCCTTCTTCATCTGTCTGGTCAGAGTTGCTCTCCCAAACTCTTCTAGCCTTGTCCACATTTTCCCTCATGTTTATTTTTCGCAATAACATCCTTACACGTTACATGCCATGCTAGTATTCTAGGAGTACCTAGACTCACACACAGGCTGTTCACCTAACAAACACAATAATTTCAGGCATCTAGTCTGTTCTCACTTTGCTGATCTTACTTGAGATGTCTGACTTTTCCATCTCTACATGTCCAATTTGTATTCTTCAGTCAAACTTAATTATTAACAACAACAAAACGAAATTGTTCTTCATTTAATAGCTGTGTCTCCTTCCTTTGAAGTTCTCTAATAATTTATACATACCATTCTAGTAAAACTTTCATTTAATACCTGTCTTAAACATATGTAGTCAAATGATTTGTCGTTTCTCTTATAAAAATCATCTATTTAGTGATTATGTGACTTACTGTACCTAGAACAATTCTTTATGTAACTGTTGTAAGTTGCTATTGAATGGATCCCAATTCATTTCCACCCCATGTATGCAGAGTAGAACTGTACTTTCATAGCGTTTTAAAGGTTTCCACCTTTCGGAAGCAGATCATAAGACCTGTCTTCCAAGACACTTCTGAGTGGGTCAAAACGTCAGCCTTTCAGCTCTTAGTCCGGGGCTTAACCTTTTACATCACCCAGGCTACCTTCCCTATATAACCAGCATTCAGCAATTCTTTGTTTATTAAATAACTCAGATGTTGGTAAACTACAGCCTATGGGCCAAATTCAGCAAGCCATCTGCTTTTGTAAATAAAGTTGTATTGGAACACAGTCACACACATTTGCTGAAGCATTGTCTTGTTTTCTTTTCCATTGCAATAGCAGAGTTGAGTAGTTACTACTGAGACATTATAGCCCACAAAAGCCTAAAATATTCACTATGTGTCCCTGTACAAAAAGTTTGCCAACAGCTAGAATAACTGGGAAAAAAACAAAACAAAACAAGAATTGAAAAAACGGTGGGAGGAGTTTGAGATGTTCAGGAAGGCTGACTATGTTTAGTTGAATTTAAAAGACATTATATAGTCTTTAATAATAATACATTAGAAATGCTTCCCCTTGTATACATATATAGTATATTATAAAGAAGTTATGAACACTAATTACCAATTGAAATAATTGAAAAATGGCTTCCCTATTTCCTATAGCACAGTCTTATGTATTAAGTTATTCACTTAGAATATTTAACCCAAGAGTTACAAATAAGTATAGTAATAGAGATGCTTAACTAATTTAATTTAGGAAATTGTAAAAACTATGAGACTTTCAATCCTTTGTGTAACAAGGTGACATAATTTATAGTCTTCATTCCAGATTTAAGTATGAAAGCACCCTTTCCCAGATTGCAAATAAGGTTTTTTAAAAATTTATCAGAAAATATGTATTTAGATTTAAAATTGATTGAACAGAATAGTCCTAATGAGTGGAGTAGAAATATTTGATGGATCTCATTAAATATCTTCTTTTTTTCAATAGTTGATTTTTAGTTTGTTACATGGTCAGGTACACAAACCCACATTTAAATAAAATTGCAAAGATTTTATCATTTTTGATCCACACTCCTACATAAATTGTTCAATGCAATCTTTTTTCAAGCAACTCAAAATCCGATACATTTATGAACATTTGGAATCATATTGTTGCCGGGGTCTTCTGCCCAATCTGGGCAGCCCCTATGAGGTTCTTGCCTTCTACTGACCAAGAATGACCAGGAGAGGCTCAAGTTTTCTGCACGAACAAAGCTTTATTCAGCGAAAGTTGCTTGCAAGCAGAGACAAAGAGAGACAAAGCTACACTAGCCTTTGTCTCCCAGAACAAAGGATTGGCTAGGGCTTATAAAGGTTTTTAGGCTGGAAAAGGCATTATCTTTATTCATGAAAGAGGCGGGATTATGAAGATTATGGAGTGCCGTGCCTGCACAGTTCCCCACGGTGCCAGTTTGATTCCTGTCGTGGATACTTGCATCAGGTGGGGTCAGCTGTCAGTCACCTTGCAGATGTCTATGCATGCTCCCGGGATAAGATCGGGCGGTTCTTCTGAAAAACGTCTTATCAAGGAAGTACACTGGGAGCTGGGTGGGTTGTCTTTCTTTACTGCATGTTCCAAGATTTGGGTTTCGTGTCATTAGTTAAGCACATGATTTTAGGTCAGGGTCCTTTGCCTAGGGGCTCAGTCCCTTTTCCCCTTCCCTATCTCATTATTTTAAATAATTTAGAGAACAGTTTTGTTCATCAAAAGTATTCATTCTCAATCTTTAAAATGTATTCTTATTAAGAAAAAGTCTTATTCTGAAAATAAGTTAATTGATGTTTAATTTTTTTATTATCTGGGAAAGTAGTCTATGTTTAAAATGCATTATAATTTACTAAATTTTTTTTTATATTTCTCATTATAATAGATTACTAAAAAAATCAAATTTTAAACTTTTTCAAGTCTCTTGGTTAGTGATAACTCCAGATATGTGTACATTCAAACATGTTATAGTGTAAAATAATGCATTTATTAGGTCAATCTAAAACATTATACATTTTATGTTCTTCTATGTCCTGAGAAAATAGGTGCCAAATGGTTTCATAGCTTTAAGTATTGGTTTTGATGGCTGCCTCTTGTTAGAAACATAGCAGCCGTTTTTGAATGCCTGCTTACATATGATATTCTAGGTGTTTAGCGATGGTTGTTGGCTAGCTTTTCCCTCAACTGAACATTGTTTATCTGAATATTTCAGCTGTTCTTCCAGACCTTCAATGAGGCTAGGTTGCATCATTCTGCAATTATAGGCGACTATTTAGATATGCTCTCTAACAGTTATCAACTGTTGTTTACCACAATTTTGTGTCACTGAGACTACAATGTCAATCAGATCCTCTCTTTGTAAACTAGCTATAGAATTCACTACATTGTTTTAACCTATCATTTTATATGTAGAACAATGTACTTTTGTTGTTCAAACTATAGCAATTATTCATGCATCTTCTTTTATAAAACTGAACCAACTGCTTTAACTGCCATCTGTGTATATGCATAATTACACCTGGAAGGTCATGAAAACATTTGGCCCAGTATAAATTTTGACTTATGGTTGCTGGTTTAGTTGTGAGTATGAAATTCACTAGAATATTTCTACAGAATTGCTCTTAATGATTTTAAAATATTTTATTCACCTACCCTCAAAATCTGGAGACTTTGTGGCACAATGGTTAAGAGCACAGCTGCTAACCAAAATGTTAGCAGTTGGAATCCACCAACTGCTCATTGGAAACCTTATGGGACAGTGCTACTCTGTCCTATAGGGTCACTACAATGGCAACAGGTACAGATATGCTCAAAATTGATGACATGCTATTAAATTAAAAAAATAGTAATTGTAGAAAAATTAATAGAGATATTGAAGATTATTATTTCTATAAGCTAACAAAAAACAACCAGAAATTTAAAAAAAAAAAAAATGTTGAAAGCTGTCTCACCCATATAGAGGGGAGAAAAAAAAAGAAAAATATAACTTCTGACCTGGAAAAGGCTCCATAAAGCATAAAGAATTTTGACAAATAGTATATTTAAACACCTGTAGAAATTAATAGTAATAGCAGCCTGTATCATTCAAAAGCTCTCATCATTTAAATTTTACACTACTTGGTAAAATAATTAATACTACTGAAGTTTACTTTGCTCTCTTACTATAATTGCATAATGATAATTATCTAGAGGGCATCTTTAAATTGATGTATAATAAACACTCAAACTATAAACGTTTCAGGCTGAGTTAATCTCCTCAGTAAATTCACTTATATATTAAATGTATCCACTAATTCTTCTAAATTAAAAATCAAAGATCTGTATCTTTTCTCTTCTTATCTATGCAATCTGTGGGGTATTGTGAAACAGATATTGATTCTTTATTTCCAGCATCTTTTCCAATTCACAACTTTCCTGATTCCATGAGTTTCTATATTCTGCACATAATCTATAGAAAAACTTCTTTCCCATTTTGACAATTCTACCTATGCCTTTCTCTTTGTATTTTACTGAAATACAATTTTATACAAATTCAGAGATTTTTGGATCTTCATCCACCAGCCCATTCCATATGTATCTGAGGGACACATTTGTTCATTCATTTCACACTTAATGAGGATGATGCTAGCTTCTCAGGATACAATAACAAAACAGAATCAGGCCCTGCGTTGTGAGGTGCATCGGTAGAAACTGTTAACAGGCATTAAACTACTCCACACTACAGAAGCTGCCATGGTTTTAGAGACTGGCAAAATGGTGATTCAGAATTAGCTTAAATAGCTTTCATTTTGTTTTACTACTCAATCTACAAACAAAACTGCAAAGGTCTTGTGATATAAGAAGTCAATTACAAGTATGAAAACAGCTTCCAATATTTCTCTACTTAATTCCATTCACTCAGGGCTGAAAGATCTAAGAATGGACTCATTCCTTTAATGGGATTGCAGGAAATGACATTTAAATAATCAAGTATTTACATTCTACCATATAACTCCTTGTGGTACTACACTTTTTTTTTTTTTCTTTTCTTAAGAACCTTAGATATTCAGCAGATCTGGACATGACATTGACCCTTTAGCTAGCTTCATTCCTTTTTTCTCAGCAAATATACAATTGTGTATATTGTGAACAGAAGTAAAATTTTTAACCTGTCAGCAGCAAAGTCATCGTCATAAACAAGTGATACAAATCACTATGTCATCCTGAATAGTCTACCAATAATACAAATATCTAGCTGATTCTCTCAGGTCTTTAAGGTGCCAGACTTTCCCTACCATACAGTTCTTTTAGTGGTTATTTTTAGTCTACACTCAGTGGAGGCCATATGCAATCCGAATGATGATGAATTTTGGACAGAAACAAAATGCTTCAATCCAGTGGCCAATGTCATCCTTCTATCTCCAATATCTGCCAATCCAGGGAAATATGTGGAAGAGATTAGAAATAAATTATTCTTGTAGCAAGTTTGTACAGGAAAGTCACTCACATTAACCTCACTTCCTTATATCTGTCACTTACTGTATTACATATATATAAATATATATATTACATATGCATGTGTAATAATATATGTAATTCACAGGAATCTTGCTGTGTTACAGTCACCTCCAATAGCCTACTATCCCCACCATGGGCTTGTACCATAAACAAGGAATTATTCCATCTTCACTTTTAAACCCACAGATCAGAGAGAAGAACTAAGCTATACTATTCCTCCCTCCTATATGGAGACCTGATTCTATATCAATAACACTATCCTTCTTGAGAATCCATATTATTCACCTTCCAATATAAACACACACACACACATACACTGAGCTAGAGAGAGAGAAACATGCACGGCTTAAAAAAGCTAGAAGAGATAAGGAGCCACCAGTACATATGCATACACGAGTACACACACGCTGATCGGGCCAATCTAGAAGGAGAGAGGATTTTCCACAAGCATTCAGGAAAAAGTGTGAATCTTGGGTAAATGGAATGTTTTTACTCTATCCAGCATTCATTATTTGCTGAGATAGGGTATTAAGATTTAATCCTGTATGTTTGTAGTGGGGGCCACCAGAAAGAAAGAAAAGGGATAATCAAATAGATGAGAATTATGGTTGATACGTATTTCTATGTTTACCTCTTCATTTTGGTGACAGAGATATATTTTTTTTTTATTTAAGAGATATATACATATATATATATTTAGATTGTACTTCAGGTGAAGGTTTACAGAACAAATAGTTTCTCATGAAACAGTAGTACACATATTGTTTTATGACATTGCTTAACAACCCCACAACATGTCAACTCTCTCCCTTCTCGACCTTTTTTTTTGGTGAAACTATACAAAGCCAAAGATACACTATTTCAAAAATTTCTACATGCACAGTTCAGTGACATCGACTATGCTCTTCCAATTGTGCTGCTATTCTCACTTTAGATGAAGACTTACAGAACAAAATAGTTTCTCATTTAATAGTTACTACACATGTTGCCCTATGACAATGGTTAACGACCTCACAACATATCAATAATATCCTTACTCAACCTTGGGTTCCCTATCACCAGCTTTCCTGTCCCCTTCTGCCTTCTGGCCCTTGTTCCTGGACTGCTGTGCCTCATTAGTCCCATTTGGTTTTATGGAGCTGTCCACTCCCCGGCTGAACGGAGAACCTTGGAAATGACTTCATCACTGAGCTAAAAGGGTGTCTGGGGCCATACTCTCGGGGTTTCTCCAGTCTCCTTTAGGCCAGTAAAGCTGGTCTTTTTTTTGTGTGTTAGAATTTTGTTCTACGTCCTACTCCAGCTCTGCCCAGAACCCTCTGTTGTGATCCCTGTCAGAGCAGTCAGTGGTGGTAGCCAGGCACCATCTAAATGTACTGGACTCAGTCTGGTGGAGGCCTTGGTAGCTGTGGACCATTAGTCCTTCAGACTAATATTTTCCTTGTATCCTGTTCTCTTCATTCTCGCTTGCTCCCGGAGGGATAAGACCAGTGGAGTATCTTAGATGGCTGCTCACAGGCTAAAAGATGTATTTTTAAAAAACCTAAATTGATGCAATTTATTTTCAAAATAAGGGTTGATCCATGTTTTCAGTTTATTGTGATATAGAAAACATTTTATAAAATAATATAGTAGACTCCCATTTCAACATCTTCATGTAAAATTTCAGTGCAAGAAAGTGATCACTAGTAAGTATGAAGATAGCTAAAGCCAGATCGTATTTTAAGTATAGGGCAGAATGTATTTGCTA
Organism: Trichechus manatus latirostris; assembly: GCF_000243295.1. NCBI lineage: Eukaryota > Metazoa > Chordata > Mammalia > Sirenia > Trichechidae > Trichechus > Trichechus manatus. The sequence goes on along the minus strand of NW_004444031.1, from coordinate 10,274,128 downwards.
TCCCCTCCTAAAAAATGTTGGCACATACATTAACGGCGGCCCGTATTATAAAAATTACGTAGTATCCGTTTCTTATATTTCAATACATTTTAAATATCTACACTGCATTAATTAATGCTGCTGGAGAAACTAGCTCGTGTAAGAATCTAAAAATCTTTCAGGTATGTCTTAGTCGTCTAGTGCTGCTCTAAAAGAAATACCACAAGTGGATGGCTTTCACAAAGAGAAATTTATTTTCTCACAGTCTAGTAGGCTAGAAGTCCAAATTCAGGGCGTCAGCTCCAGGGGAAGGCTTTCTCTCTCTGTCGGCTCTGGAGGAAGGTCCTCGTCATCCTCAGTCTTCCCCTGAACTAGGAGCTTCTCTGAGCGGGAACCTCGGGTCCAAAGGACACACTCTGCTCCCGGTGCCTCTCGCTTGGTGGTATGAGGTCCCCCATTCTCTGCTTGCTTCCTTACCTTTTATCTCTTACAAGAGATAAAAGGTGGTGTAGGCCACACCCCAGGGAAACTCCTTTTACATTGGATCAGGGATGTGACCTGGGTTAGGGCGTTGTTACAATCCCACCCTAGTCCTTTTTAATGTAAAATTACAATCACAAAATGGAGGCCAACCACACAACACTGAGAATCATGGCCTAGCCAAATTGATACACAAATTTTTGGGGGGACACAATTCAGTCCATGACAAGGTAGCACTATGATTTAAAATCAACTAGGAGAAATCTCCCCGCAAATATTTTGTGTTTAATCTTCTGTCCATTACCACAATAACAGAGTAAAAAGCCAGTATACCTAAAAAAGAAGCTAAAGGAAACACGTTTCTTTTGAAAATATCATTTATTAGCTCTTAAATAAAGGGAAAAGTTTTTTTTTTAATTCTTTCAGAAAAGGGAGTGCCTCATAAGTAAAAACATCATTTTAGTGACAGAGAGATTTCTACCAATAGTTACGCAGATTTAAGAGTTTATTCTTTACTAAGTTTGATGCCTATCATGGTATTTTCCATGATGTCAGCACTGATGTGAGATGAAGGAGAGGAAAGCTACAGGATCTCTGTCCTGAGAACAAGAAATGATAAAAATAATTGTCAAGTAATCACTAGAAAGGACAGAAGACCAATACAAGACCTTTACCTGAAATGGAAGGGGTTATTTCCAGTCGAATAGTGACTCATTTCAGGGTTCTATAGTCAGGTCAATAAAGACTGGAACAATCTATTTTCTGTGACTTATTTTTTTTTTAATTTTATTGTGCTTTAGATGAAAGTGTACAGCTCAGATTTATTTCTCATCAAGAATTTATACACATATTGTTTTTTGACATTGGTTGGAATCCCCACAATGTGACAGCACGCTCCCTGTTTCCACCCCTGGTTTCCTGTATCCATTCTTCCAGTTATTGTCCTTTCCCACCTTCTTGTCTTGCTTTTGGACAAGAGTTGCCCATTTGGTCTCATATGTTTGAATGAACTAAAAAGTGTGTTCCTCACATGTGTTATTTTTCATTTTATAGCCCTGTCTAATCTTTGTCTGGAGGCCTAGCGGAGCAGTGGTTAAGAGCTGTGGCTGCTACCAAAAGGTCAGCAGTTCAAATCCATCAGTCGTGCCTTGGAAACCCTATGGGGCAGCTGTACTCTGTCCTATATGGTTGCAATGAGACGGAATCGACTCGAAGGAAACAGGTTTTAATCTTTGAAAAATGAGCTTCGGGAATGGTTTCATTTCTGAGTTAGCACAGTGTCCAAAGGCCATAGTCTCGGGAGTTCCTCCAGTCTCCGTCAGACCAGTAAATCTGGTCTTTCTTCATGAATCTGAAGTCTGTTCTACAACTTTATCCCATTCTGTCCAGGACTGTGTTGTGATACCTGTCAGAGTGGCCACTGATGGTAGCTAGGCACCTTTTAGTTCTTCTGGTCTCAGGCTGGTGGAGTCTCTGGTTCTTGTGGTCCTTTGGTCTTTTGGGATAATATTTTCCTTGTTTCTTTGGATTTGTTCATTATCCTTTGCTCTGGGTGGGATGGGACCAATAGATGAACCTTAGATGGCCGGTCGCAAGCTTTTAAGACCCCAGACGCTACTCACCAAAGTGGATGTAGAACATTTTCTTTATGAACTATGCTATGCAAATTGACCTAGATGTCCCCTGAGACTATGGTCCCCAGCCCCTAGCCCCAGCTACTCAGTTCCTCAGAGTGTTTGGATGTGTCTAGGAACCATCTATGCTTTTGCTTTGGTTCAGTTGTGCTGACTTCCCCTATATTGTGTGTTGTCCTTCCCTTCACCAAAGTTGACACTTGTCTGCTATCTAGTTAGTGATTTCCCCTCCTCTACTCTCCCCACCACTTAACCATTAAATAATTTTTTTCTGTGTGTAAACATTTTCTTGAGTTCTTATAATAGTGATCTCATACAATATTTGTCCTTTAATAACTGACTTATTTCACTCAACATAATGCCCTCCAGATTTACCCATGTAGTGAGATGTTTTGAAGGTTTATTATTGTTCTTTATTGTTTGTGTAGTATTCCATTGTGTGTATGTACCAAGTAGAATGTAGAACATTTTCTTTATAGGCTATGTTACGCCAGTTGATCTAGATGTTCCCTGAGACCATGGTCCCCACAGTACTCAGCCCAGTAATTCGGTCCCTCAGGGTGTTTAGATGTGTTTATGGAGTTTCCATGACCTTGCCTTGTACAAGTTGTGTTAGCTTCCCCAGTATTGTGTACTGTCTTACCCTCCACCAAAGTTACCACTTTTCTATTTAATGTTTTTTCATCCCCACCCCTCATCTCCCTTGTTAACCATCAAAGATTGTTTCTTTTTGTGTGTAAACCTTTTCTTGAGTTTTTATAATAGTGGTTTCTTACAATATTTGTCCTTTTGTGATTGACTTATTTCACTTAGCATAATGCCCTCCAGATTCACCTATGTTGTGAGATGCTTCACAGATCAATCATTCTTTATTGTTGTGTAGTACTCCATTGTGTGTATGTACCATAGTTTGTTTATCCATTCATCTCTTGATGGACATCTAGGTCGTTTCCATCTTTTTGCTATTGTGAACAATGCTGCAATGAGCATGGGTGTGCATATGTGTATTCGTGTGACTGCTCTTATTTTTCTAGGATATGTTCCTAGGAGTGGAATTGCTGGATCATATGATATTTCTACTTCTAGCTTTCTAAGGAAGCGCTATATCATTTTCCAAAATGGTTCTACTATTTTGCATTCCCACCAGCAGTGCATAAGAGTTCCAATCTCCCCGCAGCCTCTCCAACATTTGTTATTTTCTGTTTTTTTTTTAATTTGTGCCAGTAATGCTGGGGTGAGATGGTATCACATTGTGGTTTTGATTAACATTTCTCTAATGGCTAGTGGTAGTGAGCATTTCCTCATGTGTCTGTTAGCTGCTTCAATGTATTCTTTGATGAAGTGTCTGTTCATTTCCTTAGCTCATTGTTTAATTGGATTATTTGTCTTGATATAGAGGTGTTGGATTTTCCTGTAGTTTTTACAGATTAGACCTTTGTCAAATTTACCATAGCCAAAATTTTTTTCCCAGTCTGTAGGATCTCTTTTCACTCTTTTGGTGAAGTCTTTTGATGAGCATAAGTGTTTAATTTTTAGAAGATCCCAGTTATCTAGTATCTTCTGGAGTTTGTTAGTTATGATTAGTATCTGTTAATGCAGTGTATTAGGGCTACAGCATTGCTCGTATTTTTTCTTCTATGATCTTTATAGTTTTTGGTTTTATACTTAGGTCTTTGATCCATTTTGAATTAATTTTTGTGCATGGTGTGAGGTATGGGTCCTGTTTCATTTTTTTTGCAGATAGACATCCAGTTTTGCCAGCACCATTCGTTAAAAAGGCTGTCTTTTCCCCACTTAATGGACTTTGAGCCCTCAGTTGTGAGGATTTTTGTGGTCTTTTCATTGAGGTGTAATCCTTACTGAAGGCCGTAGTATTTGATCTTTATCATTAAGTGCATCGAGTCCTCTTTACTTTCAGCAAACAAGGTTATGTCATCTGCATATCACGGCTTGTTAATGAGTCTTCCACCAATCCTGCTGCCACATTCTTCTTCATATAGTCCATGTCCTTGAATTATTTGCTCAGTATACAGATTGAATAAGTACAGTGAAAGGATGCAACCCTGACACATATTTTCTTGATTTTAAACCATGGAGTATCCCCTTGCTCTTTTCAAATGACTGCCTCTTGGTCTCTGTACAGGTCCTGCATGAGCACAATTAAGTGTTCTGGAATTCCTGTGGCTGTGTAATAGGTTCTAAAATCAGGTAGTGTGAGGCTTCTCACTTTTTTCTTCTTCTTAAGTAATGCTTTAATTATCTGGTGCCTCTTCCCTTTCCATATAAAGCTGGTAATTTGTTTCTCCATCTCTTTAAATAATGCTTTTGGAGGGATTGCATTCTATCTGTAGATCTTTGAGTAGAATTGACATTTTCACAATGGTGAGTCTTCCTATCAATGAGCATAATATGTTTTTCCATTTATGTGGGTCTCTTTTGGTTTCTTTCAGTAGTGTTTTGTAGATTTCTTTGTATAAGTCTTTAATGTCCCTGGTTAGATTTATTCTTAAGTACTTTATCTTCTTGGGAGCTACTATAAATTGTATTTATTTGTTGATTTCCTTTTCAAAGTTGTCTTTGTTAGTGTAGAGAAATCCAAGTGATTTTTGCATGTTAATCTTGTATCCTATTTTGTTGAAATTTTCTATTACTTCCAGTAGCTTTCTTGTGGATTCTTTGGTATTTTCAGCTTATAAGATCATATCATCTGTGACTAGAGATGGTTTTACCTTGTCCTTACCAATTTAAAAAACCAAAACCAAACCCATTGTTGTCAAGTTGCTTCCAACTCATAGCAACCCTACAGGACAGAGCAGAACTATGTCATAGTGTTTCCAAGGAGTGGCTGGTAGATTCAAATTGCCAACCTTTGGTTAGCAGCCGAGCTCTTAACCACTGTGCCACCATTTGGATGGCCTTTATTTCTTTTTCTTGCCCTATTGCTCTAGCTAGAACTTCCCACACAATGTTGAATATGAGTGGTGATAAAGGGCATCCTTGTCGGCTTCCCATTCTCAAGGGGAATACTTTCAGTCTCTCTTCATTTAGAATGATGTTAGCTGTTGGTTTTGTATAAATTCTCTTTATTAGATCAAGGAAGTTCCCTTCTATTCCTAATTTACTAAGAGTTTTTATCAGGAATGGGTGTTGGACTTAGTCAGATGCCTTTTCTGTGTCAATTAATAAGATCATGTGGTTTTTTTTTCTTTTATTTATGTGGTGGATTGCATTGGTTGATTTTCTAATGTTGAGCCATCCTTACATACCTGCTATGAATCCCAGTTGGTCATGATGTATTATTTTTTTAATATGCTTTTGAATTCTATTGGCTAGAATTTTGTTGAGAATTTTTGCATCTATGTTTCTGAGAGATATTGGTCTGTAATTTTCTTTTTTTGTGGTGTCTTTGCTTGGCTTTGGTATCAGGGTTATGCTGGCTTCGTAGAATGAGTTTGCGAGTATTCCCTCCTTTTTCATGCTCTGAAATAGCTTGAGTAGTATTGGTGTTAGCTCTCTGAAAGTTTGATAGAACTCTCAAGTGAAGCAATCCAGGCCAGGGCTTTCTCTCTCTTTTTTTTTTTTCTGATTTTTCCTCAAACAAATTTTTGTCGAGGGATTCATCTTCAGTCTCAGTAATTCTGACTTCCGTTGTCTCAGTTCTGCTCCTATGACCTACTATTGAGTTGTCTAATCTTATTGTTAACTTTTTGGATTTCTAGTTGCTGTTTTTTTGTATGGTTTCTAGCAGCTTGTTATTCTGTCATTCTGTTCTTGTATTGTTTTCCTGAAGTCTTTTGCTTTGTCTGTATTTTCCTTGGTTTAGTCTGTGTTTTATCTGATTTCCTTCTAGATTTCTTGGAGAGCTCTGTTTATTAGTTTTTTTAATTCTTTATCAAGTAGTTCTATGGCCTTACCTTTTTCCAGAAGGTTTTCTGGTTCTTTATTTTGATTGCTTGCTGGAGCCGTCTTGTCCTGCTCCTTTATGTGATTTGATGTTGACTGTTGTCTCCGAGGCATCAATAAGTTATTATATTTATTGATGGTATTTTTGTTTACTGCACTCTGAATTTTCATTTTGTTCTGATATGTCCAAGTAGGCTGGGGTACTTCTCTGGTTGTTGGTATCATTGAAGCTCTTACCTGCTGTCACCAGGTGGTTGGAGCAGCCACTAGATGTATGAGCACAGGAGTCTGTTCACTGTACTTGTAGGGGTGCTGAAGAAGTAGACAAAGTTTTTGGTGAGGTAATGAATCTGTCCTGCTGGTCACCTGGCTGTGGGTTCAGGGGGTGTTCTCCTTGGTCATTGGGTTGGGTTTAGTGTGTGTGTTCCACTTGCCTAGGTTGTCGGTCACTGAGTGTGTGGTACAGAGACTCTTGCATACAGTCCTAGGTGGGCAGGGCTGCATGGGGGTGTTCGGAGAAAGCACAGGTCTCTGGTTGCAGTGGAGGGCCATTGTACAAGATAAGTCATGTTGCTACTGGCTGCCCCTGGGTGTGTGGATGGAGGGCATGCCCCTGTCTGCTACAGTGCATAGTGGAGGGGCAGTGCAGCCAGTTCTTGGGTGCCTGGTACCCAAGGGATTGGGCGGCCTCATTCTCAGGCCCCTGTCTTGGGTGGCTAGATGAAATTGGTGCTACTACTAGCCCTTAGGCATGCAGCGTGGGTAGATGATGCCCCTTCTTAAGGGGCAGGGTGGTGCTGAATGTCACAAATCTGCTGTTCCCACTTGGCTGATGCAGATGAAAATGGGCTTCAGGTGGACGCCCTGCCTGTTTTGTCCTAATGAGGGCATGCCATGTGGCATCGGCCTGCAAGGTGGTGGTGAATGGTGCTATAAGTCCTTGGACCCCTTACTCCAGTGGCTGGGTGAAGGAGAAGTTGTCTCCAGACCTGGCCATGAGTTCCTGTCTTAGAGGGCATGGCAATGTTGAACGCCACTGGACTGGTGTCTGAGCAGGGAGGGAGATGGATGAGGAGAAGGGAGTGCTCCTTAGCCATCAAGCTCTGGCAAGGGAAGGGTTATGATGTATGCGCAGTGGTTTGGAAGCTTGTGCTTAACTCTCACAGGTCTAGTGTCACACCTGTTTGGTTCTGGAGGTCTGTGCAGATTCGCTCCTGCTTGGCTGCACCAGATGGGGTGGGTTTCGGCTTGGGATGTTACTGCTTGCCTCAACCTAAGTGCACTGTGCAGATTCAGCTAGCAGGATGGCGGCAATCCTGTGATCTGTAATTCCTTGTTTCTGTAGTTTTTAAATTGTCTCTCCTCCCACGTGTTGCTCAATCCAATTCTTCAACTTTGTCTTTGATAATTAGGGTTCCTAGATTGTTATATATATTCAATTCACTTTTTTTTTGTTGTTGTTGTTCTTTGTTGTAAGAGGAATGACATGAAGCGTCCACCTATTCCACCATCTAGGCCTCTCCATCTCTCTATGACTTCTTCAAAGTGACCATCCTGAATTCCCTTCTGAGACGGACACTTTAATTAAAGGGCAACTTCTAAAAGTGGGTTAAAAATTGACAAGGATAGGACCAACAGAGAAGAAGGAAAGAGAAGACGCAGGTAAAAGTGTGGAGGAAAACAGAGCCAGGATAACTCAGAAAGTAAGCCACCATATTTTAAACGTTACACCTAAACTGCAGAGGAAGGGGTGTGATAAAAATTAAATAAGCTGTCTTAAAACACACCTGCTTCTAAAATTTGAGAAAAATTAATTTTTCATAAAAATTAACAAACAAAAATGATCAAGTTATATCCCAAGTGTGTGATTGTTGAATTCTCAACAACTTGCTTCCTTATGGACGAGCAGTATTCTGAGAGATAGAAATGCATTTTCTTCTTTTCTCTAAAGAGTCTAGCACTGTGCTTCGCACACTTGAGATTTTAACATAAATGTTGAATGAGTGAACGAGTTTTACTCCTTTCATGTCCACTGTACAGACTAAAAATTTTAGGTGTCTAATAGCATTTTAAGGATCCCTAGTGGAGCAAAAGAACCCTAGTGGCACAGTCATTAAGCCCTTGGCAGCTAACTGTAAGGTTGGTGGTTTGAACCCACCAGCTGGTCCAAGGGAGAAAGACCTGGTGATCTGTTTCCATAAAGATTACAGCCAAGAAAACCCTAAGGGACAGTTCTACTCTGTCACATGTGGTCGCTATGAGTCAAAATTGACTCAAAAGCACACAATAATAGAATCATTAAAAAGCAATCCTTAATCTATTGATTCAGCCTATTAAAGTAGTGCTATTTGCTTTTTTCTTCTTTCTCTTATAACATCCATCACTGCCACTTATTTAGTGTTTATAATGTGCTAGTCACAACTCCCAACACTTTGCATATATTATCTCAAATAATACTCAAAACAGCTCTGAAGACTAGACATCATTCTCATTTTAGAAAGAAGAAAAGTGATGTCCAGAGAGAATAACTAGTTCTCCCGAGATTACACGTAAAAAAAGACAGAGTCGTGTGTTTCTAAACTTACACATGCAAGACTTTACACACAAACCTTTATATCCTCATTGTGATCATAATCAAATGTTGGTGAGGTAATCAACTTTAGGGATGTTGATTTGAATGTGGAAAAACAAATGGAAAAAGTATTGGCAGATTTCAACTCATTGTACAAAAGTAATGATATCTAAAATACAACTTTCTGGCATCTCATCCCTGTGTTGGTGAAAGCAACATTGGCAGTGAATGCCTTTGTTGCTACTACTCTCCTGTCAAACTTAAGACTGTCTTTAATAAAAGTCTCTATAATAATCTGTTTCAAGTGAAAAAGTGGTAGCACTCTTATTTATATATTTAAAGATGATCTTGATGAAATAAATTATAGATATTTTCATTTACTTCCAGTAGCCTACCTATATTTGATTTTAAAATTTAATTTGCATTTGAAAGAAAAATACTCAGTGTTATCACAATTGTCAGGTGATGAAAGAAATTACGTCTTTTAAAAAAGCATTTTAATTTACCGTTAACTACAGTTGACAATGTGTACAAACTATAACAGGCCTTTCAGGTTTATATAAAATCTATCTACTTACACAAACGGTAACCCTTTATATGGATATGTTTTAGAAGAATGTATTTTATGTATTATTAAGAAAAAAGTGTCTACTCATCTACTGAGGGTAAGTCCAACTTGCAATGATTTGCTGAATGGTCATATATATTGATAATTTCATGTTGCTGGAGTAGATAGTTTTAATTTAAAACAATATAAAGTATGTTAAGACAGAGATAATGTTGACACGATGTATTGAAATATACACTAGAGGCAAAGCATTTTAAATATTTTTGTGATATATAAAGCACTGGCTTCAGAAATAACTCGCAATGTCAGAAATCCTCACATTTATAAGATTCCTTCTATTCCATAGAGAAATGTAATATGAAAAAAAATTGAAATGTTATATTTTAAATTGGGATTCTGAATCGTCTCAGTGTTAATTAAGTACTTTTAAACTTAATGTGATCATTTAAAAATATATTAAGGAATTTGAGAAAATATTTTAAACTCACTACACTTGCTGATTTTGGAGAGAGGCATTGGGGTGGTGCATTGAAGTGATTCTTCAAGATGCACATTTGAGTCACTTTTCTTCTCAGAACTTACATTTTTATTACTAGAAAATTATTTTCAGGAATTAAATTTCGGTATCATTTTCTTAAGGTGCCTTTGCCAAAATATGTTTATATGAAAAAGTGTGCTTACTATATGCACACAACATATTGATGGAAATTTTTAATAATCCAAGTTTATCATGAACCTAAAAACAAGCTTATATTTTTTCATGACTGAGGAAACAGTCATTTTTATAATTGCTTTTGCCCATGGACATGTACCAGTACAAAATATAGAAATTCATAAAATGTATTTAGAAAATAGTGTTTCTATAAAGGCTCTTTCCATTCTGGTATTTACATAGAGATACGGAGGTCTTAAGCATCAGATAAAGAAGTGTTTTTAAAAAAACTACACAACTTTTACATGTTTTAACATAAAACCACAAAGCATATATTTCCTGTGATAGAATAAAAATGTTTTATCTATTATTCTATCAATCAGGTTTTTTCTGTACAGTATCAGAAGAGGTTTACCAAATAAAATGTAATATTAATATTTGATAGCGATCAGTAATGGCAAGCAAGAAAAGTATTGTGTTTTTTTTATTTGTCTTGTTTTCTCTGTCTCTTAATCAAAATTTTGTTTCATTTTCTACATACCTCTGTGAGCCACAGTAGCTTGATAAACACGATTATATTATTCTGTCAAAAATTCTAACAACAAATCCCAGAACATTTTTCAAAACATTGTTAGTACTGAACATTTTATAGAGCTTATTTAAGAACTTCTTATTAGATTTTCTTCTTCCTTTAAGAAAGAAATGGAATGAACTAATGTTTCATTCATCTCCCTTAGCAATTTCAAGAGCACTGAGAGAAGAAAATAAGTTGAGAACTTTTGGATGTTTTTGCAACTGCATATCTTGAGTCTTGAAAAGCAAAGGGGCTACTGAAGAGCTAAAATACACAGTGGTTAGCCTATGTTATTGAAATTAAACATAAAGAAATAAAATGCATACTTAGTTAAAAAATCTTGCCTTCACTGCTTCTTGTCCTAGGTTTACTTAAATCTGATGAGAGTGATCATAATACTTTCATATGTTTTAAATTCTACATAGCATACAGGATCTTAGAACCATCAGAAATAATAATTAAGACATTACAGGGGGAAATATATAAACATCATTCAATATGAACAAGAATTGAACATTCAGTAAGAATATTAAAAAAAAAGATTTGAACTTAAAAATGGAGGGAGACGCTTCCGGGACAATGGTGCTCTAGGCAGAAGCAGCACGCCGTCCCTCCACAGCAAAAATCAGAAAAACTAAGCTGAACAGAGAAAAAAACAATCTTGAAACCCTAAAACATCAAATGAAGAGATAAAGAACTCAGCCAAGCACCAAATGGAGTGAGAAAATTGACAGAGGACAGAGAGTAAGGAGAGATTCATGCAGAGGTTCCCTACCAGCTAATGCAACGCGGATCCGCCATCTTGGGGACTTATTGGAGACCAGCAAACGGGGTAAAAGAAAGCAGTTTCACAGAGCTTCCAGGGGGAGACAAAACAACCACTTCACACGTAACCATCTCCCTGCTACATCCTACCTACCTGCACCGTGCGCTTAACATAACACCACCAAGTAGTACAGACACGGCCTACTGGAACCTGCCCTGCACTGATTACAGACCTGCCCTGGTGGCTGTGGTAAGCGCCACAAACAACCCATCCCAGTAAGTCCTCTTCAGCTAGACGTGCCCTGCCATACCATATCTGAGTGACTGACCCTGCCA
>NW_004444031.1:10245755-10256503 GCF_000243295.1 Trichechus manatus latirostris | reverse complement strand
CCCAGACACCCTTTTTGCTCAGTGGTGAAGATATCTCCGAAGTTCACCATTCAGCCTGGGACTGGTCAGCCTCATAAAACCAAATGTGACTAATGAGGTACAGTAGTCCAGAGACAAGGGCCAGAAGGCAGAAGGGGACAAGGAAGCTGGTGATAGGGAACACAAGATTGAGTAAGGATATTGTTGATGTGTAGTGAGATTGTTAACCATTGTCATAGGGCAACATGTGTAGTAACTGTTAAATGAGAAACTATTTTGTTCTGTAAGCCTTCATCTGAAGTGAGAATAGCAGCACAATTGGAATAGAGTAGTCAATGTCACTGAACTGTGCATGTAGAAATTTTTGAAATGGTGTATCTTTGGCTGTGTGTATTTTCGCAAAAAAAAAACGTTGAGAAGTTAGAGGGTTGACATGTTGTGGGGTTGTTAAGCAATGTCATAAAACAATATGTGTACTACTGTTTCATGAGAAACTATTTGTTCTGTAAGCCTTCACCCGAAGTACAATAAAAAAAAAAAAGTTTCTATTTTCTTCCTTGAAAAAAAAAAAATGGAGGGAGAAATAGCACAATGTAGAACAAGAATAAAGAAAGAGCATATTTAATGGAAATACATAAAGAAATTATACAGGACAAATGTGCTAGCAATAAAAAAATCATGATAATGCTAGCATTAGTTACATGGATTGGTTGAAGTGGACATGGTTTCAGGGATGCTGGGAGAGGAAAATATACAAAGAAAAAGTAATGTGTTAGTCTTTCTAGGAGATATGTGAAAACTGGAAAAGTTTCAATTGTGTGCGGGATAGAATTAAGAAGGCACTTTTCACACTGTATTATGGATTATGTTTCCCATTGAACTTTATGTTATATGAGGGAGGATAGGTAACATCAATGGCTTAATCATGTTAGCTTCACCAATGCCTGTCTCAGGGTTAGGAAATATGTAGGGATTCAATGCATTTTTATTGAATTAACGGAAAAAAATCCAACATTAATGTCTATTTTATATTTTGATCATTTGACCTTTTTAGTATTCCTACTATGTGGAAATATTTGTCAGATAATAAGAGCTAGCACAAGATTTAGTAATTAATGTATTTGTAACTGTTAACTGCTGGTTGGGTGCTTTTATTACTCTGTCCTGTTAGTTAAAGGTAAAATAAAACAAGTAAAAAACTTCAGTGGGCTTCAAAGAACTTAGGATCTAGTACCAACTGGCTTACTGATATTTTCTATAAGCCGTAAGAAAGCATTTTTTTTTTAACCTCCAAAATTCTGTTCTAATGTAAAAGCTAAAAACAAACAAACAAAAAAACCTTCAGGACACATGTAAGGTTTTATATTTTCTGTGATTAGTAGCCTCACCTTTTCAGCTGAAACCTGTTAATAAATTTAAACTCCAGTAATATTAAAAAAGTGGAAAGGTACAATAAGTCATTCAGTACGCATGTATACTGAGTCACTGATACCTGGTCCAACATATACTAAACACCATATCTTCATTTAGTGGGCAGACCCTTGATTTATTGCCTATGATGCCATTTTGTAATCACCGAAAGACCCAAGGCCTGCTGCCAACAGAAATTAGAAAGTGGTCTACTGAAAGAATCAAGCATAGCAAATAAATCCAATCTGATTATCCATCTATGAATGACTGTTATCATTTACTGAAAATACAAAGCTCTGCGTATGAAATGAAATTCTCTAACATATTCCGCACTCTATGATGCTGTAGTTTACTAAAAAGATCTTAAGGCTCAAACACCTATCCCACCACTGTCTTTTTTCACCATCATTGTGGGAATTAGTGATTAGTTTGAGCCAAAATGTAGCCTATTGGGCCATAACGGTAATGTTTTGTAACGTCATGTGAAAGAATTCTATCATTCAACCTAGGTTTGTATGGTCACTCTTGTTTCTGTCTCTCCTTTCAAAGTCTGCAGGTGGCTGCTTTTAACATGGATTCTGCAGCAAGATGAGGCTGCTTATGAATTGTAGGGGTCCTCTAGTGCATGTAGCCCTGGTGGCACAGTGATTGAGCATTTGGCTGCTAACCAAAAGGTCAGCAGTTCAAATCCACCAGCCACTCCTTGGAAACCCTACTGTGCAGTTCTACTCTGTCTTATGGGGTCACTATGAGTTAGAATCAACTCAATGGCAATGGGTTTGGTTTTTGGGTTTCCAATGCATGTGCACTCCATGAGTTCCCATTCGGAACTATCAGGATCCAGTATTATTGAGAATAACTTCACTAGTAGGCTAAAGGAAGGCCATCCAGGGCCATGAAACTACATGAATGCTCATGGATCAATTTATCATATCTCACCCTTGTGGAAAGTAGGCTCAGGACTGGGCAGATAAAAAATGACACTTGGTGCTTCAGATTCTCTGATGTTCTTTACCATATTTCTCAGCCATAGCTGAGGGTAGGACTGGTGACTTTAGGAGAAACATAGAGGTTCTGCTTTAGGGGAACAATAGGTGATGCAAAAAAGAAATGTTTGTGCAGCCTCTGGAATATCAAAAGTTACAAATCACTTCATGGATTCGGGTAAGGGAATTAACGTTTTGGGGAGAAAATTGTGATAGAAAATTTCTTCTGGCTTAGCTTACAAATGCAGAAATGACAGTCTGAAGAGGAAGGTGGCCTGTGGGGGGGGGTGGATTATGTATAGTTGGTACCACAATCACATATTTCTAAAATTTGGAGACTAGTACGACTGTTTAGGATGTCACATTCTAAGAGAAGAGACAATTTATATCTGTAGAATATTTTTCTCCCTGAGATATGAGAAGCATGGTATCATAATTAATCCTGTAATATATTTCTTCCAAAAGTGCTTAAAGTTCATTAATCGTGGACAACAGATCATGGACAGGGAATTGACTAGCAATCCAGGAAAGCTAAGTGTTATGTATTGTGTTTTTAGAAAGAACAAATCAGTCTTGGAGGATATACAGCCGAACGCTCTTTAGAAGACAGAATGGCAAGAATTTGTCTTGCTTACTTTTGGTTTTCCTGGGAACCACTAGACAGGTCAAATAATGATGATTCTCTGAGAATGAGCTTCAACCCATTCTGCTCCCTTCAGTGGCAGTGGTATTGCTAGTTTTCACCGTGACTGCAGGCTTCATTCTTCAAGGCTACTGTGGAGCTGGGGTAAGGGGATGTTGAGGATGTTATAACACCACAAAACGTACTGTTGCTGCTAAGATTTAGCTAGCTTTACTGAATAAATACTTCCTGGATTGCCGAAAGCCTTTGATCTAATTTTCAGAGTTATGAAAAAGTTGATTCTGATCATTTTGGCCAGTGTTCTTGTTGCCTTTCTGGAGGAGAGAATATATGGAGTTTCTTACTATGCCATGTTTGCTGATGTCTTTTTTTCTTTAAGAGTGGAAGCAAATTTGGTACATTTTATTGTTACTTATTTATTGTGTATATATTGTTCTCTATTCTGTACTGGTAAGATTCTGTGGACAACAAATAATTAAGCAAAAGTTAAAATATGAAATAAAATAGTAACAGCATGTTTGGTTTTGAATTTGGTACACATTTTGGATATATTTAATTGAAATACTATGTGACCTATTTAAGAGGTTTTAGGTTAATATAACCAATATTTATTATTAGAAAACTTGCAAGATTAAACTCTTAATATCATTGATCCTGGATAGTTGTATAATATCAGTACAAATTGTGATATGACCCCTTCAGGGGTGGGTCGAACTATTGTAATTAATATTTCTCTGATTCCTTCCTTCAGAAAGTTTTTGGAAATCAAATACATGGTATGGCCAGTGATTGTCAATCTTCCCTCACAGGGGATCTTTTTAAAAATATCAGTGCCCAGTCCCCAGCTGCAGAAATTATGATTCATTTAGTCTCAGATGGAGTCTTGGCATTGTTATTTTTTTAATTTTTACAAGCAGATAGTATAAAGAACCATTGTATTAGGGAAAAAAAGAAACCTGCCTCCTAAGACCTCTTATCTCCACCCCAACACACAAACACACATTTACAAGCGTCTTCAAGGTTGTAGGTTAATTTTACATATTTAAGCTCTTTTGTTGAGCATAAATCTTCCGTGTTCTTTTAAACGTCTAAGGTGTATAAATTGGACCACATTATCGTAAACTTTAGAGAGAAATCTCCATCCCCCTGACTTTTTCCCCCCCCTCTGGTGTGATTTTCTTTCTTTCCTTAGAGTTAGAATAGTAAGATACAGAAATTAATATGTTTGTATGTGTTTAGTGAAAGATGCAGGAATGGAGGTTACTTGACTTTCTTAGTTCTATTTCTTCTATCTACCTATGTCTGTGTAAGACAATTATTTTTAGCTTCACATAGTCCAACTAATATCATCATGGATAAAATTATTTCAACAAAGATTTAGTGAGTAACTGCCAGTTGTGTCTTGCCCGTCACCTATTTTGTCTATTTGTATTTTTCAGTTACCTTGTGAGGCTCTCTATTCAGAATTTTGTTGCTTGGAATCAGAATTCTGCACCTTGGCCACCTCCTCTCCCACTTACTGGAAATTTCCGCTAGAATAATAAAACAAAAAATTCTGAACTTTCTCTGAAGCTGCTAGAGTCAACATAATTTTAATATTCTGTCAGTTAATTTTCTATGAGAAAATGATTTTGAATATATATGCCAGTGCCCTGTGGTCAAAACCATGAAGAACACAGCTGTAGTAAAAAAAAGTTAGGTATATTGACTCATTATGACAAGGGATACTGCATACAATGGGAAACTGAGAAATGTCTCAGTAAAAGGAGATCAAAATTTGGTCAGGATTTGGGCTTGTCAGGTGATTTGGAGGAGAGTTCAAAATAAACAGTTCTTTGCCCTGAGTTGGATATTGTCAGAAAACAGAGATAATTCTGTGATTGGTTAATTTAATAATTTTTCTTTATAAGATGGGAATAAGGAAGTAAAACTAATGTTGCAATGAATAAAAAAAGCAAGGTTCCTCATATTAGCCAGACAGAGGGGTGTTTATTCAGTTTTGGAGTCTGAACAATGCTCTTTTGGTCTATGCTCAGGCGTGATCACAAAGTCCTCTTGGTTTGTATTGATTAATCATCAACACAGATTGTCCTCGTCTGATGTTGGTGCTCTGCGAAAATGTTTATGTTCAACAAAAGAACATAACTGCTCATCTGTGAGTGCCAGCGCCATTCACAGAAACATCAAGAACTGACATCTCCCAGGTGACAGAGGCTGCTTTCCTCATTTTCATACATTTTAAAACCAAATATCTTACCAAAAGTAAGTTCAACTTTGTCAGCTTCTGAACACATCTTTTAGCATCCTGTTTATGTAGGTTTTTATTATGTCACATTGCCTTTGTGACACATGCTTCCCTATTGTTAACTCAAATAAATCTTCTCATTAGGGGCACTTTATATTCTGATCGATGAGTTTTCTACCTTTACAATGTTGACGCCCAATCTTGGTACAGATTTCATTCTGGAATCTGCCAGACATGTTACCAGGTTTTTTAACCCTCTCATTCGTCCGTACCAGAATTAAAAAAAAAAAAAAAAAAAAAATTCTGATCCTATATTCTCTCCTATGAACTCATTTTAATGTTGTTCAGATGCTTTCTTCTCTCCTGTCTGTGCTTTTCCTCAAAGATTTTTCAGTATTACTTTTTTGTATGGTCAAACTCTTCTCTAGGTGTTTCTATAAACTTAATTGTATCTTGACTGAATTACAGCTCTCCTGTGAGAATGTTGATCCTCCTTGCTGCCCTCTTGAGTGGATTTTTTTTTTTTTTCTCTCTCATGTCTCAAATCTTTCTGTATTTTTCACAGCATCATTTCCACACATAGGTTTCATATAGATCTCCAGTCCCTTAAACAATTGATCTTAGGGGAAAAGGATCTCTGGTTGTAGATATTCCCTTTAGCAGTCGTGTTTTGTTATACACATGAAGGCATTTGGGTATTCCTTAATGGAATAGGATATATTAAATAATATGGCTAAACTAGTCCATGAGTAATTAATAGCTATTTGTGTTTGCTTGGGAAGGAGGGAAGTTAGGATTAATTAGGAAAGAGAAAAAAAGATGTCAGAAGAAAAAGAGCAAAGGCACATAATGTTGGAGCACAGATTAAAAATTCAACCCCTATTTTTAGAAATGGCTAAAAGAATTGTAATAACACTCAGTTATAAGATTCGGTCTTAATAATTTTGTACTACAACCCTTCTTTTGCTCAATAATTGGTAAAATCAGTTACAGACGTAGTCTGGAATAGTTATATTTTGGAGTGAAGGAATTGGGCTTGCCAAAGTACAATTCTTATAAAGTTAAAAACATTAGTCTTATACAAATATATAGGTGATGTGCATCAACGATTTCTTTAACTTATTAATGAAACAACCCAAAGGATAGTTAAGCTGCTTCAAATGAAAACTAGAGGAATGGAATTTCTTATAGTCATTCAATCAAAAGAAATCTAAAATGATTTTGTTAATAGATACAAAAATGGGCAATAATCAATAGAGCAATTGAAGTGTAACTTTTGAAGTAATCTTTCCTACTGATTAGAAATCTACAGATTCAAATCTGGTTCTTAATCAATAGTCGATAGTCAATAGTCAAACGCTGGTATACTCCTCTAGAAAATTAAATGAACCTTTGGTGGGCCTGGTATAAAATGCTGCAGTGTAACACTGAAAAGACAGTTTACTTTTTGTCCTTATTTCCAACTTTTGGATTTTTTTTCTTAACAACAAAATGTCCATTTTTTTAATGTGCCATAGTAAAAGAACACAGAATCATGGAGCTATGGGAAGTTTTAGAATGTTGTTGAAGAAGAAACCTGGAACCAAAGGAGATTAGGAAAAAGATAAGCCTGTATCTTATCCCATCTCTACTCCAAAAATTTTTGAAGCAATCTAGAAGAACATGGAGTCTCCCACTATATGCAGAATGTGGGTTTACAGTAAAATTTATTTTTATCTCCAAGGACAGGCTGTCTTTGGTTGATATTTTGGGTTGTATACTTATTGAAAACAATCAAAATGACTTAAAATTAATGATTTCCTTTATTAATCATTCCCTTTTCATAATAGCCATAGGTATAAAGTAAATATAATATTTTTGGTTTAGGAATAAGTATTTCAGAAGTATATGTTTAGAAAAATAATATAGAAGTATACGTATTCTTATGAATACTATTTAAAACATGGGGTTGTTTTTCCTAAAATTTATAATAAAACACTATTATAAGTTTTATAAATTTATGGTTTTATACATAAATTATATCTCATCAAAATTTTTGAATAAATGAATGATAACACAATATTCAATTAAATTATTGATTTCTAGTAGAAATCTTCTAGCAATGTATTTGGGAGAGATAGTGACAAAATAAAGCCTCAAGTTGGGCTGCCAATGGAAGTAAGGAAAGTAAGCTGCCTCATATTTAATACTCTGTCTAGCAACTATAAGAATGTTGAAACAAACAAACAAAAACACTTTAAGTATAATAATACACTAATCAGAAAAAATGTCCTTATAAATTCATGAGCCACTACAGGAATTGGTAAACTGTTGCCCACAATCTATTTTTGTAAATAAAGCTTTATTGGAACTCAGCCACGTTCATTCATTTATGTATTGTCTAGGGCTGCTTTTGTACTACAGCCGCAGAACTGAGATATTGCAACAGAGACAATATGGACAGCAAAGCCCAAAATATTTACAATCTGACCCTTGACAGAAAAAAAAGTTTGCCTGTCCCTGACTTAATAGAATCATGACTCAAAGACAAATCTCTTCTTTCTTTATTCTTTTTAGTACACAGTAAATGGGCCCATTTAGCTGAGAGTACTTCCTTAATTTTACATATGCTCTTATATAGGGGAGCCCTGGTGGTGCAGTGGTTAAGAGCTCAGGCTGCTAACAAAAATGTGGGCAGTTCAAATCCACAAGCCGCTCCTTGGATACCCTATGGGGCGGTTCTACTCTGTCCTATAGGGTTGTTATGAGTCGGAATCAACTTGAAGGCAGTGGGTTTTGTTTGGGCTTGGGTTGACATCCAAGTGGCATTAAAATATCTAAGAGAAAATATATAAGCAAAAGAAAAAGAAAGCAATGAATTAAAATCCATCGATGATGTACCAGTGCTAATTAGATTAGTGCTAATCACAAGGTTGCATTACTGTCCCCAGTTTTCCTCTTTCAGTTATTCCATCTCCCTCTTCTATAACTCCTTTTGTTGATGTCGACCAGCTAACAACCACCAGGAACAGACTTTTAGTCAAAGTTGGGTTTCTAACTTGCTGTCTCTGGGGAGAATACACACCAAGTAACCACGAGATGTCTCAGAAAGACAGTGCTAGGATGGAGTGGTTATAAGATTTGGGCTTGTATTGGGTGATTTGGGGAAGAATTCAAGGAATAATGAACGAATAATGCTCTGGAATGGGAGCTGTGAAAAAGTGGGGTTAATTATATGATTGGTTACTTTAATGATTTATATTTAGAATGTAGTAGGAATGAAGAGGGTGTGAAGCTGTAAATGGTGAAAAAGCAGCTGCCATTCATGCTTGTTGGGAGATGGGAATGGTGGTCATTTTTATTGTTGCACAATGCGTGTTCTTGTTTTTTTCTGTGCTCAGACACATTTACAGAGTGGTTTTTGTTTTTGTTTCTCTCCATTACCGTCATTTTGTACTGGTGTTCTGTAATTTGTTTATGTCCATCAGGGAAACACTTCAGCCAGCTGCCAGCTAAAAGATTTGCTTTTTTCTTTCTCGCTTCTATTAAAATGCCTGGAGTGGGCTCTCATTTGCTGATTCAATCCTGATTGAAACAGCATATTTTACCAATATTCATATGCATAAAAATAAAATTACTTAATAATATATATTTTTCTGTTAGTCAATCTATTCTCTCTCAAACCAGGTGATTGCATTAAGATGATGAAAATTATAAAACTGTGAAGGAGATAGAATAAAATTTTATATTTTAACTAATCAGAAATCTGCAGTGTGTTACATTAGATTAAAAGTAGAGAGTTTTACAAGTTTAGGCTTGTTTTGAAGATAATTTAATTTTCCCGAATATATATGGAGTGGGGAGAAATAGAGACTATTTCTAGGCACAAAATATAATTATCAGGGAAGAATGAGTGATCGGATATCTTAAGAAGAAGCTACTGTGATATTTTGTGGTTTCTGATGTCAGAGAGAGACATATCCATAGTCATATTCCTCTTAACAATTTTTCCATCATTCTCTGAAGATCAAACATTATTCTTCTTATGTATGATCAGCTATCATATCTTTGTTTTTGATACAATGTCTTTCTCTATTTTCTGGGTCTTAAATTTATAAAATATGCTTTTTTCTTTTATCTAATAATCTTTCAATCTCTATAATCTTTCCTTCTGTTTTTTTTTTAAATCACCATGTACCTATAAACCAATTCTAGAAACCTGGAAATTATACTTGGTTCTTTTTTCTTCCCTACTCCCTTAGTTTAGCTGCTAAACATCTATAGAACCATTTCCCCCACCTACAACCCTGTTTTCACAGCTTAAACTCAAAACTATATCATCTATTTTTTCATATTTTTAATACAATTTTATTTATTTTATAGTTGTTGAGAAAATACACTGCAAAACATATACCAATTCAACAGTTTCTATATGTACCATTTAGTAAGGTTGATTACAGTCTTCAAGTTATGCAACCATTCTCACCCTCTTTTTCTGAGTTGTTCCTCCCCCGCTAACATAAATTCACTGCCCGTAAGGTTCCTACTTAAGGTTAATAGAATAATGACTCAAGCTCCTCTTTCTTTATTATTTTTAGTACACAGTAAATGGGTACATTTAGCTAAGGACGCTTAATTTTACATATGATTTTATATATCATTAAAATTGACATTGAAGTGGCATTAATTAAGAGAAAATATCTAAGAAAAAGAAAGCAATGTATTAAAATATATTGATGATATCTAATCTTTTGAGTTGCTGTCATGAATTCGATCCCATATGGATAGTTCTTTTCCTTTTTTTTTTTTTTTCATACCACTTCTTTCTTTTTTTTCAACTTTTTTTTTTTTTTATTGTAATTCAGGTGAAGGCTTACAGAACAAATAGTTTCTCATGAAACAGTAGTACCCATATTGTTTTATAACATTGGTTAACAACCTCACAAAATGTCAACACTCTCCCTTCTTGACTTTTTTTTGGTGAAAATATACATAGCCAAAGATACAACATATCAAAAATTTCTACATGCATAGTTCAGTGAGATCTACTATGCTCTTCCAATCGTGCTGCTATTCTCACTTTAGATGAAGGCTTACAAAACAAAATAGTTTCTCATTTAGCAGTTAGTAAACATGTGGCCCTATGACAATGGTTAACAACCTCACAACACATCAACACTATCCTTACTCAACCTTGGGTTCCCTATTGCCAGCTCCCTTGTCCCCTTCTGCCTTCTGGCCCTTGCCCCGAACTGCTGTGCCTCATTAGTCCCACTTGGTTTTATGAGGCTGTCCACTCGCAGGCTGAACGGTGAACCTCGGAGATGACTTCACCACTGAGGTAAAAAGGTGTCTGGGGGCCATACTCTCGGGGTTTCTCCAGTCTCCTTTAGGCCAGTAAATCTGGTCTTTTTTGTGTGAGTTAGAATTTTGTTCTACGTCCTTCTCCAGCTCTGTCCAGAACCCTCTGTTGTGATCCTGGTCAGAGCAGTCAGTGGTGGTAGCC
>NW_004444031.1:10223981-10245655 GCF_000243295.1 Trichechus manatus latirostris | reverse complement strand
TGGATTTCTAATTGTTGTCTTTGTATAATTTCTAGTTGTGAATTTATTTTGGCATTTTGTTCCTGCATTATTTTCCTGAATTCTTCCAATATTTTGTCTGTATTTTCTATGAATTTGTCTATTTCTTCCTCATGTTTGTCAGGTTTTTGCTTCAGCTCTTGGAGAATTCTGAGTATTAATGATTTTAATTCCCTATCAGGTAGTTCTAGTGCCTTTTCTTCCAGTGGAAAGGCATCTGGTCTTTTATTTTGTTGCCTACTGGAACCATCTTGTCCTGTTTTTGTAAATGTTTTGATGTTGTCTGCTGTCTTTGGGGCATTCAGTAGTTATTTTTTTCATTTATTGATTGTAGATTTTTTTGTCCCGTCCCCCCCCCCTTTTTTTTTAATTTGACTGTGTCTGAGCAGGCGGACTGTGTGTTCTTTGTTGTTTGCTCATCTTTGGCTCAATACTTTTTGCCTCCTTCTCCAATTGGCCGGGTCAGTCACTCAGATATGGTGCGGCAGGGAGGTCTAGCTGAAGAGGAGTTACTGGGATGGGTTGTTTGTGGCACTTTCTACAGCCACCAGGGTGGGTCAGTAATCAGTGCAGGGCAGGTTCCAGTAGGCCATGCCTGTGCTACTTGGTGGTGTGATGTTAAGCACACAGTGCATGTAGGCAGGATGTAGCAGGGAGATGTTATGTGTGGAGTTAAGATGAGTATGGGAGAGAGGAGAGAGGAACAGGAGCTGAAAACATACAAACAAACCAAAAAGAATGCTAGGGGAGCTTGCCGTTGGAGTGGAGAGATGAGAGACTATGAAATGGAGAAAAAAAAGAAGGGGAAGCGGAAGAAAAAACAACAAGAGAAAAGAATGAATAAATATAAATTGTTTAAAAAACAGCAAAGTTCTCAGGGATCCCACCGGTGCAGCTATGAGGTCTAGGGAAGCTTTTCTCAGGTGTTGCAGTACAGCCTGGCTAGAAGGCGTAGAGGTATACAAAGCCAGGTATTCAGGGAACAGAAAGAGAAGGAAGATATAGAGAGACGAGAAACTGAGTAATGAAGAAAGACAAAAAGGGAAAAAGAGGGAAAAGAAAACAAAACAAATGAAAAAAAAAAAGAACAAGAAAAGCCCCCAAAAAAATAGAAAAGCAAGAAAAAAAAACCCAGCGAGAAAAGAAATGCCCTCACCGATTCCTCTGCACATCTGTGGAAGCCGAGGGGGTAGTTTCCAAGACGTGCGGCACTGCCTGGCCAGAATGGGCTCTGAACTCAAGAAAAGGAAAAGAGAACAAACAAACAATTCAAAACAAACAAACGAACAAAAGCCCCGGGACCTCATCAGCGTGGCAGCTCAGACCGGGAAGCAGCTCCACACTCAAATGGACCTCCGCAGCCCCTCCGGAAGAAGCAAAGATTGCGCAAGGAGCCAGGTATTTGAGCGAAAGGAGGGGGAGGTGGTGAGAGGTAAGGAAGAAATGAAAAGAAGTGGAAAAAAAGCAATACCAGCAGCCAACAAATGGCACTCAGAGAGCCAGCTAGTGCGGGCTGGTGGAATCCAAGCAGCCGGTGTTTCCTGGACAAGAGACTGTGTCCGCGGGAAGCAGAGAAGGCCGAGTGGGGCTGAAGAAAGCTGGGGGTTGGGAAAGCGTATATCTCAAATTGCCGGTTGTTTTGTCTCCTGCTGAAAGCGCTGTGAAGCTGACTTCTCGTACCCGCTGTTTGCTGGTCTCCGATTGGAGTCCAAGGTGGCGGATCCATGCTTCGTTAGCTGTTAGGGGACCTCTGCATGAATCTCTCCTCGCTCTCTGTTCTCTGTCCGTTTGGTGCTTGGCTGAGTTCTTTGTCTCTTCATTTGATGTTTTAGGGTTTCAGGATTGTTGTATTCTCTGTTCGGCTTAGTTTTTTGGATCTTTGCTATGGAGGGACGGCATGGTGCTTCTGCCTAGAGAGCCATTTTGCCCTATAGATAGTTCTTAAAAGAGCATAATGCTCAAGGCAGACAATTTTTACTAGTTAAGCTAAAGTATAGTTTGGTTTTAAGAAGACTTCAGGGAATATTTTTCTATTTCAGTATAAAATATATGAAAATTTCAGAGTTGCACAGAAAATAAAATATGTATAACAAATCCTCTGTGTTAAATGCTATCAAACCCTCCATTAAATTTTAATATGCCTTTACAATTTCAGAGTAAACCAAAATAATATGCTACAGTTACTGTTGAACCCCACCGTTGTATGTCTCTCAACTTTCTCATCATGTCCTCTATCTCTCCGCCCACCATTATATCTCATGCAGACCATGCAATTGATGCTAACTGGGTATTCTAAGTTCTAGTCTTATTCATCATAAACCATTTATTCACATATTTGCCAGACTGAGATATTTCAAGTTAAAACCTGAGTCAAATTCCCAGTTTAAAACTCTTCAATAGCTCCTGACTCCTACAGCATAAAGTTTGAAGCCCTTGCTATGAGCTCCACCTGATCTGTGCCATCTCTCTCTGCGTTTATTAAAATACATGTTCTAGCACTGCCAAACACCTTGGTATAAACACAAAAACACACGTTTAGAAAAATGCTGGCTAATAGAAATCAGTGAGCAATAGGCTGGAAATTGTAATCACAGAGACTGACCACTGGTTTGTCATAAACATTAGGCTGATAATTTCACCTGTGCCATCTTGTGCCACCTGAGTCTCAGTGTCTTATCTGTAAAATATGGCAATTGAACACTAGCTGTCATAAACAGGAAGCATTTCTTATAGAAGTGTTTAAAATATTTAACCAATCAAATAATGAAGCAGTTAAAAATTTAAAACTGTAGATTACATGTTTCACCTAGGGATAGAATTAGCATTCATAAAGTTCTTCTTAGACCATCTAATTTAATTATATCACCTCTTAGCATACAATTATTGTTAACAGCACTTAATAGATGAGGAAATTTAGGTTACAACATGAAGTTCATTCATTTATTTAATAATGGAATCAGTGTATATTGAGTACCTCTTTTGTGCTGAAAACTTTTCTAGGCACTGTGGAGACAGCTGAACAGATAAGCCATCCAAGAAAGCACAGTGAGGAATCTGGGGCTCAGAGGAAGTTCACATGGATCTTACTCCAATGCCATTTTATAACTGTTTTGCATCAATAGCTGATCACCAAAGAATCATGCTAAATACAAAGATATAATTTTTAAGTAAATTTTCTTCAAACATGAAAGAAAAGTACTTAACAATAAGTTATAAGTATTATATAGTTAAAACCAGTAAGAACCTATACAATTTGTTGTTATTGTTGTTAGGTGTCATCAAGTCAGGTAAGGTCAAATAACGATCCCCGTAGACTTATTTATATAGCACTCTTTGATAAGTTTATCCATCCTAAAGTGTCCTCAAATTTTCTTTGAAGTAACTGTTGAATTTGCTCTGTTCTTTGCTTTTAACTGCCAACATTCTAATCTTGCATCCTTTTATACTTGCATAAAGGGATAGCCTCTTGATGGATATTCTTTCTTTATCTCTACTCTCCAGTTCATCCTGAATTGCAAATTTTAAAGGCAGATTTCAGTATGCTATTCCCATGCTTCAGGCTGCTCCATCATTTTATTTTTCCTTCATGTCAAGTGTAATTCAAGCTTCTCCTCCTAAAATTCAAGGCTTTCTATTATGCCTCTGTTAAAGCCTAGCTAGCACTTACTAACCAGACGACACAACCTTTTTTTCCAGTGAGACTGGTCCTTTTTCCATCCTCTATTTTCTCTCTGCATATTTCCTCCTCGGTTCATTCCATTCCTGTGAGAAAGTCTTTCTTTCCTCCTTTCTACCTAACCAAATCCTATACAACTATAATGGTTTAAATGAAGTCATAGTTCTTTTATAAAGTATTTCTTGACAACTTGAAATCGTATTGCTCTTTTCACTTACCTTCAAATCAGAGAATGTTAGAACTAAACATATTTACAGAATTCTTGTCCGGCTCCCAGATTTCTAATCATGAAAACAAAGAGCCAGAGTGGTTGTGATTAGTCACCCAACTTGTTCACAGATTAAAGTTAGCCTCAGGTGGTTACATTTCCAGTTTAGGAATTTCCCTAATATCGTGTGGTCCTTGATTATATGTCTGATTCCGGTCTCTTAATTGCTGCAATATTGTTAAATTTGTTTTTCTTTACAAAACTTTTGCAAACTTCTTGAAAACTGGTATTATGGCACATACATTCTTTAAATAAAACTTAAACGTATCTCTTTTTTAAAACACTGGGACTGGATTTTTTATAAACTGATAATTTACATGCAATAATTCTACAAAAAATCTATTAGACTTACATTTGCCAAAAGAAGAAAACTACCCAAACCACGTAAATTGTAAATATACCCATAGCCACTCATTTCATCAAATGACCCAGTCAAAAAAAAATTAAGGTAACTTGAAATCTTTGTTTTAAAGAGTAATTTTTTTTTGAAGGATCATATTTAAGGGATACATGAATATACACCAAGTCAATTTTAAAAAATATAAGTATAAACTTATCTTGTTTTATTTGCATGGTATATCTTACTTGAAGTATAAGAAAACAATACTATTAAATATCCATTACAATACTTCTGCATTTGACAGAGTTTAATTGACAAGTACATAATATTTGCTTATATATATATGCTTATATATGTGTATATTTGCATATATTGCTCTAAAAACTGTAATTGATCTGTGAGTTAAAATCTAATAAAATAAGTAAAAAGGGAAACATTTAGCAATGTAAGAAACATTTTTAAAAGACACTTTGTCATAGATAAGCAATTCAGTAATGATTATATTCAGAATTTAGGTATTTGTTTTATCAAGAAGATTGAAATCCTTCCATATAATTTCTTGAATGTGCTATTTCTTAGGAAAATGAAGCAAGTAAATACTTGATATTTCACTGATTTGAATCTTCTTTTTCCCAAGAATTATTGAAATTGAGGTTAAATGAATAATTTAATTTAAAATCTACACGTTGCAGTATAACATATAAGGTTTTTGTTTGAATTTTGCTGTTTTCCATGCATTAACAACAGTATTTTAGGCTGATGGAAGAGTTCACATAGTATCCCTAAGAATCTATTTTTTAGAAGGATTTGTGGCCTGTGCAGCTGATGATAAGGAATTTTATTGTTCTGGCTTCCATACTCAGCTTGACCTATTCATCCTAAATAAGCTAATCCTGGAGAGAGTTTTGCTTCAGGGAATAAAAGGTTCAATGCAGAGATGGAAAGTCAATCTACCACCACATATGCAAAAACTGATAGAAAGTCTATGGTAGAGTTCTATATCTTGAAAATAAAGTTCCAGATTAAACGTCCGCATATAATCAAGACATCCAATTTTAAGAACTACTGACATCATCAATAATCATTTATTTAAGTACCAGAAATTGATGTTTCATAGA
Organism: Trichechus manatus latirostris; assembly: GCF_000243295.1. Taxonomy (NCBI): domain Eukaryota; kingdom Metazoa; phylum Chordata; class Mammalia; order Sirenia; family Trichechidae; genus Trichechus; species Trichechus manatus. The sequence goes on along the minus strand of NW_004444031.1, from coordinate 10,240,235 downwards.
ATATGACATTGCTGCTGTTATTGTAGGTGCTGTCAAGTCAGCTCTGACTCATAGAAACCTGTATAACAGAACAAAACACTGCTTGGTCCTGCATCATCCTCACCTCTTTGCTGCTTTTGAGCTCATTGTTGCAGCCAGTGTGTCAATCCATCACATTGAGGATTCTCCTCTTTTCTGCTGACCCTCTGCTTTACCAAGCATGATGTCCTTCTCCAGTGATTGGTTCCTGATGACTTGTCCAAAGTAAGGAAGACAAAGTCTTGTCATCCTGGCTTCTAAGGATCATTCTGGCTGTACTTCTTCCCATACAGATTTGTTGGTTCTTCTGGCAGTCCATATGCAGTGCAGTAAATTGCTTAATATGTCCCTTCTAGCCATCGTCTTGTGACTCTCACAAAATGATTGAGTGAGACCATGCGAATACGGTTTATGGAACCCTAATGAGGGGTTTGGTCAGTTTTGCCATGCTATTAGGCTTAAAAGGGAGCTAATGGTAGAGACAGAGAGAGGGCCTTCACTATCATCAAGAAGAGGAGCCAGAAACGGCACCTGTCGTTTGGGCCCAGGGTCCCTGCCCTGAGAACCTCCTAGACCCAAGAGACAGAGAGAGCTGTACCACTGGAGATGGTGCAATAAGGCAAAAAGCAGTGGCAGAGGAAGAGCGGCAGCAGAATCCGGAGACCAGGAGACTGGCACAAAATAGCACAGTGGGCTTCCAGGCCTATGGAGCGAGGTGGCTACAGTGGGCACACCTACCCTCAGAGCGAGAAAGTTGAGAAGCTTTGGGTAGACGGCCTGTTGGTGGATTGGGGTGCCTCTGGGCCCTTGGCAGAGCTAGGCTAGCTGACCCACAGAGTGAGATAACAGAGCAGCTTCGGCTCGAGGTTTACTGGCAGAGTGGGGTGACTCTGGGCACTTATTGGCTAAGCTAAAGAGTTTTGTAACACTTGCCAGAGCAGGGCAGGGGCCAAGGGGCAAAGAAGCTGAGGGGCCAAGAGCAGGCATGGCAGAGAAGCTGTCCTTACCAAAGAACTGTACCCTGAGTTGTTCCTGATCCTGAACTGTAATACCTCGGAGATACTGTAGGTTCTGTTCCAGACCACTGCAGTAAAATGAGTATCACAATAAAGCTCGTCACAAGAATTTTTTTGGTTTCCCAGTGCATATAAAAGTTATGTTTACACTACACTATAGTCTATTAAGTGTGTCTAAAAAACCAATTACACACCTTAATTAAAAATTAATGCTAGAAAATTCTATCATCTCAAACTTTAGGGAGTCGTAATCTTTTTGCTGGTGGAGGGTCTTGCCTTGATGTTAATGGTTGCTGACTGATCAGGGTGGTGGTTGCTGAAGGTTGGGGTGGCTGTGACAATTTCTTAAAATAAGACAAAGAAATTTGCTGCATTGATTGACTTTTCCTTTCACGAAAGATTTCTCTACAGCATGTGATTCTATTTGATAGCATTTTACCTACAGAACTTCTTTCAAAATTGGAGTCAATTCTTTCAAACCTTACCACTGCTTCATCAACTAACTTTATGTAATATTATAAATCCTCTGTTGTCATTTCAATAACGGTCACAGCATCTTCACCAGGAGTAGATTCCATCTCAAGAAACCACTTTCTTTGCTCATCTGTAAAAAGCAACTTCTCATCCGTTAAAGTTTTATCATGAGATTGCAGCAATTCAGTCACATCTTCAGGTTTTACTTCTAATTATCTTGCTATTTCCACCACATCTATAGTTGCTTCCTCCACTGAAGTCTCGAACCCCTAAAAGTCATCCATGAGGGTTGGAATCAACTTCTTCCAAACTCCTGTTAATGTCTGGTATTTTGACCTCCTCTCATAAATCACAAATGTTCTTATTGACATTTAGAATGGTGAATCCTTTCCAGAAGGTTTTCAATTTAGTTTGTCCAGCTCCATCAGCGGAATCACTATGTATGGCAGTGATAACCTTATGAAATGTATTTCTCAAATAAGACATGAAAGTCAAAATTACTCCTTGATCCATGGGCTAAAGAATGGCTGTTGTGTTAGCAGGCATGAAAACACCATTAATCTTCTTATATATCTCCATCAAAGCTCTTGGGTGACCAGGTGCATTGTTAATGAGAGGTAATATTTTGAAAGAAATCTTTTTCTCTGAGCAGTAGTTCTCAACAGTGAGCTTAAAATATTCAGTAAACCGTGTTGTAAACAGACGTGCTGTCATTCTGGCTTTGTTATTCCATTTATAGAGCACAGGCAGAGCAGATTTAGCATAATTCTTAAGGGCCGTAGGATTTTCAGAACGGTAAATGAGCATTCGCTTCAATTTAGAGTCACCAGCTGCATTAGTCCCTAACAAGAGAGTCAACCTGTCCTTTGAAGCTTTGAAGCCAGGCATAGACTTCCCCTCTCTAGCTGTTAAAGTCTTAGATGGCATCTTCTTGCAATATAAGGCTGTTCAGTCTACACTGAAAATCTGTTGTTTAGTGTAGCCACCTTCATCAGTTTTCTTGCTACGTCTTCTGGATAACTTGCTGCAGCTTCTACATCAGAACTTGCTACTTCACCTTGCACTTTTATGTTATGGAGAGGTCTTCTTTCCTTAAACCTCATGAACAAAACTGCTAGCTTCAAACTTTTCTTCTGCAGCTTCCTCACCTCTCTCAGCCTTCAGAGAATTAAAGAGAGTTAGGGCCTTGCTCTGGATTAGGCTTTGGTTTAAAGAAATGTGGCTGGTTTGGTCTATCCAGACCACTAAAACTTTGTCCATATCAGCAATAAGACTATTTCATTTCAATATCATTCATGTATTCACTGGAGTAGCACTTTTAATTTCCTTCAAGAACTTTTTCTTTGCATTCACAACTTGGCTAACTATTTGGTGCAAGAAGCCTAGCTTTCAGCCTGTCTAGGCTTTCGACATACATTCCTCACTAAGCTTAATTATTTCTAGCTTATGATTTAAAGCGAGAGACATGCAACACTTCCTTTAACATCAACACTTAGAAGAAGGTTATCAACTGGCCTAATTTCAATGTTGTCGTGTCTCAGGGAATAGGGAGGCTGAGGAGAAGGAGAGAGATGGGGGAGCGGCTGGTCAGGGGAGCAGTCAGAACACACGCAACATTGATTGACTAAATTCACTGTTTTATATGGGTGCTGTTCATGGCACCCCAAAACATTTTCCAATAGTAACATCAGTGATCACTGCTCACAGATCACCATAACATATATAATAATAATAAAGTTTGAAATATTGAGAGAATTACCAAAATGTGACACAGAGACAGGAAATGAGCACAGACTGTTGGAGAAATTGTGCCGATAGATTTGCTTGACACAGGATTGACACAAACCTTCAATTTGTCAAAAATGCAATATCTGTGAAGCACAATAAAGCAAAGCACCATAAAATGAGGTATGCCTTTATTTCCCTAATAAACTCCATAATCGTGAGTATAGTCTGTGATTTCCATGTGGCCATTGCAACGAATTATTGAACCCAGCAGAAAAGCAGAAAGTGTTGGGGGAGAGACGGTTAATGTCAGAACTGGTAGAAAGGTTGGAAGATGGGACTATATCTGACCTTCACCCAACAGGAGTCAGTCCTGGGCTGATGTTGATGGTAATTATTCTCCCCCGTCAGGAAGTTAGTTGAGGTCTGACACTCTGCCATTTTTATACCATGATATATTCAATTCTGTTTGCCAGGATCAGAATTCAAATGCAACAATTCTTCTTTGGTCTTCCTTTTCAATTGTCTAGCTTTCATGTGCATATGAGATGATGGAAAACACTATGGTTTGAGTCAGGTGCACCTTAGTCATTAAAGTGACAGCTTTGCTTTTTAACACTTTAAAGAAGTCTTTTGCGTAGTTAACCTTTAAATGGCATGTAGCTGTTGTCAAAGTTCTGATTCAGTAATAAAATTAGGGAAATTCTTGCAAATCAGGAAAATAATGTTTACCAGAAGAAAAATAAAAGGGTAGCAAGAAATTATAAATATGTTGTTAAAACTCCTGCTTTCTTGCAATTAAAAGCAAATGTGAATTGAGAGTATAAAACTACCTTCTTTGGTAAAAGAACAGCCTTGACTAATAATACTCGAGTAAAGTTTTCTCCTAGCTCTGCACATCTCCCTAAATGCCTTATTATTACCTACCATCTGGAATGAAGCTTCCTTCAATTAATGATCTGCGTCATTAATATTATATCCACAAAACCCACAGTTCTAAGAATACATTGAGCTGGAATCATTCTTGTTCTAAAGCCATCACGGCTTTTGATAAGAGCTGCATCTAGGATAGGATTCCAACTCAAGTTGGATCCAAGTACAGAGTAGCCAAAATCAAAGATCTTTTGCTTGAATATAAATAAATTGGTATAGAGAGATGGAAGAATATTTGGCATGCAAACATATTAGGTTACCTCATTAGTAAATCTTTATTTTAATGTAAGCAAGATTTCTTTGGGGCTTCTTTTCTTTACTGGATTAAAAAATACTTTTCATGTAAACCTGAGAATATTTACAGTAAAAGAAATGTACATCCCTCAGTCAAATCCATAAACTTGAGTTGAATAACTGGAGCAGAGATTTAAAGATGTTTTTAATTTCTTATTCAAGTGTTACATTGGTAACAAGTGACTTAATTGTTTAAGTTGCATTTGAAAATCTGGAATTGATTGATTTATAGAAAATAGATTATAACAACAAAAAAATTGTAACTTAAACTGAGGATATTCAGTTAACAAGTCACAAAGTCAAAATCTGTACTCACAGAAGCAAACATTAGAATTTATACTAAAGCTTTGTGTGGCGGCCTTCAGATGCCATGCCCACCCTTTCTATTCTGGTATGTAGAAAATAAATGAAATCCTAACTAAATCTCTGCTCATCTTATCAAAATATCCTATAGACCATTATGATGGGTGGTTGAAGTAGTGATACTTGATATTTTAGACAAGAATGATTTTGGACTATTTATTCCAAATGTGACTTTATGTAATTGGTAACAGATTTAAAAAGCTTACGAGATACCAACTGTTGCTATTCATTCGTTATTGCACTTTCTCCAGTATTTCTTCAGAGTAGTGGAAATCTGTGTGAATGGAACAAACACACATGGATTTAGAGAAACAACATTCCAGATTTTAAGCTGATTAGCCTTAGACATCTACTGCTTGTATCATGTCTAAATGTTTTAATCCAGCTGTAAAGAATTAGTATTTGCAATACACACACGTACACATACACACACACCCTCTCTCTCACTGTAAATCCGGTTACTATGGTAATCAGTAGTTTCTGAAATAAAGTCCACAATGTCTGCATCCACGACTCTACTCCTTAAGAAGTGAGCATGCAGTTTGTTTCCAATGACAGCCCATCTTCATATTTCTGTGTATGACTCTGCTTTCTCTTTCTGATGAGAATGTGGTTCTTGTAAACTCTGAGTTTATTTTAAAATCTTAGGAGCCACAGAGATTGGGCTGAGCCATTTTTGAATGAGGATGTAATTCCTTGTATAAAAAGCCTGTCACACTGAAAATGTTGAATGTCTTACATAGTGCAGAACAGCACTTTGTGTAAACAATATCAGTGGAAAATTTCTGATCATCCCCCTCAATTAGAGACCATGGGTACAAGAGAAGCTTTGCTGTGATATACTAGATCTGTTCCTTATCTATGTTTCTATTTCATATTCAATAAATTTCCATATTTAAATTTAAATAAAATGGAACTTTTATTTAAAATAAAAGTTTTTTATTTAAAATAGAATTTTAATCTTCTACATGCATAATGTTTAACTACCAAGCTGAAAACTACTATAAATGCTGTAGAAAAATCAACAGCAAAAGAGACAAGTGAAATCAAAATCAAAATCAACTAGTCCCATTATGCAAAAAGTGAATAAGAGTGACTTACTGGCCAAAATCTCAGGGCGAGAGTTCCTTTGGCAGACTGGTCAAACCAATGGACCATTGTCCTAATAATATTTTTAATATGTGTGAAATAAAATACTTAAGACTTTAAAGCAAATCAGTTATATTTAAATATAGTTAGATCCATGAATAGTTTGGCTGTCTTTGGGCCCTATATAAAGAACCACTGGATGATGCAGAGGTGATAGAAATGAAGAAAAATGTTCTAGATATATTGAAAAAATAAAATCATAGAATTTTCTGATGGAAAATATTGGATGGAAGTGATTGAGAGTGAGTTAGTCATCAAGGGAAATAGCTAGTTTCAAGCTTAAACTAATTTGGGTGGTTTCTGTCAACATCCCTAGAGGTCTTGATAGCTGAGTGGTGGATATGTAGATGCTGTATGTCTATGAAGTGGTAGTGGGGGGGTAGGTATACCGAAACGTTCCATTTTGTCCATGTTATATTTGAAATGCCTCTTAAGTTTTAAAAGGAAGCTATCAAACAGGCAATACATGGTATAAGTCTAGAGATCAGAAGAGAGATTGGGTTGGAGAAATAAATTGAGACATCAACAGCATATTGATGGATTTGTAGTCACAGACTTAAATAAGACTACATGGAAAAGAAAATAGAAGAACTTCCAGTACTGACCTTGAGGAAATCTATCCTTTAGATCTTGAGGATAGGAGAAGGAACTAGCAAAGAAGAAGGTAGGAGACAATCACAGAAATGTGTTGTCTTGTAAACTAAGTGAAGACATCATTTCCCGAAGGAAGAAGTTGCGGACTGGGTCAAAAGCCCCTGAGGAGGTGAATAAAATAAGAATGGATAAATGACCTTGTTTTGGGACACTTAAGATCACTGGTGATCTTTGTTTGAAAAAGCATTATATGGTTGAGTGGGATGGGCAGAAATTGAAATGCAGAAATGAAAAATAAATTGGAGGTGAGACAGAATGGGTAGACAGCTTCTGTAAGAATTTTTGCCAGGAAAGAAAGTATAGAAGCAAATTGCAGCTTATGGAGATATAGAAAAAGAGTGTATGTTTAGAATGGAAGATGTTAGAGGACATTTGTAATCTATCAAAAATTATTTACTGGAAAGGGAGAGATTGACCATATTATTCAATGGATGAAACCAAGAAAGGTAACATATGTCTTAAAAGAGAAAACATTGAAAATAACCGACAATAGTGGTTGCAAAATGACTTAAAAGTGGAGGAAAAATCAGATATTTAATTATAGTATTATCAAAATATGCATTGTTATTAATATTATTGTTATTGTTACTACTAAATATCATTTATTGATATCATTTACTTTGTGATGGTTACAGGACTATGTATTTTAGGCATATTATCTCTAAATTTCACAGTGTCTATGAAAATAAGTTATTATTTCCATTTTAATATGAACAAACTGAGGCATATACAAGTTAAGTAAGGTACACATGTAATATTTGACTCTTTGATATCCCAAAAGATCATTTTTATACAAAAACCAATAAAACCTAATCTCTTAATTAAATGCACCTGACAATTATGTGAATACTTGAAAATATTCTAAAAGTTTGTTCAGGAAAACGAGTTCTGTAATGTTTAGCTTTGTGTAATGCATATGTGTGTGCACACATGCACACACACACATAATTTTATGGTGAAACAAGTCTGGGAAACCTTGTTTTTATTTCAGATAAATCCTTACATTGAGATTTATTAGATCGTCTGATACGCTAACAGTTGTTTTAGATTACCAAAGGGCATTAGCACACATGTACTGTGGTGCAGATTGGGCATAGATCTAGTGTCTGTGATGACACTCCCTGGAGATGTTGAATTCATAATCTGTATAAGAATATCTGACAGTTCTTCTATACACTGCTTTCCAATTTTATTTTACTATGGTGATCATTTTGTTTTCTTTATAAACGTCAAGAGACCAGAATTCAGTAGACTTACTTTGGGAATTGCTGATATTTTAGTAATAACTCACTCCATAATTATTATGTAATGTATATTGTATTGTAGCTTTGGTGAGTGTTTGGCCGCTAACCAAAAGATCGGCAGTTCCAATCCACTGGCTGCTCCTTGGAAACCCTAGGAGGCAGTTCTACTCTGTCCTATAGGGTCTCTATGAGTAGGAGTCAACTGTATGGCAATGTTTATATATATGTGTGTGTGTGTGTGGATGGCAATGTTTATATATACGTGTGTGTGTGTGTGTATTATATTTATTATAGAGTACCAAGTAGATGATAGACATTGTCCTTGAGCATCATGCCAAAAAAGCTTACATATATTAATTCTAATTATCACAATAATTTTGCAATTTTTAAATGAAGGAGCTGAAGATCCAGGCATTTCTATTATTACTTCCCACGTTATATGATGTTTACATTTTGAACTAAAATTTGCATACAGGTCTGTGTGACTTCAAAGTCAATGCTTTTTCTCTGATATCATGCAGTGACTCTATTTGTCATCTCTTTCGTCTTATTTACACCTCTAATGCATTGATTCATTGAATTTATTCTTGTTATATGAGGTTGATACAGAAGTTTCTAATAAGCCAGAAATAAATGGTCTCTATATTATATTAGTTCAGTAAATAAATTTATTATTACCAAATTGTGATTCAAATATTAATACTGTATTGCCTATTTAGTGCAATGGTGTATCACCAGAAGTTTTCCATGAAATAACATAACATTGGATAGGATTTTCCCATCAGAAAATAGAGCACCCTACAATAATTATTGAGAAACTGAAAAACATACGTCAGTCAGAGTAATTCAAACACTGCTCTTACCTGAAAAATGAAAAGCTGGAGAAAAGCCTACCTTTTCCCTAGATGTTGTATTCACAGACATAGTCATGAGCCGTCCCTGCAGAGATATAGAAATGATTGGCTTAGTGTTCCCTGTGAGAAATTTTCTCCCTTTCTACTCCTTGTTGTTTTATACCTCTGAAAGCTTTCTAGTGCTTGTTTACTTACTCACCTGCAGCTAAAACTTGTTTTCATAGGTAGGCGGTAAGGATTTTTTCAGTGTGTTATAACTGACTTGTTTGTTTAAAAGGAATCACTTCGACTGTCCCCTACTTAGAATTATAATCCTTACATGGTATTTTCAAGAACCATTTCTGTGTATTTATCCAAGAGTTATCTTTGGTTTTATTAAAGTCTCATCTTCGACTGGATGCTTTTATGCTAACATTTTCCTCCCAGTTTTTGTACATTACCCTAATTCTTTCACAAAATAGGAAGATACACATGGGAGAAAGTCATTATTTTCCTTCTTATTGTTGAGTAAATTTCCAAAGGCTTGCTGTGGAATCTATTTTCTGAAGGAATTCAACTACAGCAGAGAATTTATGTAATATAATAACCCCACTACAGACACTGCCTTTAATTTTTTAAATAAAAATTTCTACAACATTTATATATACTCAGTGATTATGAGTATTACATCATTTAGTAAATCCACAAATTGTCTCACATAGAATGTTTATTTTACATGCGTTAGATTAAATTGATGTAACTCAAATTCAAAACAATTAAAGTAAATTTACATTAAAACAGTACTTTCCAAATAATGTTTTTATGTCAAAAGTAAACACGTAATGCTTCATAACATGTTTGAGATAATACTATGGATCTCATATGGCTAAGTTAGTATTGTGCCCTTTATTTATTTAAAAGGTCCCTGGGTGGCACAGTTTTCTCTGAGAAACTAAGGTAGTATGAATCTACCCTGTGGTGCTGCAGAAGAAAGGCCTGGCTATTTCCATAGGATTGTAGTCATTGGAGACCCTGTGGAGCACATTTCTACTCTAAAACACAGGGCGTTGCCATGAGTCTGAATGAACTTGACAACAACAGGTTGATAGATAGGGGAATTGCAGGTATTTCACTAATAACTCACTCCATAATTATTATGTAATATATATTGTATTGGCGCGTTGGTGGTGTGTTCGACTGCTAACCGAAAGGTCAGCAGTTCCAATCCACCGGCTGCTCCTTGGAAGCCCTATGAGGCAGTTCTACTCTGTCCTATAGGGTCTCTACAAGTCGGAATCGACTAGATGGCAACGTTTATATATATATATATATATATATGTATATATGTGTGTGTGTGTGTGTGTGTATTATATTGATTATAGAGTACCTACTGATTACAGGCAGCCAAACTCATACCTCGGCATTTTCACCCAGGTTTTAATAACTTTATATTATCATGTATTGTAATCAAGAGTCTTCCACATTTGATACTTGAGTGCTGAAAATTTTCAAACCATAGCACTCCTTCTTCTTCTCTTGCCCCACATCTGATAAGAAAGCCTATGGCTTCACCAGAAAGTTCAAATCACACAAGCCCCTGCCAGTGGCTAGAACCCTCACCTGTCTTCACTTCCTAACCGTAATAAAACTCCAAGTCACTAGCCACTCGTCTCTCTCAAACCATTTTCTGACCTGCCTGTAAGCCTTCTCTGCTCTCCTCAGAAAACCTCACTATGTGATTAATAAATGTTTTCATACCCTTTTGGTGTGTGTGAGGAGTCGCTTGGTGGTGCAAACAGTTAAGCACTCGACTACTAACAGCAAGTTTGGCATTTCAAACTCATCCAGAGGCATCAAGAAAGAAAGGTCTGGCGATCTGCTTCCAAAAGGTCACAGCCTTGAAAACTCTGTGGAGCACAGTTCTACTCCACACACATGGAATCTGCATGAATAAGAACTGACTCGATGCCAACTTATTTTATTTGTTTGTTAGTTTACTTTTTGTTTTGGTTTTAGTGTATGTGTGACATCAGCAATCTCAACATCCAAACTGGTGTGGTGCAAGCACAAGATAGGGATTAATCTTTACATTATCAACTTACAGCTTTCACTGAGTATTTCACAGCTCAATGTTTTAATTAAAATGAGTAAGGTTTTAATATTGATAATGCTTGTTGTATTTTCCAGTGTGATTAAGATCTTTGCATATGTTTAGAGTACTGTGCAGCCACACCTATTTCTGACATGAGCCAGTGTCTACAAGTTTCTTTTTCATTTTTATTTACTCATTTTTAAATAATATTTTATCGTGTTTTTGGTGAAAGTTTACACAGCAAATTGGTTTCCCATTTAACAATTTCTTCACAAGTTGTTCAGTGACATTAGTTATATTTTTCAAAAAGTGTCAACATTCTCATTAATTGCATATGATTATTCCATTTCCAGTAGTCTAGTTTCCCTGCCCCCCTTGTCTTCTCATCTTTGCTTTAGAATAATTGTCGACCTTTGGTCTCTTACAGATTTTTTTTAATGGAGCCCCATACTCATGAATAATATACTTCATTTTGTGTGCCATTCTGTTATTTCACTATAAGTTGACCTCAGGGGATGGTTCTGGTTCAAGGTTTAAAGAGTATCTCAGGACCAGAGTCTCAGAGAGTCCTCTAGTCTCAATTGGTCCAGTAAGTCTGGACTTTTCAAGAATTTGAGTTCTGTTCTACATGTTTCTCCGGTTCACCCGTGGCCCTCATCAGAATGGTCTGTGCTGGTAGTCGGTACAATTCTTCTCATCTCAGGGTAGATCAGGCTGTAGTTTATGTAGGCAGTTAGCCCCACAGACTAGTTTCTTCTCTGAGACTTTGGTTTCTTTCTGTCTCTTTTATTCCAAGTGAGTAAAGACCAACACTTGTATCTTAGATGGTCTCTCGCAAACTCTTAAGACCCCAGACGCTGCTCACCACACTAAGATGTGGCACATAAAATTTGTGATGCCAATTGACTGAGTTGCCCCATTATACATGTTTCTTAAAGGAGTGCTTAGTCAAAAGTGCAGACTCAGGACCCTTCTTATATCTCCTGGGACAGAATCTCTAGGAATAGGGCATAGGAATTGGTATTTCTAATGAGTACCTTAAATACTTACGCATATTTTAGACTGAACATATTGAACTTGTAGGGAATTGGGAAAATCTTCAAATTTACAATATTTATTCAGTATGCATTTTAACTGTTCCAGAAAGTGAACATATATACACCACTCAGATTCTGCTGTTTTTTCTTTTTCATATAAATTACTTGACTATCTATGTGTACTATGATTCTATCCAGAACAAATTCCTTAGAATCTTTGGGAATTTTTTGTCATTTTCATTTCCATTAACATACAAATTCTGTGAGAAACACTACGTTAGAGATGATATTAAAATAAATAAAGATTTCATTTAGTTTTACTTTCAAAAGGTAAATATTAGATTTCTAATGCTTTCCATTGTTTAATAAAAAAATTATTTGGATATGGTTAATGCCCAAAGTTATTTCACATATAAACCGTCTTTCAGGTTAACGAGATGGCTACTGATAATCACAAAGATTTGTTAATTCATCTTTATAAAAGTAGGAATAATAAAATAATTAGAGATGTTCAGGAGTTATTAAATTTGGATAACTCAATTGCAGTGCCAACTAACTACATGAAATGTCTCAAAATTTCTCTTAAAATCTAGATCTCAGAATGAGTGGGCCATTTTATTTTTTAGACAAATATTGCAGTGATTCCTTGTTTTAGATATGTTTTTCTATGCTAAATCATACTCACTGTCAATTAAAGAAGGTTAAATTTAAGGATACCACAAACAAACAAATCCCTTGCTGTCCAGTCGATTCCAACTCATAACAACACTGTAGGACAGAGAAGGACTGCCGCATAGGGTTTTCAAGGCTGTAAATCATTAAGGAAGCAGACTGCTACATCTTTCTCCTGCTGAAGAGCTGGTGGGTTCGACCAGCCTGCCTTTTAGTTAGCAGCCACGCACGTAACCACTACGCCACCAGGGCTCTACACTCCAATTTAGAAACTCATCATAAGTGTATTTCTTTCAATCCATACCTAAGGTGTATTTACCTTGTTTACCTACTACAAGGTCAGCCATGTAATAGTCAACAGTTCTTGGTGAGACACATTTAGCACACAATGCATTCCATTTTTTTATAGCCTAAGAAATAATTTTATTGTCTACTCCCTACCTAGCTGCCAAACTCTTCACCAGTAAAAATGCAGCTACTCTAAGTCTCTCCTTAATAAACATGAAACTCATGACTGCCTATCCAAAGTTCAGACCCTGAGCACACCTGGCTCTGAGTTGACTGATGTTTATAACCCTAATTGCAATCCTAGGTGATATAATTTGGTGATATTTCATAAAAGTATATGCTACACTGCATTGCTGTAATTTCTAAATATTCTTCTAAAAATATTACATAAATGACAAGCAATTATACTCAGGTAGCTCTGAAGCAAGCATGCCACACTGCTACAGATGTAAGATTTGGTATCTCTGTTGATAGTAAACATGCCTTTGTGGTTGGTCATAAATTTCATATTACGAAAACAAGAGGATGTTCTGAATTCTTCATCATTCCAGGAAAATTTATATATACATATAGATACATATGTGTATATATATATACACACACATATATATATATATATATATATGTAGAAGCCCTGGTGATGCAGTGGTGAAAGTGCTTAGTTGGTAACCAGAAGGTCCTTGGTTCGAACCCACCAGCCACTATGCAGGAGAAAGATGTGGCAGGCTGCTTTCATAAAGATTTACAGCCTTGGAAACACTAAGGGGCAGTTCTACTCTGTCCTACAGGGTGAGTATGAGTCAGAATTGACTTGAAGGCAACAAGTTTAGTTTTTTGGGTATATATAAAACCACTTGTTGAAGCAACCCTAGATAGAAAATTTCGGGTAAGTTTCAAGTTCATACTAAAGAAAATGATCTATTTGATCCTTGTACATATAAATATTTTATTGATAATAAAAACACACTTGTTAAATTTGATTTCTGATTAAGAAATATTTATTTAATTACAACAATTTTCTTCAATTACAACAAAATGTTGGTGACTATCTCATGCTTTTTTATGTCACTGTAACTCATCTACGTGCTTTTAATATTTATGAAAAACAAAAATAACAAAAAACAAGGAAGATTTCATTTTAAAATTTATTAAAATATTGATGGAAAAATTTTCAAGACAAACCCACCAAAAGACTAAATCTTTCCTTATCTGTGATTACCACAACTTCTCAAAAATAAATAAATAAATTTATAAAACAAAACTGTAATGCTAGGATAGGACCAAACTCTTGTTACCCAGTCAGGGCCCTTGGTTTATAGTCTAGGCAGGAAAAAATTAGAAGTACAGTACTTCCTTTCTAGGTAGTAATAATAATTCCTAATCCTTAATAATGCTTACTGTGTTCCACAGAATGTTTTCAATGACATATGTACATTTCATACAACCCTGTGATACAGTTCTTACCCCACTTCATAGACAAGAAAATTGAGGCGCAGGGAAAGTAAGTAACTTACCCACAATCACAGTATCAGGATTTTTATTTTCTCCTTCCTAGTAGATTATTATTGACAGGAAACTTGCCAGAAATTCAAGCCATATTCAGAAGGGATATCATTTGCTGATGTCAAATGGACCTGGTTGAAAGTACAGCATACCAGAAAGTTGTTTACTGTGTTTTATTGACTATGCAAAGGCATTCGACTGTGTGGATCATAACAAATTATGGATAACATTGTGAAGAATGGGAATTGCAGAACACTTCATTGTGCTCATGGATAACCTGTAGATAGATCAAGAGACAGTCATTCAGTCAGAACAAGGGGATAGCACGTGGTTTAAAGTAAGGAAAAGTGTACGTCAGGGTTGTATCCTTTCACTGTACCTATTCAATCTGTATACTGAGCAAATAATCCCAGAAGCTGGACTATATGAAGAAGAATGGGGCATCAGAATTGTAGGAAGACTCATTAACAACCTGTGTTATGCAGAAGAGACAACCTTGCTTTCTGAAAGTGAAGAGGACTTGAAGCACTTACTGATGAATATCAAAGTCCACAACCTTCAATATGGATTATGCCTCAACATAAAGAAAACAAAAATTGTCACAACTGGACCAATAAGCAACATCATGATAAAAGGAGAAAAGATTGATGTTGTCGAGGATTTCATCTTACTTTGATCCACAATCAAAAATAAGAAATGAAATGGGGTACATTACAATAGACACAACTGAAATAAAAAGGATCGTAACAGAGTATTTATGAAAAACTATATTCCAAGAAATTTGAAAACCTAGAGGAAATGGGAAAATTTCTAGCAAAACACTACCTACCCAAACTAACACAAAATGATCTTGAAAATCTGAACAGACCCATAACAAAGAAGAGATTGAAAAGGTAATAAAAAAAAAACTCCCAACAACAACAACAAAAGGCCGTGGCCCAGATGGCGTCACTGGAGAATTCTACCAAACATTCAGAGAAGAGCTTACGCCAGTACTACTCAAACAATTTAAAACATAGAAAAGGAAGGGATACTTTCGAACACATTCTATGAAGCCAGCATAACCCTGATACCAAAACCAGGCAAAGACATGACAAAAAAACAAAATTACAGATCAATATCTCTCATGAAAATAGATGCAAAAATTCTCAACAAAATTCTAGCCAATAGAATTCAGCAACATATCAAAAAAATAATACACCATGACGAAGCAGGATTTATGTCAGATAGGCAAGGATGGTTTAACATTAGAAAATCAATCAATGTCTCCACCACATAAATAAAAGAACTGCATTATCATCTCAGTCGACGTAGAAAAGGCATTCAACAAAATCCAACACCCATTCCTGATAAAAACTCTCAATAAAACAGGTATAGCTGGGATATTCCTCAACATACTAAAGGGCACCTATACAAAACCAACAGCCAAAATCATTTTTTTTTTTTAATTGTACTTCAGGTGAAGATTTACAGAACAAATAGTTTCTCATTAACCAGCAGTACACATATTGTTTTATGACATTAGTTAACAACCCCACAACATGTCAATTCTCTCCCTTCTCGACCTTTTTCTTTTTTTGGTGAAAATATACATAGCCAAAGATACACCATTTCAAAAATTTCTACATGCACAGTTCAGTGACATCGACTACACTCTTCTGATTGTGCTGCTATTCTCACTTTAGATGAAGGTTTACAGATCAAAATAGTTTCTCATTAAAGAGTTAGTACACACGTTGCCCTATGACAATGGTCAAAAACCTCACAACACAACAAAACTGTCCTTACTCAGCCTTGGGTTCCCTATCACCAGCTTTCCTGTCCCCTTCTGCCTTCTAGCCCTTGTCCCTGGACTGCTGTGCCTCATTAGACCCATTTGGTTTTATGGGGCTGTCCACTCCCTGGCTAAACTGTGAACCTTGGAAGTGACTTCACCACTGAGCTAAAGGGTGTCTGGGG
>NW_004444031.1:10193756-10222580 GCF_000243295.1 Trichechus manatus latirostris | reverse complement strand
AATCTACCTATCCATGAGCATGGTATGTTTTTCCATTTATGTAGATCCCTTTGGGTTTCTTGCAGTAGTGTTTTGTAGTTTTCTTTGTATAGGTCTTTCACATCCCTGGTTAGACTTATTCCTCAGTATTTTATTTTTTTAGGGGCTATTATAAATGGTATTGTTTTCCTGATTTCCTTTTCATCATTCTCTTTATTGGTGTATAGGAATCCAACAGATTTTTGTTTATCTTGTATCCTGCTACTCTGCTGAATCTTTCTATTAGTTCCAGTAGATGTCTCGTGGAGTCTTTAGGGTTTTCTAGCCAACATCTTTCTTAATGGAGAGAGTCTGAAAACATTCTCCTTGAGAACAGGAAGAAAACAAGGATGCCCTTTATCAACACTCCTATTTAACATTGTGCTGGAAGTCCTAGCTAGAACAATAAGGCCAGAAAAAGAAATAAAGGGCATCCAAATTGGTAATGAAGAAGTAAAACAGCCCCTATTTGTGGATGATATAATACTATACATAAAAAACCCAATAGACTCCACAAGAAAACTACTAGAAGTAATAGAAAGATTCAGCAGAGTAGCAGGATACAAGATAAACAGAAAAATTCAGTTGGATTCCTATACACCAATAAAGAGAACGATGAAATGGAAGTCAGGAAAATAGTACCATTTATAATACTCCTAAAAAAAAAAACAACAACTTAGGAATGAATCTAACCAGGGATGTAAAAGACCTATACAAATAAAACTAAAAAACACTATGGCAAGAAACCAAAAGAGATCTATATAAATGGGAAAACATACCATGCTCATGGATAGGTAGACTCAACACTGTGAAAATGACAATTCTACCCAAAGCAATCTACAAGTACAATGCAATCCCAATCCAAATACCAACACTATTCTTTAAAGTGATGAAAAAACTAATCATTAACTTTATATGGAAAGGGAAGAGGCCCCAGTTAAGAAAATCACTATTGATGAAGAAGAATAAAGTTGGAGGACTCACACTACCTGACTTCAGAACCTACCATACAGCTACAGTAGTCAAAATAGCCTGGTACTGGTATAATAACAGATACATTGACCAGTAGAACAGAACTGAGAACTCAGATGTCAATCCATCCACCTAAGGTCAGCTGATCTTCTAAAAGGTAACAAGTCCATCAAATGGGGAAAAGACAATCTTTAAAAATGTTGCTGGCAAAACTGGATGTCCATCTAAAAAAAAAAAAAAAAAGCAACAGGACCTATACCTCACATTGTATACTAAATGGTTCAAAGACCTAAATATAAAACCAAAAGCTATAAAGTTCATAGAGGAAAAAATAGAATCAAAACTAGAGGCCCTAATACATGTCATTAACAGGATACTAACCATAAGTAACAACACAAAAACTCCAGAAGACAAGTTAGATAGTGGAATCTTCTAAAAATTAAACACTTATGCTCATCAAAAGACTTCACCAAAAGAGTAAAAAGAGAACCTACAGACTGGGAAAAAATTTTCCCTATTACAATCTGATAACGGTCTAATCTCTAAAATCTACAGGAAAATCCAACATCTCTACAACAGTAAGACAAATAATCCAATTAAAAAAATGGGCAAAGGAAATGAACAGACACTTCACCAAAGAAGACATTCAAGTGGCTAACAGACACATGAGGAAATGCTCTCGATCACTAGCCGTTAGAGAAATACACATCAAAACCACAATGAGATACTATCTCACCTTGGCAGTACTGGCTCGAATAAAAAAAACAGAAAATAACAAGTGTTGGAGAGGCTTCCAGGAGATAGGAACTCTTCTGCACTGCCGGTGGGAATGCAAAATGGTACAATCCTTTTGTAAAATGCTTAGAAAGGTAAAAATAGAAATACCATATGATCCAGCAATCCCACTCCTAGGAATATATCCTAGAGAAAGAAAAGCAGTCACACGAATAGACATATACCCACCCATGTTCATTGCAGTATTGTTCACAATAGTAAAAAGATGGAAACCACCTAGATGCCCATCAACAGAAGAATGGATAAACAAACTATGGTACATACACACAGTTGAGTACTACGCAATGATAAAGAACAATGATGAATCTATGAATCATCTCACAACATGGATGAATCTGGAGGACATTATGCTGAGTGAAATAAGTCAATTACAGAAGGACAAATATTGTATGAGACCACTATTATAAAAACTCATGAAAAGGTTTACACACAAAAAGAAAAAAATTTTGATGGTTACAAGGGAGGTGAGGGGTGAGGATGGAAAAACACTAAATAGACAATAGATAAGTGGTACTTGGTGAAAGGTAAGACAGTACATAATACTGGAGAATCCAGCACAACTTGTCCAAGGCAAGGTCATGGAAGCTCCATAGACACATTCAAACTCCCAGAGGGACAGACTTACTGGGCTGAGGGTTGTGGGGACCATGGTCTCGGGAATCCTATAGCTCAATTGGCATAACATAGTTATAAGGAAAATGTTCTACAGTCTACTTTGGTGAGTAGCGTCTGGGATCTTAAAAGCCTGTGAGTGGCCATCTAAGATACTCCACTGATCTCATCCTTTTGAGAGCAAGGGAAAATGAAGAAAACTAAAGAAACAAGGGAAAGATTAGTCTGAAGGACTAACGGACCACACCTACCATGGCCTCCACCAGACTGAGTTCAGTACAGCTAGATGGTGCCTGGCTACCACCACTGACTGCTCTGACAGGGATCACAATGGGGGTCCCATACAGAGCTGGAGAAAAATGGAGAACAAAATTCTAACTCACAAAAAAGACCAGACTTACTGTCCTGACAGAGACTGAAGAAACCCTGATAGTATGGCCCTTGGAGACCCTTTTAGCTCATTAACGAAGTCACTCCTGAGCCAAAGATTAGACAGGCCCATAAAACAAAATGGAACTAAAGGGACACACCAGCCCAGGGGCAAGGACTAGAAGGCAGGAGAGGACAGGAAAGCTGGTAATAGGGAACCCAAGTTCAAGAAGGGAGAGTGTTGACAGGTCATGAGGTTGTTAACCAATGTCATAAAACAGTATGTGTACTAACCTTTTAATGAGAAGCTAGTTTGTTCTGTAAACCTTCATCTAAAGTACATTAAAAAACAGAATTAAAAAAAAATAGATTACAGTCTTAGAAACTCTAAGAAGCCTCAGAAACTTGCCTTTGAGGCAGTTCTACTCTGTCCTCTAGGGTTTCTATGAGTCAGAATGGACTTGATGGCAAAGGGTTAATTATCATCAAGTTGCTCAGGCTTCCTTATTACTTTTGAGCTTTGTAAGGTTGACATTTCCTTAGAAGAAACTTTGTCAAAAAAAGGACAAGAAGGAACTTCAGGAAGGGAAGCCTGTTAATTGACTCCAGACTCAAGGGAGAAAGAAAACTGGGTCTTCGGATTTCTTCTTCTAGCCAGGGAAGAAACAGGGATACTGAGAAAAGGCTCTTTCAATGGTATTCATACTTTTCAATAACATTTCATTGTATCTCCCGGGAATCTAGATTGTCTGATGAGTTTTAAGAAGATGAGAAAAAAAAATCAAAATTAGAGGTATATTAAAAATAATCAAATATGTTTCTGGATAATTTTGAAATAGGATTTCTGTGTTTATGTGTGTGTGTGTATAGTATTTAGTAACTGAAGAAATTAGGTAAAACGTTTTGAATCTCTTCCTTACTTTCTTACAAAACAACTATAGATTACATGGGATTGCAAAGCCATTATAATTGACTAGAAATTATCTTTGAAATAAGAAAGAAATATGTGAAAAAAGGAATACAATAAGTAAGCTTTGACCATATTTATCATTTTAATATCTATATTTTAAAATTATTCACAAAATTGCTCACCAGATATCAATAGAAATTTCATATCTTTAATCATATCTAAATGTATTTTTTTCTTTTTTCTTTATGTTTTGTTGAATGATATCCTAATGTGATGGAGTGTTCTGAGATGCATACAAGGTAACAATACCTTCAGAAACAATGGATTCCCTTTTTTTTTTGTTTGGAGAGCAGGCCATTAATGTTAACTCAGATGTCATTCATCTTATTTTGACAGCCATTACCTATATAAAGTATAAACCTTAGAATGAAAAGCAGACAAATAAAGAATGATGATCTGTCACCTGTGAGTTTAAAAGAGCAAGTACACCCATCATCTGAATGAGAGGTGTGAAGTAAAACATGTTCTAATTAGTTTTATTAGTCTTTATTAAAATAATAAAGCTGAAGACAATAACCAAAGTATAATATAATTAGATTTACTGAGGATAATAGAAGAAAATTGACTTACAATCACAGATCAAATTAACTTGATCTGGAAGAAAATATTGAAACATTCAATACTGGCTATCATGCCACAGATTATTTTCGCTGGTAATGGCTTATGCTAATGATAGAAAATACATACAGTGTATTGTCATACATCAAAAAATGTTTATGTGATAAATTTTTCCATTTTGTTTCATTTCTCTAAGAGTTAGGATTAAAATATACCTTATATGTAAGCCAACACTTAATATCTGCTTTCTCGTCCAAAATCCCAGAAGCAAGTATTCTAAAAAGTACCCTCAAATAAGTATCTGTGGAGAAGGACAATTTTTTTAGCCCTGGAATTTCTGTATTTTGATAGTTTCATTTTTATCCTCTAGTAAGTGGAGGTACATTCAAAGTTTTTAGGCCGAAAGTGAGGAAACAACTTGATATTTCAAAGGAAAAAAACTATGAGCGCTTGCTTGGCTTACTTGGTGACAGTGGTAATAAGAACTAGCAAAATTTGCAAATGTTCACATGTGTGTATTAGCAAGAAAGACTACAAAATATATACATCGAATTGTTAACAATAGTTAACACTGAAGAGGGAAGGGTAAGTCTATCAATTCGTCTGAGACACTTCAGTATTGTTGAATTGTTGCACAGAGTATAAATTATTCTTTTATTATTTCAATTACTGAAATAAAAATAATTCTTAAAACAAGTGGCTGTCCTGAGAAATCTATAGTAAGTAGAATCAACAGGACTGTTAGATCAACTGGATATATCTCACCAGCAAAAGCAAAGAGTAAAATATTTTTACTGAAGTAAGATTTCTAGCTTGGATAAATATGTCGATTTTTACCTCTTTAACTGTAAATAAAGAATACAAGGTTGGGAGTGCTTTTTAATTTTTTTTTTTTTTTTTTAAGGAGGAGATTTTTAAAGTTATAGATTGGGAAGAGACTGCCAACCATCCGAAATGGATATGTTCACAAGGTGGTCAGGAATATGAGTTTATGGTTTTAAAGAGGTGTGAAGACTATAGATGTAGAAAGGGAGATCATTAGCCAGGGTTGAACACCTGGGAGTAGAAGAGTCTAGAAGGTGGCCTGGAGACAGAGCAGGGAGCAAGGAGAGAACAGTGTCAGGGACTCATCAACATTTACAAGGGTGATTGAAACTCAAGAGGTTTTTAAGAATGTAGAAATGTGATCTGTGTTGTAGTCTGTATTGTAGCTGTATTGTAGTGAACTGTATTTGGAGGCCTGGTAGTGCAGTGGTTAAGAGCTTGGCTGCTAGCCCAAAGGTCGGCAGTGCAAATCTACCAGCTGCTCCTTGAAAACCCTATGGGGCAGTTCTACTCTGTCCTATAGGGTCGCTATGAGCGGAATAGACCAGATGGCAACGGGTATTAACAGGTATTGTAGTCTACATGAAAGGAAAGGGGTGAGAGGAAGATATGAAAAATAAAGAATAAAAAAAAATAATGAATAGGGACTGCAAAATATATAAAACTTTGATGTCTACTCAATTTCACCAAATTAAAGACCCATTTCTAGTTTGAGTCACCATTATTTTATATATTAATAAAGGAAAAATGTGGCATTAAAACTTTATGCAATGATTTCTTATAACATGGATTATGAGACCAATTCTGATTTGAGAGATGTCAAAAGTGTAAAAATGCTACGAATGGTGTTTATGGCCCCTATTACATCGAGAGTATTGGTCATTAATTTGTCACTTTCATTTGCACCTTCAATCTCTCATATCTCTCCGCATACACTTTACTTTATCCCCCTTTTAATACAAAAACAGAAGAAACCAAAAATATGTTTTGTCTCAGCTGAACTGAGCAGCTCAGTTTTTTGTTTCAAATGTCCTAGGTTTCTATTCAAATCTCTCAAATTATTTTCTTTCCTATCTGACTCAAAATGTTACAGTGTTGTTGCATGCCTTCAGGTCAATTGATGCTCATAAGGATCCAATGTAACGGAGTAGAACTGCCCTATAGGCTTTTCTAGAATGTAATCTTTACCGGAGCAGATCACTAGGCTTTTTTCTCCCACAGAGTGACTGGTGGGTTTGAACCGCTGACCATTCAATTGACAGCCAAGCTCTTAACAACTGTGCCACCGGGGCTCCTTTTGAATAAAATAGTATGTCTTAACTAAAATTCCCTAGACATTATCCATTCCTTGTATGAAATTTCATAAGAATTTGGGCAATTTATCTTAAATTATCACATCATATATTATTTTTTGGTCTCTACATATTTTTTCTTATGAAAAAAAGTTGGAGTCTCTTATTTTCCCCCTGAAATGGGAATATTTCTTATAAGGAATGCTTATGATAATATGGAAAACATATTCCTTGTGATCAGGTAGAATGTGTTACAATTATGTGATCCTGGATAAGTTGCTTGACTTTCTCTGAAACTCGGTTTACTTGTTTGTAAAACAGGAATGCGAAGATCTCTTGTATGGTGATTAATGGTGCCATTGTGAGGAATAAATATTTCTAAATCATCTTGCTTTGTGTTTGGTACCATATGATAAATGTTATTTCATTATTTTTGTAGTTCATCTTTGTATGTCCCACATCACATATAGTGTTTTTTGTGCAGAGTAAATGCTATATATACAACTAAGTAGATTGTTATAAAATTTCATTTCTTTCTGTACATTCCAAACAAGTACAAACTCACATTCACCATTATTTTTACAGAAATGTGCATATTCTCTGTAAATCAAATAAGCTATCTGAACCTCAGGAGTCCAGATTTTAAAACATTAATACGAGTTATAAAGAAACACCATTTTGACATGGTGCCTTGTTAGCTACAGGAATCTGTCAGCATTGACTAAATAGTAAGCCTGTGTAGAGCAGAATAATTTAATAGAATCCATTTATTTATAGAGTGTCCTGCAGTGGGTTGTAACTGCAGTGGTTGGGAGCTGACAGGAGACGGAAGAGTGAGCTAGAACCTCTGGGAAACCAAAGCCATTTGTCTACAGACCACTCACCTCTCTACCAACATATCTTATTCTATTACAGTTTATAAAAAATGAAAATTATAGTATTACAGGTAAATAGTACAAAGGAGATGCTTTAATAGAATCACTTTCTCTTCTTTCACCTTCAAGTGAGAGAAGAAATGAATATTCCAAAATAAATTCAGAGTGATCAATGGAATAAATGTCAGCATTAGTGTTTTACCCAAGTCAGTTATCCACAAATGGTGACTCTTTCTAGTTAAATGATAAGCGAAGGGCTAAACATTTCTGTGTTTTTAATTCTACCATATTAACATCATGAATCATTTAATTGTAATGCTCGAAGTTTTCATTTTAATGGGAGCAATCACCATCAACAATCATCAAGAGGACTTAGTAAGAGCTCCTTTCCCCCCATTATGACTTTGCCCATTGGGATATTTAAGGGAGGTCTACAGAGACCCCTCCCTGTTCCTGGAAGTCATTTTTCTCTGTCACAACACCATCTGTCTCACCATTTACACTGCAAAAGAGATTAATTCCTAGAAAGAGACATTAATTACAACTGATTACTCTTATCACCCTAAGAAAATCAAACCATTTGTTGAACCCCTATTTATTCAACTGTTACCTGAAGTCTAAAATTTTTGGGTAATCCATCATATGCACTCTTAATCAAATGGAACAGTATACCCCCTAATCTGATATAATCTCCCATCCCTTCCTGAAATTACAAATATTTTTACTATATCCTGCAGATTTCACAGTCAAATTCTCTATATCTTCAGTAACTGTTCTGAGCATTCCTTTCACCTTATTGATATAACTGAAACCTGGGAGAATAAAAACAGCGATTACTCCTCTACAGCCCTCTCAAGACATGGTGTTTTCTTCCCCTTACCTTGCCAATCACAGGCCCTGGAGGTGGGTCCCTCCTACTTAACTTGTTTAATACAATTTTTTCTCCCTTCACTCTCAAACCAACCAACAAAAAGAAAATTTCTTCTTTAAAGAGTGTGTCATCAGGCCATGTCACTTCTTTGTTACAATCATTTAAAAATCTCCCAATCTTTCTTAAACTTTGAAGATTTTAAGACCTTAACACCAGGCTCACTAGCTATCTCTCAGAGAGAGTCCCTATCTTCATTCACTCTTGGTTACTTCAACATCCACCTTGACAAAACATCCAATTTACTGGTCTCTGAATTTCCTCAAGGAAATTGACTATTTTTTCTTTATCTCACCTCAGTATCCATTGCAGTGTTTATAGCCTATAATCTCTTACTAACTATAACTATAAAAAAACCCGATGCCTTTGAGTCGATTCCAACTCATAGCAACCTTATAGGACAGAGTAGAACTGCCCCATAGCATTTACAAGGAGCACCTGGTGGATTCGAACTGCCGACTTTTTGGGTAGCAACCAAACTCTTAACCACTACGCCAACAGGGTTTCCATATTATCAAAAATCTCAATATTAAATACTCTTTTTAACAATTACCAGTTCCCACTTTTTATGCTCATTGTCAGCAATAATTCTAATCCGCTAATATTCAGGTTTATTGGGATCTTTAATCTATTGATTCCAAAATTTATTGCTATCCATTATCCCACCCATGTCCTAGATTGCTTCTTATATAGCATAGATTCCATGCTCCTTCACTCTTTAACATACTCCAACAATGTCTGTTCATCTTGATCTTTCTAGGCATCTCACAAAATGCCTACTTCATACTTATATCTGAAAATTAAAATATAACTTGAGAAAAACTCAACAATTTGCTTATTGGTTCAATTTAAAATTGTAACTAAGAATCTCAAGAAGTTTCTCAGGAAACTCTGGAAATCTTATTACATTGTTTTAGTCTATTTACTGCCTTATTCTCTGAGAGGACATTACTGTATTCTCTTCCCATATACCCTTAAACCCTCAAAACACTTTGGCTCCCACAGTCTATCAGCTGATGATGTGTTCCCCCTTGTATTTCACTACAAAAATAGAAGCAATCAGATAAGAATGGTCTTTATGAATCTCCTTGCATCATAGCACATATATTCTACATTTTTTCCTGTTCAATTGATAAACTTTCTAATGTCTATTTATGCACTAGATAACTTCCCAAAGTGACCAAAGACTTTTCCCTTGAGATCAATCCTCATTTCCTTTGTGTAATCAATTTCTCTTTCTCTATTTGATTATTTCAATCATCAGATAAACATGCTGAAATTGGTCCCATTTTAAACACACAAGCATTGCCCCCTTTTTGTACCCGCAATGAGTTTTGTTATGTAAATTTCTATGATGACATCAAACCCCATAAGCTATAAGACACCATTATGCTTTCAAAATACATATGTATAAGCACTCGTAATAGAAACTTGGAAATGGAAATACGTCTACCTTGTGAGGCTCTCTAACATTAACTGAAAGTCATTAGGAACATTTAAGTCTTCAGCAAGTTATTTAGAAAATTTCTGAACTTAGACATAGAGACATAGAAGCATGTGAAGTACGTAGACAGTGTAAATAATCTTTAAGTTGACTTTGGCCTGACATGGTGTGATAGAGAAGACATAATATAATCTTTGTGAACTAGCATTGAGTTATAAATCTAGACAACCTCTTTCATTTCTAACCTTAAAAAAAAGATATTGTATTTTGCTATTCTCTAACCCTAGAGAAAAGACATAACATACTAATTTTTTACATCATACCGACCAAGACAAGAGCCAAGGTGATAAATTCACATTTGTTGTTATTATTAGGTGCCATAGGATTGGTTCCAACTCATAGCAATCCCATGTACAACAGAACTAAACACTGCCTGGTCTTGAGCCATCCTCACAATCATTGCTATGCTTGAGCCCATTGTTGCAGCCACTGTGTCAATCTATACCATTTGGGGTCTTCCTCTTTTTCACTGACCCTCTGCCTTACCAAGCATGATGCCCTTCTCCAAGGATAGTTCCTCCTGACAATATGTCCTAAGTAGGTGAGATGAAGTCTCACCATCCTCACTTCCAAGGAATACTCCGGCTATATTTCTTCCAAGACAGACTTGTCCATGCTTCTGGCAGCCCACGGAATATTCTATAGTTTTCACCAACACTATACTTCAAAGGCATCAATTCTTCTTTCGTCTTCCTTATTCATTATCCAGTTTTTGCATGCATATGAGGTGATAGAAAACATCATGTCTTTGGGTCAGGCGTATCTTAGTTTTTAAAGTAACATCTTTTCTTTTTAACACTTTAAAAAGGTCTTTTGCAGCATAATTGCCCAGTACAATACAGCACCTGATTTCTTGACTGCTGCTTCTATGGGCATTGATTGTGAATTCAAGTAAAATGAAATCCTTGACAACTTTGATGTTGCTTATTGGTCCAGTTGTGAGAATTTTTGTTTTCTTTATGTTGAAGAGTATTCCATACTGAAGGCTATAGTCTTTGATCTTCATCAGTAAGTGCTTCAAGTCCTCTTGACTTTCAGTAGGCAAGGTTGTTGTGTCATCTGCATAACACAGGTTATTAATGAGTCTTCCACCAATCCTGACGCCACATTCTTCTTCATATAGTCCAACTTCTCAGATTTGCTCAGCATACAGATTGAATGAGTGAAAGGATACAACCTTGATACACACATTTCCTGACTTTAAACCACTCAGTATCCCTTTAATCTGTTCAAATGACTGCCTCTTTTTCTATGTACAGGTTCTCCATGAGCACGATTAAATGTTCTGGAGTGCCCATTCTTTGCAAAGTTATCCATAATTTGTTATGATCCACAAATTTGAATGCCTTTACATAGTCAATAGAATACAGGTAAACATTTTCTGGTATTCTCTGCTTTCAACCAAGATCCATCTGACATCAGCAATGATATTACTGGTTACATATTCTCTTCTAAATCTGGCTTGAATTTCTGGCAGTTCCCTGTCAATGTCCTGCTGCAATTGTTTTTGAATTATCTTCAGCAAAATTTTACTTGTGTGTGATATTAATGATATTGTTCAATAATTTCTGAATTATGTTGGGTCACCTTTCTTTGGAATGGGCACAAATGTGGATCACTTCCGGTCTTTTGGCCAGGAAGCAGTCTTCCAAATTTCTTGGCATAGACGAATGAGCACCTCCAGTGCTACATCTGTTTGTTGAAACTTCTCCGTCGGTATTCCATCAAATCATGGAGCCTTGTTTTTTGTGACTGCCTTCAGTGCAGCTTGGACTTCTTACTTCAATACCATCATTTCCTGATTATATGCTACCTCCTGAAATGTTTGAATGTCAACCAATTCTTTTCGGTAAGGTGATTCTGTATATTCTTTCCGTTTTCTTTTGATGCTTCCTGGGTCATTCAATATTTTGTCCATACAATCCTTCATAATTGCAACTCGAGGCTTGAATTTTTTCTTCAGTTTTTTCAGCTTGAGAAATTCTGAGCACTGGTTTTTTAACTCCAAGTCTTTGCACATTTCATTATAATACTTTACTTTGTCTTCTCCAGCTACCCTTTGAAATCTTCTGTTCAGCTCTTTTACTTCATCATTTCCTCCATTTCTCTAACTATTCTACATTCAAGAGTAAGTTTCAGATTCTCTTCTGACATGCATTTTTGTCTTTTCTCTCCTGTATTTTTAATGACCTTTTACTTTTTTCATGTATGATGTTCTTAATGTCATCTCACAACTCATCTGGTCTTCAGTCATTAGTGTTCAATGAGTCAAATCTATTCTTGAGACGGTCTCTAAATTCAGGTGGGATATAGTCAAGGCTGTATTTTGGTTCTCGTGCACTTGTTTTAATTTTCTTCAGCTTAAACTTAAACTTGCACATGAGCAATTGATAATCCGTTCTGCAGTCAGCCTCTGGCCTTGTTCTGACTGATGATATTGAGCTTTTCCATCCTCTCTTTCCACAGATGTAGTTGATTTGAATCCTGTGTTTTCTATCCAGTGAGGTACACGTGTATAGTCACTGTTTATGTTGTGTAAAAAAAGGTATTCACAACTAATAAGTTAGTTGTTGGTCTTGCCAAATTCTATCATGTGATCTCTGGCATCATTTCTACCACAAAGGCCATATTTTCCAACTACAGATCCTTCTTCTTTGTTTCCAAATTTGACATTCCAATCACTAGTAATTATCAATGCATCTTGATTGCATGTTTCATCAATTTCAGACTGCAGAAGCTGGTAAAAGTCACCAAATTTCTTCATCTTTGGCATTAGTGGTTGGTGTGTAAATTTGAATAATAATCGTATTAAATGGTCTTTCTTGTAAGCATGTAGTTAGTATCCTATCACTGATAGCATTATGTTTCAGGATAGACCTTGAAATGTTCTTTCTGATGATCAGTATGACATTATTCCTCTTCAATTTGTCATTCTCAGCTTAGTAGACCATATGACAAGAGCTAGGGTGACAAATTCCCATATAAACTCTAAATTTCTGCTCACTCACTGAGAGAAAGCTGACACAGAACTGAGATTCTGTCAGCCGCCACAAACCTTGTTCCCTAGCTACAAGAAATCTACTCCGAGTTTGAGCTGAGGTTAAGCCTTCCTCCCGAGAATCCTCATTAAAGGCAAATCCTGAAATCTAAAGATTTGGACTCTAAACATTGAACTAACATTATAATTGTAATTGTTAATTCTGATTGTCTAGTTCTAAATGTATATTGTGAGGTCTTGCTTGCCTTGACATGACCACCTTGCAATAAACAAAATGAATTTATGCATATCAAGCCTGTGTTTCTATTAATTTTCCAAGATTTCTAAAATCCTATACAACAAGTTTACCTCTCATTCTGTTTCCACTCCTTGCTTCTAAAGAGCATTCTCACTGTACTTTTTCCAAGACACATTTGTTCGTTCATCTGGCAGTCCATGGAAAACCTATGGAGCAGTTGTACTCTATCACATGGGGTCAATATGAGTCAAAAATCTAGTCGATGACACTTAAAAACAACAACATATTATTAGAATCATATAATATTTTGTCTTTTGTGACTGACTTCCTTAAATAACATGAAGTGTTTGAGATTTATGTTTGTTGTTGCAGGTATCAGTAGTTGAATACTATTCCATTGTATGGATATACCCCAAATTTGTTAATTTATTCACCACTTGAAAGATATTTGGGAGTCCTGGTCGTGCAGTGGTTAAGAGCTCGTCTGCTAACCAAAAGGTCGACAGTTCAAATCCACTAGCCGTTCCTTGGAAACCCTATGAGGCAGTTCTACTCTGTCCTATAGGGTCACTATCAGTTGGAATCAACCTGATGGCAATGGGTTTTACTAGTTGAGAGATATTTAAGTGATTTCCAGTTTGGAGCTATAATGAATACAGTTATAAATATTCATGTACATGTCTTTGTGTCATCATATGTTTTAATTTTTCTTGGGTAAAAAGTTAAGAGTAGAATTAAAGGGTCAAATGATAAGTGGATATTTATAAGAAACTGTCAATAGGTTTTTCCAAGTGGTTATACCATTCTGACTTCCCAACAGCAATGTAAGATAATTCCCATTCTTCCACATCCTTGCCTGCCCTTGTTATTATCATTATCTTTTTTAATTTTAATCGTTCCAATAGGCAAGTCACAGTAACTTATTTTAGTTTTAATTTGTCTGTCGTATTGACTAATTATGTCAAGCTTTTTTCCTGTGCTTATTTGCAGTGCAAATATCTTCTTTGCTGAAGTATCTGTTCAAAATTTTTTATCTATTTTTAATCTGTTATTTTGTTTTTTTGTCATTGAACTGTAAGAATCTTTATATATTTTAGATACAAGTTCTTTAACATAAATATATTTTTCAAAAATTCTCTCAGCCTTTAGTTCTTCGTTTTTACTTAATTTACAGTGTATTTTGAAGAGTAGAAATTTTTGTTTGATTAATTTTAATTTATTCAGGACAGCATGATCATCTTTACAAATTCCAAAAGAATTTACAAAAAGCTACTAAAATTAATAACTAGGCTTAGCTTTCGAGATACAAGATAAAAATCCAATTTTATTTCTACATATTGGCAACAAAATTAAAAATTGATATTAACTAAACAATTTGTTGTTCTTTGCCGTTAAATCGATTCCAACTCATAATGACCCCGTGTAACAGAGTAGGACTGCCCCATAGGGTTTTCTTGGCTGTAATCTTTACAGAAGTAGATCATCAGGTCTTTCTCCGGCAGAGTCACTGAGGGGGTCAAACTGCCAACCTTTTGGTTAGCAGTCAAGCACTTAACTGTTGCAGCACCAGGGCTCCTAACGAAACAAAATCATTTTCAATAATATCAAAAAAAATGAAATATTTAGGAATAAATTTAACAAAATATATGCAAGACATGTATACTGAAAACTACAAAATATTATTGTGAAAGATTAAACAATAACTAAATAAATGGAGAAGTATATCATGTTCATATCTGGGAAACACAATCTTACTAAGAAATCAATTTTTTCTGAACTGAGTTACAATCTCAATGCAATCGCACTCAAGTTCCCCCTTGCTCTTTTTTTTTTAGAAATTGACAAGATGATTTTAAAATTTTTGTTTAAATGAAAAAGTTCTGGAATAATTAAACAACTCTGAAAAAGAACAAAGTTGGAGGACTCATACTCCCTCATTTTGAAAGTTACCATAAAGTTACAGTTATCTAGACAGTGGGGTATTGGCATAATGATAAATATATACATGAATGGAACAGACTAGAAAACATCAGGAATAGAACAGTGCTTATATGGTCAATTAATTTTCCACAAAGGCGGCAAGATGATTGAATGGGAAAATGATAGTTTTTTCAACAAATTGTACTTGTAACTTTGGACATTTATATGTAAACAAATAAACAAACATTGGCAATAACTTCACACGATTGCAACATGTAACAAAAATAAGTCATAATCTAACTCACAAAAAAAAAAAAAAAGACCAGATTTACTGGCCTAAAGGAGACTGGAGAAACCCTGAGAGTATGGCCCCCAGACACCCTTTTAGCTCAGTGGGGAAGTTACCTTCGAGGTTCACTGTTCAGCCTGCGAGTGGACAGCCCAGTAAAACCATGAGAGTAACGAGGTACAGGAGTCCAGTGACAAGTCCCAGAAGGCAGAAGGGGAGTAGGAAGCTGATGATAGGGAACACAAAGTAGAGTAAGGATATTGTTGATGTGTTGTGAGATTGTTAACCATTGTCATAGGGCAACATTTGTAGTAACTGCTAAATGGGAGACTATTTTGTCCTGTAAGCCTTCATCTTAAGTGAGAATAACAGCACAATTAGAAGAGCATAGTCAATGTCACTTAAATGTGTATGTAAAAAAATTTTTTGAAATGGTGTATCTCTGGCTATGTGTATTTTCACCAAAAAAAAAAAAAAAAAGTTGAGAATTTAGAGGGTTAAAATGTTGTGGGGTTGTTAACCAATGTCATAAAACAGCATGTGTGTTACTGTTACATGAGAAACTATCTGTTCTGTAAGCCTTCACCTGAAGTACAATAAGATATTAAAAAAGAAAAAAAAAAAGTCATAAACCTAAATGAAGAATGTGAAACTTCTAGAAGAAATTGTAGAATAAAATCTTTGTGACTTTAACTTAGGCAAAGATTTCTTAGGTAAGATCCAAAAATGCAGGACTCATTAAACAGCAACAACAACAAAAAAGAATTATTAATTTTAAAAATGAATTTTTTTTAAAGATAAATATATATCTACATGAGTTAAAGCAACATAACTATTTCTAATAACAAAATTAAGTAAAAAATTTCATATCACACAGATCAGCATAGTAGTTACCTGTCTTTAGATAAGATCTATTTTCTCTAAAGCAATTTACTGGTAATTACATATTTTCTAAGAGCATATAAGCTTTACTGTTTTGATATAAATCAAAGGCTCACTACCTATTTAGACAGCCTGAATATGGAAGTCCAAGATGTAATGGTTTATAACTCCTCCAAACCTTAGAGGATTTGGACAGAAATAATCATTTTCTTGACTTCCCATGCATGGACTCTTTCAGTTATTTGAAGGTGTCTCAGGATTAAGTGGGGAAGAAGGGAAGCTAGGCTCTACCTCTTGTATCCTCCTCAACCAAAATATGGTTCTTTTGTCTGCTTTATAAATTTAGTATGCCTGTAGAATTCAATTTTACAATGTTTAGAAAACTATATCATATATCATGACATTTAGATTTAAAGATTAGATCATCCTCTACAAGCCAAATTAATTCTAATGATGCATTTGTTAATACCATTGCACTGAAAATGTTGATTTAGCACTTACAATAACACCTAAATATGCTGTCAATTCTCAGTGAGAATCAGTATTCGGAGTATAGCAGAAAGAACACTAGGACCAGGAGATCTGTGTTCAACCTTTACTCTTCTACATATGAGCTGAGTACTTAACTCATCCTAAATTACAGGGCTAGGGCTCTTGTCAGTATTAATTAATTAATTTAAGATAAGATCCTGACCCAATAAGTTTAGTGCTTATGAAGTATAGCAACTTGAGACATATATGTTAATTTTGAATTCAGAAGGAGTATATTTTATGGAAAGCAATTCAAGCTCTAATGATTTTAAGTACATGATTAATAGATGCCTCTTTTCTATAGATTGGGGATACATGAACAGTAAAATAGATATGGTCCCCGCCCTCATGAAGGTTATGCTCTAAAGGAACTGCCAGGCAATAATCAAATATTTATACAAATAATTGTGTTGTGTGTGTCTACAAATGTGGTAAGCACTAAGCAAGCATAAGCAGAACACATGACATTATATAGCTCAGAGGTGACCTGCAATGCAGAGAAACATTAAGTATTTGGAAAGTTGAATCCCTAATACAAAAAAAATAAAGTTAAATATCATTCTAAATTAGTAAAAAATCTGGAATAATAATTAGTTTAAAATAAAAGTTGCCTTATTTATCTAAAGTATAACCAATGTAAGTATTACTTCATGAAGGTCCCTAGAGATAGTTATTTAATGACCAAATCAGAATACATTATAATTGGGCATTCTATGGTTCCATGTACTGTATGCTTTTGAAGTGCTCGAGTTGCTTGAGGGTGTATTTCTGCCATTTGTAATTATTCCCACAAAACTTTTCATTATTAATGTGCCTGTTGAAGTAAGAGTGCGCTATGTTAAGTTCAGTTTGGCTTCTTTCCAAATGATCACTAAATTTAGAAAATAATGAGATGTTATTACATTTAGAAGTGGTAATCATTAACACCTGGATTTATATATTAAACAAATAAACAAGTATAATTAATGGAATAGAAAATAAAGTATGAATTTATGTTGGTGCTAGAATGTTTGAAGCTCAAATATTTCTAAAGTCAAAATTCTAGCATTGTTAAAATTATTCTACTATCATGAAAGGTTAACTTTTAAATTTGTCATATTGAAGCAAAAAGAGGACACATATATTACATACCAAAAATTAATCAATAAAATATGTTTTTGATAAATCTTTTTCTTTCCCGCTCATCTTAATTCAAACAGTTAACTTAAAAGAGTAAAACTGTATTAATTGCAATAGATGAAATTTAACCAGCTTTCTACTAACACGATGTTTCAAAGAACAGTCTAAAACAAGCTAAACTAACCTAATGATTTTACCGTTCTGACCGCCTTCTATGTACACCCTTGGTGAGGAAGGACTCTCCCGTGCTAAATAGTACAAGATGGCTGATCATAAGATAACCGACACTAGACAGGTGATATTGACAGCAGTTAATTAGTCACAAAGGAGCCCTGGTAGCACAGTGGTTAAGCATTTGGTTTGCTAAACAAAAGGTCAAGGTTCAGTAGTTCGAACCCACAGCTGCTCAACAGCAGAAAGATGTGGCAGTCTGCTTCTGTAAAGATTACAGACTTAGAAACCCTATTAGAAAGTTCTACTCTGTCCTATAAGTTACTGTGAGTTA
Organism: Trichechus manatus latirostris; assembly: GCF_000243295.1. Classification (NCBI taxonomy): domain Eukaryota; kingdom Metazoa; phylum Chordata; class Mammalia; order Sirenia; family Trichechidae; genus Trichechus; species Trichechus manatus. Next base: position 10,204,380 of record NW_004444031.1, on the reverse strand, counting down.
GAATCAGCTCGATGGCAGTGGGATTTTTTTTTTTTTTTTTTTTTTTTGGTTTAATTAGTTACATACACTCACAGCCCAGAAGAGGAGGACTTCACATGCTATGCGGAGGTTCCCACATGAGAGCCCAGTGAACCAAGCAAGGGCTGTGGGAGGCAGGTGGGAGAAGGTAGGTGACCCCCGGTTCCCAAGGGACCATGGGAGTATGTGATTGGCTTGTGTGAATAATTTCACAGGCTGGCTATGGGGTAAAATATCTTAGGTTGAGGATGGGCGGAGGAGTTGCAGTTGTTCTGGCACAGAGGTTGATAGGGGAACTAGCTGCCCACCGGGTGGATGTCCATATCAATTGAGAACAGGAGAACTCATGGTTGAGTCGTTGAGGCCCTGAGAGGCTAAAAGATGTAAAAGCAGGCCATGAAATTTTAGGGCTTAGAATACTTTTTTTTTGACTAGAAATAAGAGCTGGAAGAATTCTTGTTGTACACAGACTTCTTTATTTCCTCATTTTAGAACTCCATTCTCTCATTCTCAGTAAAACACTTGGCTAAAATTTATGATCAATGTAGTTAAATTCAATATATTACTGGCCTGAGTGATGTATTTTTTTCTTTGTTTTTGTTTATTTTTTATCTCCCTAATTTACACTTCCATAGGTAATTAGAACCAAAGTTCAAAGAGAAAATACTTGTGCTCCAAAAAGTTTGAATGTATCGGCTGTAAGAATAATGTTAGTGATGTATTTGGGCTACCTAATATTTAGAATAAAAATTTACCTCTGATGTATTTTGTTCATTCTGCTCAAGGATAAGTAAATGTTTTCAGCTTAATCTATTGTTAGTAGTAGCTGAAAATTCACTTTTTCAGCTTTAAAATCTATTTGTTCACAACCATGCATTAAATGCAAAACAACAGCTAATGATTTTGTAACTTCTGAATATACTCTCATTAGAGGTGTAGAGTATCCACCACTCATCTCTCAGTTAGTCTTACTGTGGTGTCTTGAATGTTGCTGTGATGCTGGAAGCTGTGGCTCCAGCATTCCAAATACTAGCAGGGTCACCCATGGTGGACAGGTTTCATTGGAGCTTCCAGAGTAAGATAAATTAGGAAGAAGGACCTCGTGCTCTACTTCTAAAAAAATGGCCAGTGAAAACCTTATGAATAGCAGTGGAACGCTGTCTGATACAGTGACAGAAGATAAGCCCCTCAGGTGAAGGCACTCAAAATATAACTAGGAAAGAGCTGCCTCCTCAAAGTAGAGTCAACTTTAATGATATGGATGGAATAAGCTTTTGGAACCTTCATTTGCAGATGTCGCATGACTCAAAATAAGAAGAAACAGCTGCAAATATTAATTAATAATTGGATTGTGGAATGCATGAAGTATGAAATATGAATCTAGGAAAACTGGAAGTTGTCAAAAATGAAATAGAATGCTTGAAGATATACATCCTAGGGGTTAGTGAGCTGAAATGGACTGGTGTTGGCTATTTTGAATCTATCATATCTGCTATGCTGGGAGAAGCAAATTGAGAGGAACAGTGTTACATTCATCGTCAAAAGGAATACTTCAAGATCTATTCTGCCTAAATCCATCCACCGATGACCAGCTGATATTTGACAAAGGCTCAAAGTCTGTTAAATGGAGGAAAGACATTCTCTTTAACAGATGATGCTGGCATAACTGGATATCCATCTGCAAAAAAATGAAACAGGACCCATACCTCACACCACGCACAAAAACTAACTCAAAATGTATCAAAGACCTAAATATAAAATCTAAAATGATAAAGATCATGGAAGAAAAAATAGGGACAACACTAGGAGCCCTAATACACAGCATAAATAGCATACGAACTGTAACTAGCAATGAACAAACGCTAGAAGAGAAACTACATAACTGGGAGCTCCTAAAATTCAAACAGTTATGTTCATCAAAAGACTTCACCAAAAGAGTAAAAAGAGAACCTAGAGACTGGGAAAAAATTTTTGGCTACAACATATCTGCGTATTCAGTAAGTGTCAATCTCTAAAATCTACAAGATACTGCAACATCTCAACAACAAAAACACAATTAAAAAATGGGCAAAGGATACAGGCACTTCACCAAAGAAGACATTCAGGCAGCCAACAGACACATGAGGAAATGCTCGCAATCATTAGCCATTAGAGAAATGCAGATCAAAACTACAATGAACCATCTTACACCAACACAAGGCTGGCACTAATCAAAAAAACACAAAATAATAAATGTTGGAGAGGTTGTAGAGAGATTGGAACTCTTATGCACTGCTGGTGGGAATGCAAAATGGTACAACCACTTTGAAAATGATTTGGCGCTTCCTTACAAAGCTAGAACTAGAAGTACCATAGGATCCAGCAATCCCAGTCCTTGGAATATATCCTGGAGAAATAAGAGCTGTCACACAAATAGACATATGTTCATAGACATTTATACCAATGTTCACTGCAGCATTGTTCACAATAGCAAAAAGATGGAAACAACCTAGATGCCCATCAGCAGATGAATGGATAAACAAATTATGGTATATTCACACAATGGAATACTATGCAACAATAAAGAACAATGATGAGTCTGCAAAACATCTCACAACATGGATGAATCTGGAGGGTATTATACTGAGTGAAATTAGTCACAAAAGGACAAATATTATATGAGACTATTATAAGAACTCAAGAAAAGTTTTAAACACAGAATAAAGCATTCTTTGATAGTTAGAAGGGTAAGGAGGGAGAGGGAGGGGAAATCACTAACTAGGTAGTAGACGAGGATCAACTTCGGTGAAAGGAAGGACAATACACAATAAGGGGCAGTCAGCACAACTGGACCAAAGCAAAAGCTAAGAAGTTTCCTGGACACATTCAAACACTTTGAGGGACAGAGTAGCTGGGGCTCGGACCTGGGGACCATACTTTCAGGGGACATCTAGGTCAACTTACATAACAAACTTTATTAAGAAAATGTTCAGCATCCTACTTTGGTGAGTGGCATCTGGAGTCTTAAAAGCTTTTGAGAGGCCATCTAAGATGCATCAATTGGTCCCATCCCACTTGGAGCCAAGGAGAATGAAGAAAACCAAAGACATAAAGAAAATATTAGTCCAAAAGACTAAAGGAACACATAAACTGGAGACTCCACCAGCCTGAGAACAGAAGAACTAGATGGTGCCTGGCTACCACCAATGACCACCCTAACAAGGAACACGACAGAGTGTCCCAGACAAAGCAGGAGAAAAGTGTGGAGCAGTACTCAAATTCATGTAAAAAGACCAGACTTAATGTTCTGACAGAGACTGGAGGAACCCCCAAAACTATGGCCCCCAGATACCCTGTTAACCCAGATCTGAAACCATTCCAGAAACCAGTCTTTAGACAGATATTTGATTGGACTATAAAACAAAAGAATAATACACGTGAAGAGTGTGCTTCTTAGTTCGATCAGATACAAGAGACCAAATGGGTGGCTCCTGTCAGGAGGTAGGATGAGAAGGCAGGAAGGGACAGGAACTGGTTGAATGGACACAGGAAACCTGGGGGGAAGGGGGAGTGTGCTGTCACATTGTGGGAATTGCAAATAATGTCACAAAACAATATGTGTATAAATTCTTGTGGGAGAAGTTAACTTGAGCTGTAAACTTTCACCTAAAGCACAGTAAAAGTAAACAAATAAGTAATGTCACTGAACTCTTAAAAAAAATTATTTGAAGTACAACACTGTCAGTGATAGGATAATATCCATATGTCTGCAAAGAATTTCAGTTAATACTATTATTCAAATTTACACATCAACCTCTAATGCCAAAGATAAAGAAATTGAAGATTTTTACCAACATCTGCAGTCTGAAACTGATCAAATAAGCAATCAAGTTGCATTGATAATTACTGATGTTTGAAATGCAAAAGTTGGAAACAAAAAAGAAGGATCAGTAGTTGGAAAATACGGCCTTGGAAATAGAAAGGGCACCAGAGATCGAAAGATAGAATTTTGTGAGATCAATGACCCTATTCATTAGGAATACTTGTTCTCAACAACATAAACGGTGACTATACACGTGGACCTCGCCAGATGGAATACACTGGAATCAAATCGACTACATCTGTGGAAAGAGACCGTAGAGAAGCTCTATATCATCGGTAAGAACAAGGCAAGGGGCTGACTGAGGAGCAGACCATCTCAACAGCAACGGTTTTTCTTTCTTTCCTTTTTTTTTTTTTTTTTTTATCCTCTTGCTTCTATTCTTTCATTACTGTTGGTTTTGCTAGTGCCTTTAGACCTCCTCCTACCCCATCCTGGATCCTCAGCAAGAGGATTATCTTGGGTCTTCAAGTCACCAACCCACGATTCAATACAGATACTAATCTCAAGGCACATCTCTGATGCACAGTTGGACATGAACAATGGACAGAACCAGACATTGTTTTATTATATTTAAGGAGTCTTTTCACAAGCAAAGGACCTTACCCTACCTCTTAGCTGAAAGTAGACTTGCCACAGAACGATACCTTGCAAGAGCCAGACTTGCCACTGGCCCTTTCTGCTTCAGTACCCAGAGCCCAGCAGGCCTGTGTCCTATTCCTTTTAATTTCTCTGCATTTCTGTTCAGTTTCTGGGCTGTTAAAATGTATCTTATTTTTAAAACTGATCGAGACTCTTTTATAAGTTTTATCTTTTATTGCTTTATGTTTGAGCAGAAGACTGCACCAAAGCATAAACTTTCTAAGCTATTCTGACTGGAAGTCTGGATTCCGGTATTTAATGGTATATATATATATATATATATATATACATATATACAGATATTTTAGAAATCAGTTAATAATTTAAAATATGAAGGCTCTGTCCTAATTCCTCAATTTCCTGATATTAATCTTCATCCTCTGACCTTCTGTGTGTTGTACAGAATAGATGGGCCACTACAGATCCTTACCAAATTTCTCACTTACCCACTTAACAGATGTCATGCTCTCTTCATCAGGGCTTAGTGGGCAGGGTTTATTTGTGCTGCTAAACAGTGATGCAGGTAGAAAAAATCAGAATCATTGGGAGGCTTTTTTTTTTTGAAGAAAGAAATTAACATTTTAAGGATGCTTTAAATAAAACAGGAAGCCCTGGGTTTGCAGTAGTTAAACACCAGTTTGCTAACAGAAAAGTTGGCAGTTCAAACCCACCAGCCACTCCATGGGAGAAAGGTATGGCAATCTGCTTCCATAAAGATTTACAGCCTTGGAAACCCTATGGGGCAATTCTGTTCAATTCTGACTCCATAGCAATGGGTTGGGTTTATTTGGTTTTTGAATAAAACGTTCTTGGCTTGAAAACAGACATAAACACCTAACCAAAACTTCCAAGCATTTGCTTTTTAAGTTCATAGTAACCAAAAGATATTATTTTCTGGTGTCTAGGGTATATATTGGAGCCCTAGTGGCACAGTGGTTAAGAGCTCAGCTGCTAACCAAAAGTTTGGCAGTTCAAATCCACCAGCCACTCCTTGGAAACCCTATGGGCAATTCTACTCTCTTATAGGGTTGCTACGAGTCAGAATGGACTCAACGGCGATAGTCTTTGGAAGGTATATATTATATATGAATTGAAATTCTGTTTTTAAAAAACTGATACTAAGTATAAATAGTAAAGAATAGTTTATGGGTTATTCCAAAGCCTTAACTTTATACTATAATTTGCACATACATATATACGTATATATCTATGTATGTGTGTACATGTATATGTAAAATCAAGTACAAATTGATCCATTTAGTCTTATCCTCTAGTAGCAAGTGTTTCAGTCTGAAGGACAAAACTATCACATCTGTAAATTTTATAGCATTCACGAATTTTATGAGTTCATATGCTAATTCCACATACCTTATGCAACACATTATTCTTATGCTTGACAAAACATATAAAGGACAGTGCAGAAATATATTACTCTTTTATTCTTTAGGAGAAAATAGGTCAAAATATTGATGTGAAATATCCAATCTCATTCTCCACAAAAGTTATATAGTCTTTTGTACTCCTGTTAGAACCATTGTAATGAAGATTACTGCTTAAATCAGAAATCAGTCTTCAACTTTAATTACCTAGTCATGATCACATTCAACATAACAGAAGGAGAAGAGAGGTGCACATATTTATTTAACAGGTGCACTTACAGGGGTTAAGGAATGTCAGTGGTTACTAAAACAGTTTTTAAAATAGTATTACAAACTCTCTCTCTTACTTAAGTAGCTCAAATTTGGAATTTTGTCTTCGATTTGAGATATTGTAGCTAATTTCACATTTTTGCAGGGAGTGGGCTTTTGAAGAAATTGCTGATTCCAGAAATAGTGATCAAAAGCAAAGAGTCTTTTCTCTTTCGTGGATAAGAACATAGAGCTTTTTCAGTAAGAAGTGGCCCTAGAATTCCAGTCGCCCCCTCCTAACCCTCACCTTCTTATGCAGACTGGGATAGTTTATATCTTCATATAGTATTTAAGATGCCATATTTGGAGATGTCTCACTTATATTTGCTTACCGTCACCTGACTGTGTAAAAGGTTTCTCAAATTTTATAGGATCAAAATGAAGCTTTTGACCCCATGCATCCAATTTTATCTTCTCACAGTAAAACTCACCATCCAATTGATCAACATAGGAACAGCTTTGGTGCCTCTTTTTTTGTAATCTGTTTGCAATTAATCACCAACTGTTGTCACTTCCGTCCCCAAATACCTGTCAAATCCATTCATTTCTTGTCAACTCCACTGAAAGTCTATAATTCATGATGCTGTCATTATTATAGCATTGTAGCTGGCTTCATCCTTTCATACTTGGCCTTTTACAATCCATTCTCAGAAAAACAGTTTAGATTACCACACTTTTCTACTTAAATATCTGAATGCTTTTTTAAGTAGTTTTTAAATAAAATCAAAAGTTCTTACAATGACCTACAAGTTTGGCTAGTTTGTAATTTCCCATCCTCATTCTCCTCCAGCAACACTGGGTTCCTTCCTGGAGAACTGCATTTGAATACCATAAGCAGGCATTTGAATATCTTGGTTCCTCCACTGGGAATGATATTCCTTCAGCTTAATTGGCCGCCTCATTCTTATCTCTCAAGTCTCCCTGCAAATGCCACCTCTTCAAAGAAGCCTTCCCTGATTTCTCTACCTAAAGAAGCTGTCCCTGCTTCCCCTGATCTCATCACCTTATTAATTACCTTGTTGGCACTCAACACAATCTACAACTGATTCTACCAGTTTATTTTTTTTTTTAATGATCTTACTCTTTAGAATATAAATTCCATGAGTGAAAGATTTATTCCTTTCATTCATTACTTAATTCTGGGAGCTTATATAATGTAGAAGGGGCTCAGTAAATATTTGCTACTTGCTTGAAATTGGGAACTGCATAGCATGAAGATTAATACCTCGGAACCATAGCAACTCATTTCAGATCCCAGTTTGTCTTTTTTGTCGTTTGCCATGGGCAACCAACTTGGTTATTTTGAGTTTGTTCTTCATCCTGATCTGTACACACATCATAGAATGTTCTTAATATTAAAATACATTGACATAATGATCAAGAACATTCATTTGGATATTTAATATGTGTAATATGTTCTGATGTGGATTTATATGGATCAATATTTAAGAGTTACAATAATCCTGAGAGACATTGCTAACATTCTCATTTTTTAGTTTGAGAAAACTGAGTTTAACAGAGTTAAGTAACTTTCTCAAAGTCATACAGTAAACAGTCTTATTCCAAAGATCGTACACTAAGAATGAAGTGGCATGCTCTCTGAAAAGTTATTGTGTTAGTGGCTATTGTAGTTTTTATTGAGGCATAAAACAGCTCCTGAGATTGAAAAACATTGACTTAAAATATTTTAATGAAAAAAATCAATGTTTTAATAGCCATGGAACTAATTATAGGTTCTGGGGTCTTCTCTGCTATTTTTTCTGCATGCCAAGTGTGAATCATTACACCTGGTTCATTGATAAATATCAGGAACTTTTATTTGACTACCATACTTTTATGCAAATAACTCTCATCTTCTATATTTGTTTGCCAACTTCTCCCCACCTCCGTGAGGTATTTTTGTAAGTGCCTGCTATGCTAAATTTTTTTCTTTTTTTCTTTTACAGCAATGTGTAAATAAAAAATTGACATAGCAGAGCTTACAGAAATACCTTTTGAGGAGGAAGGAGCAGTTGGCAAAAAAAAGTAGAAGGTGCACATTATTTGTGTAAAAATACAGTATACACCATCATTTAAAGCATAATTTTCAAGTTCAAGTCAGTATTTTAATTCAGTCTTTTGCAATTCAGTAAAATTTACATACTTATCAAATTTTACTTTCTCCAAATCTTTGTAAATTGCTTGACATCTTATAATTTGAAGTAAAAGCTTATGACAAACTACACATACAGCTACCACAATTCATCGAAGACTACATATTCTCAAAAAAGTGAAGCAATTTCAAATTCATATTTAAAATAAATATTTTGTTTTTAGATATACTTGTATGTTTCAAATACCCAACATTAAATTATTGAAATAATAATTGAATAGTTCCCTACTTTACTGTTTCAGCCTCAAAGGCATATTTTCTAAGTCCACTAGGAATTAATTTCTTTCCGTTTTATTCTCCATTTAGCCTATTACAAATCAGGATGTGTGGTTGTTTTTTTTTTGTTTCATTTTTGCATGCTCCATTAAATTCTGGGCTCCTTGCAGGTAAGTGCTGCAGGGCTTGACAAACTAGCTGTGTTATAACTGAGTGCTTGATCCTTAGTATCACAAACTCCCAAATGTGAGTAAGTTTTCCACCTTTTCTCTAATAATATAATATGGGGGAAAGTGTTGCAATAAGAGATGATTGATGAAAACTTATTTGGGCACCACTTTTCGGTGCTTTAACATTCTCACTGGTAAGAGGGTCTCCTTCTTCTAAGGTAGAAGCTACAGTACAGTCATGGAAAATTACAGAACAGGTAATGTCAGACAACAGAGAACCTTCATGAGGTATTTAACTAGACTTTCAATACAGAGGTTCAAGAACCACAGACTCATGTCCTCCTCTCCCAACTTCCTACTGCATTAACCTCTGAGTTAGAAACTTTTCCAGGTATATTGCATGTATTGGAGGCAGTGGGGGCAGTGGTGGTACAGTGGTAGAATTCTAGCCTTGTGTGGCAGAGACCCAGGTTCGATTCCTGATGAATGCACCTCGTGTGCAGCCACCACCCATTTGTCAGTGAAGACTTGTGTGTTGCGATGATATTGAACAGGTTTTAGGGGATCTTCAAGACTAACACGGACTAGAAAGAAAGGCCTGACAGCACAAACAAAATTGGAGACAGCAGCAGCAGCAACAGAAAGAACCTAAAAAAGCCTTAATTTATCAAAGATCACTCCTTTGCCCTTCCATACTTGCTTCTCTAGAAATAATTTTAGAAGGACACTTCCAAATGACAATATTTCATTAATCATCATTTTAATAACATCCACTGGCTATAATATTGTGTATACTCAATACATATTTCTGCTATAATTACCAACCCAACTTACTCTCAAATGACTTCTATATAAGGTAATGCTTAATTGGTGTGACAAAATTGGTGTATTTAAAGCACCTCATGAATTATACTGATGTAGAAATCCCAGTCCTGTATCTGTAACTCAATAAATATTCAATTCATATATTTTGATTAACGAAATAAAATTATAAACAGAGTAAATACAGTGATGGAATATCACACTGTGATCTGCTAAATCCTAACATCCCTTAAGCTCCCTTCAAAAAGTTATTTCCATGGTTGAACCTTCTGACTTTCTTCTCTTAGGTAGTTCATTGCCCCCTCCTGACTGTCATTAGCAATGTATTTGTATCCTTTTTAATTCATAATATATTTTGCCTTGTGTGACACTCATCTTTGTACTGATATGGGATACAATATATTTGCACATAATAGGAATCTCTAAAGTATTTTAAAATTAAATTTACATTCTCATTATGGCTTTTTCTACCCACCAGTGTTCAAATACATTCAAGTGTTGTGAAGATGGATGGTACATTCAGTGAACTGAGTGAGGAATGTTTTTCTTTGCCTACAATGATGACACTAATTAAAGTCATAACTTTTTGTTGATTGTTTTTAAATCGTGCTTATATTTATTTCTAGATCTTCCCTAATGAATGGAACAAAAAACATTATTTTTACATTTACAAATAATAACAATGGCTTCAAGCACTCTATTTGGTGTTCACTACGTATATTTATCATTTTCTATGTGTTCTCACAATTTTATAGTTAATTATTGAGAACAGTAGGTTGTCCTCCCAAAACAGAATAAACTAATTTCAATTTGCCTTCCAACTAGTAACAACTGCTAATAAAATGGAAATTTAATGAACATAAGGCAAGGATCTTTCACAGAAACTATTTCCATTCCATTCACATAATATTCTTTAAGAACTACTGCATGGTGCCCGGCTATCACCACTGACTGCTCTGACCAGGATCACAACAGAGGGTTCTGGACAGAGCTGGAAAAGGAAGTAGAACATAATTCTAACTCACAAAAAAAGACCAGATTTACTGGCCTAAAGGAG
>NW_004444031.1:10145194-10193390 GCF_000243295.1 Trichechus manatus latirostris | reverse complement strand
GTCATAAAACAATATGTGTACTACTGTTTCATGAGAAACTATTTGTTCTGTAAGCCTTCACCTGAAGTACAATAAAAAAAAAAAAGAACTACTGCATCTCAGAGTTCTTTGGTAATGGAGGGAAACAAGTCATCATAATTTCATGTAATCATGCTGTTTTTCTAAACAGTTTGTGACTCTGACAGGTCATTTTTTATTCTGCTAGCTGTTTATATTAATGTGAAAAACCCAAACTACAAATTTGCAAGCTTTTGGTGCTGAAATAATGTCTGTCCTTAAATACCTTATTTCTTGATTCTCCAGCAAAACAATTTTAATTAATTTATTGTTTGCATCAATGTTCATTAACAGCAGGACAGAGTTGGTTTTAGTGGGTACAGTAAATCTTTCTTCAGTCTATTTTCCGCATTGTTTCCTGTAATATGTGTAAGAATTGGGAAAACAGAGCCTTGTCACAACATGGCCAGACCAGTGAGGAACAGTAAGAGGAGAGACACCTAACTGGGAGCAAGAATAAGTCAGGACAAGAATTTCTAAATACCACTGATGGTGGGCTTACAGAGGCTGCCATTGCCCATTAGGAAGAGAAAACAGGTAGACATACTATATTTGCCTAAGTCAACAATTTTGTTAAAGATAAACAGGCTCCTGCAAATAATTTGGAATCTCACAGGTACATCATTTTACTCTCTTATGAGATGAGGAAACACATACAAATTCCTTACCATGCTATACTAAAACCGTATTCATCAGTCTGTTGTCTTACTGAGTTGCAACCTTAAGACATAGTCTTCATTGTACATCATTGTACCTCTTATCTGAAGCACTGTGCCAAACAGCTAATTGGGGATAAAATTATATTGGTAGAGGTGAAAGAACCCTGGTGGCTCAGTAGCTTAGTGCTTGGCTACTAACCGAAAGGTTGGTGGTTCAAACCAACCAGCCACTCTGTGGGAGAAAGATGTGGTAGTCTGCTTCTGCAAAATTTACAGCCTTGGAAACCCTCTGGGGCAGATCTACTCTGTCCTATAGGGTCACCATGAGTTGGAATCCACTCGACAGCAGTAGGTTTGGTTTGCTTTCATGTTAACTGAAACCAAGAAGTCAGAGAAAGAAATGATCTTTCCCAGGAGTGTGGAAAAATGATTCTCAAGAGCTTAATCAATTCTACGTGGTCCTCATCTCTGGAAATTTTACACTACAAGACTGAAAGAAACCTAGGAATCTGAACCACATCACCCAGTCCTCTCTTTTGCATAACTTCTCGCTTTTCTTCTTCATGCTTATTATCCTTGCAGATACACTGGGCACCACATATTTTCTTCATTTAAATAGTTTAAAGCAAATATATAATATCAAGTCATTGTACCCTATAGAGTTAGACATGTATATAAAACCTCAGTTCTAACGTACAAATGTTCCTTAAAACTAGCATGTTGACAGAAGCAGGAGAACAATGGCTGTGCAAATCAACGTTAAGCCTAGCTTACTCAAATCAACATCCTGATTTTGGAGAACTTTATCTTATCAATGATTAATGTCTCTGCATTGGAGCAGGATTTTAATAATCAGAAAAGTTAATGAGAGAAAGTCATGTTTGTCAGCCTGCTTTCTACATCAGCATGAGTGTGTACAAATGTACAGCTGAATATCTCAGAAGGTAGCAAAATGAAACACTTCACTTTATTCAACTTGCATGAGCAAAAGTATGATTAACTTAAATAATAATTACACTTAAAGTAATACTTGGCTAAAGAATCAGAAAGTTAAAAAGTCATAATAAGCTTTAAATCACCAGTTTAATGCAACCCACTTTAGATTGTATGTAGGTAACTTTCTTCAACACAAATTGATGAAACATTGGACTTGGGTGTTTCCATTCTATCACTGTGTTGCAAACCACCCCAAAATTAGAGACATAAAATAATCATTGTATTATGATCACAGATGATGGATCAGGAATTTGGACAGGATGCAGTAGGAATGGCAAAGATGGTTGTCTCTGCCACATTGGGGCTCAGGTGGGAAGACTAAAGCTGGGGAATCAATTATCCCCTAGCTACTGGAATCGTTTGGATATGTGGCAATAGGCTAGGGTGATTAAATGCTGTGTTCAGCCTAAGATATAGACTGGACCACATATATGTGGCCTCTCTACATGGTTTGGACATTTCATACAGGGTGACTGGCTCTGAGGGCATACAGGAAATAAATATTCTAAGAAATCCAGTTGGAAGTTGTATGACCTTTTGTGATCTCTCATTGAAAATTAAATAGTGTCACTTTTGCTGTATGATATTGATTACAAGGAAGTCAGCTCAGATTTAAGTGTGGGGAGGTGTAGACACCATCTCAAAGTATTGGCAGTGGTAATCTCTTTTTCATAATCAATTAGTAGATCAAATAAATCAATAAAATCTCCCTTACATACATACCCTTTGCTGTCAAGTCAATTCTGATTCATAGTGACCCTACAGGACAGAGTAGAACTGCCCCCTAGGTTTCCAAGGAGTAGCTGGTGGATTCCAACTGCTGACCTTTTGGTTAGCAGCCTGAGTTCTTAACCACTGCGCTACCAGGGCTCCAAAATCTCCCTTAGTTATCTTAAATGTAGATTTTTTTAAATGTTCTGTGAAGAAAGACATGATCTTTATTAAAAACACAAATCCCTAATGTTTCCAAACTGAAATTTAAAAGTGAATTTAAGACTACCAAAAACCGTCTGTTTTCTTTTTGTATTATTCTTCAGGGAACTCTCTAATGAGTGAGCTTGCTTCATTCTTGCTCTTAAGTAGCTCTTGAAACTTTGATCCAGTAGTTTCTATTAACACAAAACTGTGGGACCATCTCACTGTAGGATGATCTTCTGAACTGGCTTATGAACAGCCCCAGTTCTTTGAACGTTAATAACCTCTCTACTTTGGGCCTCCATTAATAGTCTTTCTAACAGAGATGTGCCTTTCCACTTACAAACTTAAAAAGTTCCAATAATGTTTTACGAGCTAAAAGTCAGGTGAGAAGAAATATATCATCAAGCGATTGCCGCCTTGAAATTGCCCAGTAGGATGCAAGATTTCTAAAAAAAGTCTGAAGTTAATTGCACATTTTTATTCCCTTTTACGAAGAGACGTAGTGATACCTATAGTAGGTTAATACTTCCACATGAGAGCTAAATAAAAGGAAAGTCTTTTTGAACTTGGCTTTGAAAACAAAAAGCTTGCCATTCTTAAGCCACAGTAGGTTGCACACTAAAGTCCAGATTTCTTCATTATCTGAATTAAAATTTATCTTTATCCCTTAAATCTTATCAACACTGAAAGTCCTATTTAGAAGTCAGCAATTACATGACACCTTCCATATTAGCACCAGCTAGTGCTGATTTTGCTTCTTTTCATTTTACAACTCATATATGGCAGTTCTCACACAATGCCTTGTATTTTAGACATTGTATGTATAGTGTGTACATATTGCATTGTCTTTGTGACACTTAAACTCGTTGACTAGCTTTACCAATTTTGTAAAGCATAAAATACAGTAGTTGAGTGAAGAAAGTGCTTTTGAATGCATTTGAAATATATAGGTGTTTTCTTGGACCTATAGAAATCATGTTTGTTAAATCAAGTACTCAAACATTTGTTAAATTACGTCCACTCCCATAAATAGCATGGAAAAGACCCTGCTTGTTGGTGTCTCCCTCTCTCATACACACATATCCCCATTTACCCTCCCCCGCATACAAAATTTGTATCTCTATATTTGTACACATATATTTTACAACTTTTCTACTTAATCTCTATAAAAATACAGACTCTAATAGAATGATTTGTGTGAAAAAAAATGAGTAACAATGTATCTACACCACTAGTCAATTACTTTTTTTTTTTGGAACATTTTATTGTGCTTTGTGTGAAAGTTTACAGAGCAAATTAGTTTCCCATTCAATAATAGAAATTTATATACAAATTGTTCTGTGACATTGGTTGCAAACCCTCGAAATGTTTTAACACTCTCTCTCTTACCATCCTGAGCTCCCTGTTTCCATTCATCTGGTTTTCCTGCCCCTTCCTGCCTTCGGGCTGATGGTTGTCCTTTTGGTCTCATACAGATGATTGTTCAAAGCAGCACTTTCCTCATGGATGTTATTGTTTATCTTATAGGCTTGTCTGTTATTTGGGTGAAAGGTTATCTTCTGGAGTGGCTTCAGTCCCAGTTAGAAGGGTGTCTAAGGGCCATAGTCTTGGGGGTTCCCCCAGTCTCTATCGGACCAGTAAGTCTGGTCTATTTTTATGAATGTGAGTTTTGTTCTACACTTTTTTTCCCACTGTAACCGGCACCGTCTATGGTGATCCCTATCAGAGTGGTAAGCAGTGGTAACCAGACACTATCTAGTTATTCTGGTCTCTCTCAGGCTAGTACAGGCGGTGGTTCCTGTGGCGGTGGCTCCTGTGGTTCGTTATTCCTTTGGACTAATTGCTTCCTCGAGTCTTTGGTTTTGTTTACTCTCCTTTCCTCCAGATTGGGGGGAAAAAAAAAAAGTTGTCGCTTAGATGGCTGCTCGCAAACTTTTAAGACCCCAGATACTTCTCACCAAAGTAAGATGTAAAACATTGTCTTTATAAACTATGTTATGTCAGTTGACCTAGATGTCTCCTGAGACTATGGTCCTTAGACCTCAAGCCCAGTAACTCAGTCATGAGAAGTGTTTGGTTATATCTAGGAAGTTTCCATGACTATGCCTACTGTGTGCTCTATTTTATATATCAATATACATGCAACACATACAAATATATATGTAGAAATATCCATAGCCAAATATACCCATGTGGATATACACCCATATGCTCTCCCACACCTTTCAGGCTGGTATATGTTATAGTATCTACTGTAGTTGCCTTTTATTCTTGCATACTTCTCAGTGTCTTTCCTTGCCTTGGTTATGTGCTGATTTCCCAGTTACTATGTATAGCCTTTCCCTTCACCAAAGTTAACACATGTCTACTATCTAGTTAGTGATTTTCCCTCCCTCCCTGTCTCGTCCCTGGTAATCATCAAAGAATGTTTCTTTCTGTGTGTAAACCTTTTATTGACTTTTTATAATAGTGAGATCATACAATATTTATCCTTTTTTAATTGACTTATTTCAGTCAGCATAATGTCCTCCAGGTTCATCCATGTTGTGAGATGTTTCACGGCTTCATCATTATTCTTTAACTTGTTGTGGTATTGCATTCTGTGTATGTATCATAATTTCTTTATCTATTCATCTGTTGATGGGCACTTAGGTTTTTTCCATCTTTCTGCTATTGTGAATAGTGCTACAATGAACGTGGGTGTGCATATGTTTATTCATGTCAGGGTTCTTATTTCTCTAGGATATATACCTAGGAATGGGACTGCTGGATCATATATTATTTCTATTTCTAGCTTTTTAAAAAAGTGCCATACTGTTTTCCATATTGGTTGTACTATTTTACATTCCCACCAGCAGTGTATAAGAATTCCAATCTCCCCACAACCTCACCAGCACGTATTATTTTTTTTTTTTTTTTTTTTTATCAGTGCCGTTATTGCCAGGGTGAAAAGATATCTAATTGTTTTGATTTGCATCTCTCTAATGGCTAATGATCATGAGCATCTCTTCATGTGTTTGTTAGCCACCTGAATGTCTTCTCTGGTGAAGTGTCTGTTTGTGATCACCTTTGCTCGTTTGTCTTTTTGTTTGAAGTATTGGTGTTTTCTACAAATTTTAGAGATTAGACCTTTGTCAGATATGTCGTAGGCAACATTTTTTTCCCAGTCTGTAGGTTTCCTTTTCATTCTTTTGGCAAAGTCTTTTGATGAGCATAGGTGTTTAATTTTTAAGAGGTCCCAGTTGTCTAATTTATCATCTGCTGTTTGTGCATTTTTATTTATGTTTGATATTCTATGCTATGTATTAGGGCCCCTAGTGTTGTACCTATTTTTTATTCCTTGATCTTTACAGTTTTAGGTTTCACATTTAGTTCTTTGATCCATTTTGAGTTAGTTTTTGTGTATTGTGTGAGGTATGAATCTTGTTTCATTTGTCTGCAAATGGATGTCCAGTTTTACCAGCACCATTTGTTGAAGAGATTTTCTCTTCTCCATTTAATGGACTTTGACCCTTTGCCGAAGATCAACTGTCCATAAGTGAATTGATTTACTTATGAATTTTCAGTTCTGTTTCATTGGTCTATGAGTCTGTCACACCAGTACCAGACTGTTTTGACTACCGTGGCTGTATAATAGGTTCTGAGACTGGGGCGTGTGAAGACTTCTACTTTGTTCTTCTTCTTCAATAATTCTTTGCTTATCTGGGACCTCTTTCCTTTCCATGTAAAGTTGGTGATTAGTTTTTCCATCTCATTAAAGAATGTTTTCAACAACATAAATGGCGACTATACACGTGAACCTCCCCAGATGGAATACACGGGAATCAAATTGACTACATCTGTGGAAAGATACGACGGAAAAGCTCAATATCAATCGTCTGAACGAGGCCAGGGGCTGACTTCAGAACAAACCATCAATTGCTCATATACAAATTTAAGTTAAAGCTGAAGAAAATTAGAACAAGTCTGTGAGAGCCAAAGTACGACCTTGAGTGTATCCAGCCTGAATTTAGAAACCATCTCAAGAATAGATTTGATGCATTGAACACTAATGACCAAAGAGCAGGTGACTTGTGGAATGACATCAAGGACATCATACATGAAGAAAGCAAGATATAATTAAAAAGACAGGAAAGAAAGAAAAGACAACAATGGATGTCAGAAGAGACTTGAAACTTTCTCTTGAACGTCTAATAGCTAAAGCGAAAGGAAGAAATGATGAGGGAAGAGATTCGAACAGGAGATTTCAAAGGGCGGCTCGAGAAGACAAAGTTAAGTATTATAATGACATGTTCAAAGACCTGGAGCTAGAGAACCAAAAGGGAAGAACATGCTTGGCATTTCTCAAGCTGAAAGAACTGAAGAAAAAATTCAAGTCTCAAGTAGCAATAGTGAAGGATTCTGCAGGAAAAATATTAAACGAAGCAGGAAGCATCAAAGAAAGATGGAAGGAATATACAGAGTATACGTAAAAGAACTGGTCAACGCTCAACCATTTCAGGAGGTAGCATATGATCAGAAACCAATGTTACTGAAGGAAGAGGTGCAAGCTGCACTGAAGGCACTGGCAAAAAATGAGGCTTCAGGAATTGACGGAAAACCAACTGAGATGTTTCAACAATGGATGCAGCACTGGAGGTGCTCATTCATCTATGCCAAGAAATTTGGAAGAGAGTTACCTGGCCAAATGATTGGAAGACATCCATATTTATGCCCATTCCAAAGAAAGATGATCCAACCACAGAAATTATAGAACCATATCATTAATATCACATGCAAGTAAAATTTTGTGGAAGATAATTCAAAAGTGGCTGCAGCTTTGCAACGACAGGGAACTGCCAGAAATTCAAGCCAGATTCAAAAGAGGATGTGGAACGAGGGATAAGATTGCTGATGTCAGATGCATCCTGGCTGAAAGCAGAGAATACCAGAAAGATATTTACCTGTGTTTTACTGACTATGCAAAGGCATTCAACCTTGTGGATCATAACAAATTATGGATAATATTGCAAAGAATGGGAATCCTAGTACACTTCATCTTTTGTGGCTCTCTGGGACTTAAGTCTAGTTATAGATCTAGAAGGCAAAATCAGTAGTGGGGAAGTGTTTTGAGAACATTCAGCATTGTCTTATAAAGCATCTGCCTCAGGCGGTGCCCCAGGCAATGACTCGGACAAGGGCTCTTTAGAAGAAACTGGGTTAATCTCATTAGATGGGGGTGGGGGGACTAATGGTTTTACTGGGGAGGGTGGTTTAGCAGATAAACATGGAGTAATCTCTTCAGATGGGATTGAGAGGGCTGGTTCTGTTGGCAGGAGTGATTCAATGGAATTTAGGGGCTCAGTGTTTCTAGCTTCCTGATTATTTGCCCATATGTCCCCATCTCAAGTTTCAGGATCCCATTTCTTCCCAATCAATGCCCTAACTTTAACTTCAGACACCTCTCGAGGTTGGCAATTGAGCTGGCGTTGTAATTCAGCTACTCTTAGAATGAGACTCTGGGTTTGGTTTTTGGCAATATCAGCTCTGTTACTATAAGAACTAAGGCTTTCTTTCAAGGCACAAGTGGCAACTTTGAGGTTGTTTATTCAGCACTTGAACTGTGACTATGAAGCTTGAGCTTATCACTGTCTTTTACCCGTTTGTCTAGCAAAAATAGGACCAACCAACCAGCTTCCTTATACTTCTCATTATGACAAAAATGTAGAACGGTATCACACATGCTATCACCCAGAGCCTCATCTATCACCAATACCTGATCCACTGGTGGTAATGTTTTTTGTATTTGTATTGCCACCTCACACCATGGATTAGCAGCACCCTCTTTACTACTGGAAGCAGAATCATCAACATCTTTAAGACTAACCAGACTCGAGAACCAATTTAGAAAACTCATCCTTGCAATTTTGTTTCTCTAGAACCACTCTTGTTACCAAATGTCTTAGCTGGGTTCTCTAGGAAAGGAAAACCAGCAAAGGATACGGAGCCCTGGTTGCTCAGTGGTTAGGAGCACGGCTGCTAACCAAAAGGTCAGCAGTTCAAATCCATCAGCCATTCCTTGGAAACCCTATGGAGCAGTTCTACTCTGTATATAGGGCCGCTATGAGTCAGAATCAACTCGATGGCAACAGGTTTATAAAAATTTGTGTCAAGGAAATAGCTCACACAGTTGTAGAAGATGGAACGTCCCAAGTGCACAGATCAGGGTAGAGGCATCTCCTGATTCACTTAGCCACAGGGGCTGGTGAACCCAAGAATGGCAGATTAGAAAGAACGGCTCTTGCTCACAGGCTGCGAAGACTGATGAATCCCAAGATCAATAGGCAAGACTGCAGGTAAATTGCTAGCTCAAGTTCCAAGAACTCGAGTTCAGAGAACAGGAGCCAACTGCAGGATCCAGAGTGAGCAATAGCCCATGAGTCTTACCAGAGTCCACTTATATGTTCCACAGTCTATACCCCCAATTAAAATCCCTTTCAACTGATTGGCCACTTACAGGAGATCCCATCATGGATGTGATGACATTATAATTATATCAAATCTCATCACAGAAGTGATCACATCATCATATGACTGCCAAACTACATCATAACTGCCAAACTACTGAGAATCATGCCCCAGCCAAGGTGACACATAACCTTGACAATCACATATAGGCACGCAATCACACACACATACACACATATATAAATGTATAGCCATCTGCCCTTCTTTTTTCTCTCCAAGGTCTAAATGTTAACACCTTACTTCTTTCACCGCTTCTGACAAATGCGATGGATTAATGATCATTCTTGCTGAATCTTCTTAAATTCTCTTGTATCTTCTTTCTTCTTTCTCTAGTATCCTATAACAGTTAAGGAGCCCTGGTGGGGTAGTGGCTAAGAGCTACGGCTGCTACACTAAGAGGTCGGCACTTCAAATCCACCAGCAGCTCCATGGAAACGCTATGGGGCAGTTCTACTCTGTCCTATAGGGTCGCTATGAGTTAGAATCGACTTGATGGCAACAGGTTTGGCTTGGTTTTGGTTGTAACAGTTGAACTCTCTTTCTCTCTATCTCATCTTTTGACCCCTGTCATCTATCTATCTATCTATCTATCTATCTATCTATCTATCTATCTATCTCTCTATCTACCTATCTATCATCTCTAGTTTAAAATTTTTCCCCAAAAAACCTCTACTATACAAAAGTCCTTATGCCAGAGTATTTCATTGCACTCTATTTTTCATAACTGCTGGTACAATCTTCCTGAATCTCTGTCTTTATCATATTATTTGTTTTCATTTCTATATTAATCTATCATGTTAGTGAAGTTTATTGAAAAATAGAAATAATTTTGTATTAGATCATGATCCTGTGAGAGATTTAACATTTCTAAGCCTTAGTTTCTTCTTCTGTATATTAAGGCAATGATGTTTTTCTCAAAAAGCCTTAAAATTCATTAAATAGGAATATATTGAACTATTTTAAAACTGTATGTACGTTAAAATTTCCGAAGGCTGAAATCTGTGTAATGCAGAAACCTGTCAGAGAAGGAAAACCCAAATATTTTTCACTAAAATGAGTGATAGAAAAGTGGTAAGACTGCACCCTGTCAAAGGCAGAAAACTTGCAAGACCCGGAAAAACAAGGTAGTCTTGTCAAATTCCTGCTATCACAGGTTTCAATGTATATGATAAATATTAAGTTGACAATACAGGAGTGAAGCATATATCAACTTGGTTAACAATATTTCATTACTATATTGTCAAGTTAATATTTATCATTTTCCAGCTCCGAGGAAATATCCTCGAAACAAGTTGTGTATGAAAATTTTTTAATCCTTGGGTTTTTTAATTTTGTGAATTTTTTTTTCATTTTTCTGCCTAAAGATAATTTAAGCTTGGTTTTATGTGACTAACAATTAAAAAAAGAATCCTAAAACTCAGTTAGTATCCTGCCACAGTTTTACCATTTATTATATTCTGAGGATATCTTAGAGAAGGAGGGTAGGAAAAATAATTCTTTCCACATTGCATAATACTCAAATAGTGTTGCTTGTACTCCAATTTTATATAGAGTCAGATGAAGTAGTTATTTCAATTTTCTTTCTCTGTACCCTCTATATCATGTACTCAACTTTAGATTCAAGTTCTGAATAGTTTTGAATTCCTTCTATGCCCTGAGAGGGGTGTTTTTTGGACATGTTTAATAAGCTGAGTTTTTCATTCCTTTAGATGAGTTCTCTTTTAGGGACTCCTCAGTATATACTGCAAAGATGCTTATATTTGATGCTCCCATTAATTTCAATAGACACTAGATACAGACTGAGTTTTGTTAAATTTCAGTTAGATGACACCTCATCCTCTCTACTTACTGAGACATATTTGAATTGAATCTCACACATTTAAGCTGTCCCTGTTTCCTTCTCCATTCTTTTGCATGTGCTCTTCTTGCTGCCAAGAAATTCTTCCACTTTCTAGACTGCACAGTGAAACGGAGTAGCCAGTTAAATCTTAAACTAATTAAGCTTAAATAAAATTAAATATTCAATTCCTTAAATGTAGTAGTCACATTTCAATGTCCAATAACTACATGTAGCTAGTGGCTGCTGTATCGGACAGTGCATTTTTACTATTACAGAGAATTTTTTTTGGACAGGGCCATGTTAGACTCTGGTTCAGAACTTGACTGTGATGGTTAAGATTTGTGTGTCAGCTTGGCTGGGCTATGATTCTCAGTGCTTTGGCACTTATGATGTAGTTTGGCAGTTATGTAATAATGCAGTTTTTCAGCTACGTAATGATATAATTTGGCAGTTATGTAATGGTGTAATTATCCTCTGTTTTGTGATATACTGTAATCACTTCCATGATGTGATCAGCCAGTCAGTTGTACGGACAGTTTCTTTGGGGGTGTGGTTTGCATCCAATGTATATGGACGTTCTGGCAAAGCTTGCTGGCTTTTGCTCGCTCTGAATCCTGCATCTAGCTTGTCATCATCTGACCTCCAGTTCTTGGGACTTGATCCAGCAACCTGCTGTCTGGCTTGCTGATCTTTGGTTCATCAGCCCCTGCAGCTACATATATAAGTAAAAGCCCCCAGCCTGACGTTTTAGCCATAGACTTGGGACTTGCCAGCCTTTACAACTGTGTGGGCCATTTCCTTGAGATAAATCCTCTCTCTGTCTCTCTCTCTATATACACATGCTTCACTGATTTTGTTTCTCTAGAGAACCCAGCCTAAGACACTGGCTTCAAATCAAAGACACATTTGAAAAATGTGAATTTCTCAGTTACACTCCTAACCTGTTATGCCAGACTTTCTAGGCTGGACATGGATCCTGAGGACATTTATTGTTGTGTTGTTTTTTTTTTTTTTAAAAAAGTTATCGTGTAGTAAGAAATTTGGCCCCATCCAAAGGCAAGTATGGCCTTTGTCTTTGGCTCCTGGAAGGTAACCTTGAAACACTTGGTATTCTCCCGAGTTGCAGTATGTCTTTGCTATTCTTGGTGGGCCCCTGGTAACTCCTAGCAGTTGTGGTAAGAAATCTTGGTTAGACAAGGCAGTATGGAGGGCTGTGCCCTCATTTTGCAGTTTGGCTGACTCTGGGTAGTTCCCAAGGACCTAAGGCTGGTTTTACTGAACTTTTATTGTGAAGTATTGCTAAGGACACAGTATGATCCATTTCGTCACAGATTTCAGCCCCTCTGAAAACCTTTCAGTAAATAAATTACCTGGATACTGTGTATTATTTGGTGATTTCTATCGCTCCCTATATGCCACTCTTCTTCCAGCACTTTATTTGAGCTTTAGACTATACAAAGACTAAAATCTAAAAAATAAACTTTTTTTTTTTAAACACGTCAATCCAACCATTGTTTTGTGGTTTTGGACAATTCACTTAACCTTCTTCATCATTTTTTCCTCTGTCAATAAATTTTGAGTGGAGAAGAATTAAATTATCTTTAATCATCTACCATATCTGCTTTAAATATCATTTTCCTCAAAAGGTATCTTTTACTGTTCTGTCTTTTATTATTTGAAAAAAAATACTTACAAATTTAATTGAAGAATTACTTTCATCAACTTGCACATAATTTTAGTGATTGATATGGTGTGTTTCTTATAGACACATAGTCTGAATTAGAAAGACAAGTTTGGGAAATAAGAGAAGATAGATAAGTAGCAAGTATTCAAAATAAAGGAATGTGAGAGAGGGATAAAAATTTTTTAAAAGAGGTAGAATTTTATCTTGTAATCTTTGCTTTTTGCCATATTCTAGTTCCTGAAGAATATCTATTTGGTTATTCATAATGAACAAATTACAGCTTTTCTTCTTCTTTAAGATAATAAACCCACAGATGACCACTAAGAATGGACAAGGTGAAGTTAAGTTTCAGCATATATCTGTCTTTTCTATTTTTTACATGGTTACTGATTGAAATAAGTGTATTTATAGGAACTAATAGATAAAAAATAGAATATTATAGGTTGAATCAAATAAAACCTTAAAGAAAGCGTGAAAGGACAGCAGTAAAATGCTGTATATTTCTTCCCATTTGTCTTGGTTTTCTACTGCTACTATAACAGAAATACCACAAGCGAATGGCTTTAACAAAGAGAAATTCATTCTTTCACAGTCTAGTAGGCTAGAATTCCAAATTTAGGGTGCCAGCTCTAGGGGAAGGCTTTCTTTCTCTGTCGGTTCTGGAGGAAGGTCCTTGTCATCAGTCTTCCCTTGGTCTAGGAAGTTCTTAGCACCAGAAGCTCAAGTCCAAAGAACACGCTCTGCCCCAGGTGCTGCTTTCTTGGTGTATGAGGTTCACATATCTCTCTGCTTGCTTCTCTCTTTTATATCACATAAGAGATTGGCTTAAAACACAATCTAATTTTGTAAATCTCATCACATAACTGCTGCAAATCCATCTCGTTAACATCATAGTGATAAGATTTACAGCACATAGGAAAATCACATGAGATGACAAAATGGTGGACAATCACACAATACTGGGGATCCTAGCATAAACAAATTGATACACATATTTTGGGGGGACACAGTTCAATCCTTGACATCATTTAATACTGTATTCTTAATAGATTTTTCATTTGTTCTGTTTTATCGTGAAATATTTATTTTATCTAACTATATTTGCATACATCTTGTTAGAATCTGTGAAGAACAGCAATTTATGTGATTGATACAACAGTTGTGCTAATTATTTGGTGTAATGGTAAATTGTTGTGGATATACATTTCCATTTTAAACAATAAGTCTATGGTTAGAAGCAGTGGTGTGCTAGTAACTGTTCAACAACCAGTCTTTGGGGGAAAAGTTCTGATTTTGTAGCATTTGCCAATTTCTGTGGTGGAAATGTCAAGCTACCAACCTGTCATTTGTGAATGTGGAGCTGGAAAAAAATGTTCCTGATCCTCGTCAGCCAGTCTGAGCTGACTCCAGCGCACCATGGGCTAAGAGCATTATGTACACAGCTGCAGATTTGATTTATATATTTTGATATATTTCAATGTTTTAACTTATAAAGTGTATAAGAGAATATATATTAAGTCATATGTATTTTCAGTCAGTAGTTTGTACCCAAAGAACACAGTTTGCAATCCAGCTGAATTTTAACCAGTTATATAACTTAATGATTCAGATACTGCTTCCCAGTAATAGAGCTGGGATCTAGTATATACGCCATTGATCAATGTTATTTTCCTGGAATAATATAAACTAATCACTAATCTCCAGACACAAGCTTCTAATCATTACTGGTAATGCGCCACATCATTGAAATATTTCTTTTTTCTTTCCCAAATGCAGTATTTACATTCCTCTTTGTACTGCAGGAAAAAAAAGAAAAAGTGTAGTAGTTGAGATTTTGCCTGTAAATGAATTCGCCTGGGAGACCAGACATTTCTGAATTAAGCGTTTTTAAAGTAGTTACTGGAGTAAAAACTGGGAAGATATGGTAGATCATCAAGAGATATAGAGAAGTCATAGGCCCTGTAATGCCTATGAACATTTCTGACTTAAACCTCTAGCAATTATTTGAATGTTTTTTACCTTCAAATCCCCTATTATTGCCATTAGTAATAGCCTTTTTATACTTTTGTCTATTTTTGAATAACATGCATTTTTTCCTAGAACTCTTTCTTACCTGCATCATTTGATTTCGAGTTTTATGTTTATCTACGTCCATAAACACATAGAACATCATTAAAGAAGAAAGCAAAAGGTCATTAAAAAGACAGGAAGGAAAGAAAAGACCAAAATGGATGTCAGAAGAGACTGTGAAACTTGCTCTTGAATGTAGAGTAGCTAAAGCGAGTGGAAGAAATGATGAAGTAAAACAGCTGAACAGAAGATTTCAAAGGGCAGCTTGAGAAGACAAAGTAAAGTTTTATAATGACATTTTCAAAGATGTGGAGTTACAAAACCAAAAGAGAAGAACATGCTAGGCATTTCTCAAGCTGAAAGAACTGAAGAAAAAATTCAAGCCTTGAGTTGTAATATAGAAGGATCCTTTGGGTAAAATATTGAACTACACAAGAAGCATCAAAAAAAGATGGAAAGAATACACAGAGCCACTGTGCGAAAAAGAATTAGTTGACGTTCAGCCATTTCAGGAGGTAGCATATGTTCAAGAACCAATGGCATTGAAGGAAGAAGTCCAAGCTGCACTGAAGGTATTGGTGAAAAACAAGGCTAAAGGAATTAATGTAATACAATTGAGATGTTTCAACAAAAGCATGTTTTTTATTGACTATGCAAAGGCATTCAACTGTGTGGAACATAACAAAGTATGGATAACATTGAGAAGAATGGAAATTCTAGAATACTTAATTGTGTTCATGAGGAACCTATATGTAGACCAAGAGGTAGTCGTTCGAAAAAAACAAGGGGACACTGCGTGGTTTAAAGTCAGGAAAGGTGTGCTTCAGGGTTCTATCCTTTCATCATACTTATTCAATCTGTATCCTAAAGACTGGACTACATGGAGAAGAACATGGCATCTGGACTGGAGGAAGACTCATCACCAACCTGCAATATGCAGATGACACAACCTTGCTTGCTGAAAGTGAAGAGGACTTGAAGCACTTACTGTTGAAGATCAAAGACTACAGCCTTTAGTATGGATTACAGGTCAACATAAAGAAAACAAAAATCCTCACAACTGGACCAGTAAGCAAAATCATGATAAATGAAGAAAATGTTGACGTTATAAAGAATTTCATTTTACTTGGATCCACAATCGACTCCCATGAAAGCAGCAGTCAAGAAATCAAGCAACATCTTACATTGGGCAAATCTGCTTCAAAAGACCTCTTTGAAGTGTGAAAAAGCAAAGATGTCACTTTGAGGACTAAGGTTTGCCTGACCCAAGCTGTGGTATTTTCAATCATCTCATATGCATGGAAAAGCTGGACAATGAATAAGGAAGACTGAAGAAGAACTGATGCCTTTGAATTATGGTGTTGGTGAAGAATATTGAATATTGAGTATACCATGTACTGCCAGAAGAAGGAACACATTTGTCTTGGAAGAAGTAGATCCAGAATGCTTCTTAGAATCAAGGATGGCAAGACTTCATCTCATGTACTTTGGACATTATCTTTGGCTGGGTTCTCTAGAGAAGTAAAACCAGAGCAGTTTATAAATATGTATATATAGATTTACATAAAGGAAAAGGCTCACGCAGTTGTAGAGGCTGGAAAGTCTCAAGTTCATGGGTCAGGGTGAAGGCTTCTCCTGGCTCATGTAGCTGCAAGTGATGCAGAATCCAAGATCAGAAGGTTAGATAGCAGGCCTCTGGCTCACTGGCTGTAGAGGCCAATGAATCCCAAGATCCGCAGGTAAAATGGCAGGTAAGCTGCTCGCTCAAATTCCAAGAACTGGAGGTCAGATGAACAGGAGCCAGCTGTAGGATCCAGAGCAAGAAAAAGCTAGTGAGCCTAGCCAAAAGTCCACCAACACTGGATGCAGGCCACATTCCTAAGGAAACTCCTTTTCAGTTTATTGGCTGTTTACAACAGATCTCATCATGGAGGTAATCACATTATATCAGATCTCATAATGGAGGTGATTACATCATTAAAAAGCTGCCAAACTACATCATAACTGCCAAACCATTGAGGATTACGGCCCAGCCAAGTTGACACACAACTTTAACCATCACAGACATGTTGTCAGGAGGGACAATTCCCTGGAGAAGGACATTATTCTTAGAAAAACAAAGGGTCAGTGAAAAAGAGGAAGATCCTCAATGAGATAGACTGACACAGTGACAACAACCATGGTCTCAAACATGACAATGATTGTTATGATGGTCAGGACTGGACAGTGTTTCATTCTGTTGTACATGGGGCCACTATGAGTTATAACTGATTCGAGGGCACCTAATAACAACAACACCATATGTCCATGGTAATTACATTTCATTAGCAGCAGATTTTCACCAATACTTGAGGGCAAGGACCAGTAGAACCTGAATATTGAAGACAAAGCCCTGAGCATAAAGCTAATACTATCTGGCAATCAGGATCACAATTATGACTTGTTTAAAAACATCTTTCATTTTCCTTTTTGTCTAAGAAGAATTTCTAATAGAAAAGTAACGCTTATTTTCCTATAAAACATCACATGTAGTCTAAATGAAGCCCACATATGTCAGTAACAACATGTATAAAATATGTGCAAAGTCTGTGAAGAGAAATCATTCCTAAAAATGATGAACAGATGCCGGAATTCATATAAGTAGTACAAGCACAATTTTCCATCCTTGATCAGTTCACTTGGGTTGTCTGAAGCACCTCATTGTCTGCCAGCTGTCAGACGTATTTTTAGTTAGGCCCTAATGAAGTAATATATGTATGTAAACCATTTAAATCTTGTTCCAGTTTGCAAGGACATCTGTGAAGCGGAAAGTGAGAATCCTTGATCTTTGCCAGACATGACAAATGATAAAACTATAAAACATGAAACTCAGGTACTCAGAATGAGTCAATTTAAAACAGGGGAGGGTGCTATCACTAAGGTTAAAAAGGACATTTTGCTCGACTTATTCTAAAATAAGTGGTTTCTTTTCCTCCAGTTTGTCTCTGCAGTTAATTTTCAAGCTGCGTTAATGCTCTGGTGTAATATACTACTAAGTGTCTCTAAGTGTTCCTGTACACTTAAAACTTGGACTTTGAGTAGAATTTTGGAATAAGTGTGGATCTTTTTTTTTGTGTGTGTTAAAGAGTGGATTTTTTGTTGTTGTTCAAGTAATTTTAACAAGCATTATTGTATTATTGTAGATAGCACATTGGCTCAGAGAAGAAAGAAACTACTCTGCCATCCAAAGTACTTTATATGTGGCAGACGTGAAACAATTTTTTTTTTTTACATAATTTTATCTACAAGATTACTTACAAAGGCTGAAAGAACAGGATAGGAAAGAGCTTTATATATATAGTCATCCAGAGGTTGCAGTTAAAACTAGCCATAGATTTTTAAACATTTTTTCCCCCAGGAAGAGCTCTAGTGTAATCGAGGCCAATGTTAAAGGTAGAAGATGAGGCATGTTATTTTTTAAATGACTTTCTTTGTGATTCAATGTCCTTGTCATATTAAATCTTATTCATCAACATTTTTAATGTGTGTAAATTTATTATTATTATTATTTTGCAATTTGAAGTAGCTAGTCATAAGCAAAGGACCCCAGGTGGCAAAGTGGTTAAAGCACTCTAATGTGAACCAAAGGGTTGGTGGTTCAAGCCCACCGGTCTCTGTGGGAGAAAGATGTGGTAGCTGGCTTCCATAAACATCTACAGGCTTGGAAACTCTATCAGGCAGCTCTACACTGTCTTATAGGGTTGCTATAAGTTGGAATCAACTAAACACAGTGGGTTTGGTTTTAGTCATAAGCAATTCCTTTTTTATTTGTTCCTCAATGTCTATAAAGTACCACATCCACATGTGCAGCCATAAAACCAGCAACTGGATTACTGATCCACATAAGGTAACATTGAAGGATCTTGATTGGCTTAATCCCTTGTGGTCCAGAGGGTCTAATACTCAGTTAATAATGCACTTTTTTTTTTTTTTTTGAGTTCATGCTTCAGAATCTGGTTGTAAAGTATAATCACGTTGTATTTATTTTGTATTTTGTAAAGTTTATAGCAGACTTCTGGTGTGCTTTGTTGTTCTGAATAAGCCATAATCAGCGTCCAATTCTATGAATTATTTAGCTCTACTGTAAAAGGAGCCACGGCTGCTAACCAAAAGGTCGGCAGTTCTAATCCACCAGTCGTTCCTTGGAAACCCTATTGGGCAGTTCTACTCTGTCCTATAGAGTCGCTATGAGTTGGAATCGACTCGACGGCAACAGGTTTGGTTTTTCTACTCTAAAAAGAATTATAAGCACTACCTACTTATTCAAACTAAATCTAGGTAAATGAAGTGAGATAATCTTTTCAATTGAGAATTATTGTTCAATGATACAAAATTTAATGTTGGCACTCCTGTCTGCATTTTTGAATCTATTGGGAAGTTTTATAAAACTAACAATGTGAGAAGCAGCTATAATCTGATTTCTGCAATAGGACCCATGAACGTTAGTTTTAAAATTTCCCAGGATATCTCAGATACACAGTGAAGTTAACAACTTCTGTAAGGTAATATTTGATAACCATGAGTCAGACATATATCAACTCCAATCTGTCATTTACTGACTGTTTCAACTTTGGGTTTGCTTTTCCATAAAATATCATTACACTGAAGTATGGTTATGAAAAACAGCTTTTAAATTCCAAGCACTGAGTGTTGGTGTTGCAGATTGAGATGTATGTGCTATGGTCTACCTGAAGGCTGTCTTCTAATAATGCTTCCATGAATACAAGACCTTAATCTCAAATTTAGATGTGCATGCTACTCATCTAGCCTGCATGGTAAACACATATATTTTCAGGTCCACCCACAAAGTTTCAGATTCAGCATATTGGGGTAGGTGAATCTCAATTTATACAAATATCCCAGGCGATTCTGATTCAAGTGGTCTGTGGGTCATTGAGTAACACTAACAAAAGGTATGAATTAATCTACCTGTAATGGAGTCTTTGGAAAGAGTAAATGAGAATTAATTAGTACCTTTTAAAAATAATATATTGAATATGTAAGAATATGTTATAGAAAATATAAAAATCTAAAGAAAAGGCTTCGCCCAATCTCCAAGATTTTATGAATCCATAGTACTTTTGCTTTCATCCTATCTTCTGAAATTTCCTTCTGCTCTTTCTTATGATCTTTTTTTTCTCTTTTTCTCTCCTTTCCCTCCAGTCTTGTCTCACTTTTCTCCCTTTGCTTTCCTCTCTGTGTCTATATAATTCATATTCTCTCTGCCTCTCTCTCTCCCTCCCTCTCTCCCTTTTTTCCTCTCTCTCTTCCCCCACGCTCTCTTCCTGTGTTTTTTTCCGATTGTCTCTCTGTGCCAGTGTGCCCCTTTCTGTCTTTCCTCTCTCCTCCTCTCTTCACCTAATAATTAAGACACCACTTTCACTCTTGAAAGCTTATTTACATTTCCTTTGGTACTCTTTCTTTCACTTTCTCTAACACCATCATCTTTCCCATGTCTTCTCTCCCCTCGTGCCATCTCTAGCCACAACATACACACGATTTGATTGGCTGACTCCTACTCTTGCTGGACTTGTTCACTTTCTTACCAAGAGTCATCTCCTACTGGAAACTTTCTTTCATTTCCTGATTTTGAACTTACATACAACCTTTGCTTAGTTAGTGGAAGCTCAATATGCATTTGTATGAAGTGAATAAATTCCTAGCATTTTTTTTTCCCTAAAACACACATTGTTATACCTACAATGAAGAGAAAATGGGAATTCTTAAACCAACTATCTAGTTGTCAGCAAATTCTCTTATGAAATTACGTGCGAAGGAAAAGAAATGTTGTAGTGAAACAACTTGCACCAAAGCCTTCTGAAACAAAGAGATTTGTATTGTAACTTATCAGAAAACAAAAAGGGGAAATTGACTGCAAGCACTCAGGCTATAAACAGACCAAAATCCGAAAAAGTACAATCTGTGAGTGCTTTTTATATAATTTTGACAGGTGCTGATTCATTGTAAGTGTCTGTCAACATGCCCTTTACAATCATAGGAACACAGATCTATGAGTAAATTACTTACAGAGTGTGATAGACTAAAGCAAAGACAAAGAACTAAGATCATGATTGGGTGACCTCTTGTTTTTCTTTTCTAACACTTTGGTCTTTTAGCTCAGGGGTCCTGGGTCTGTCATATAATGATCGTTTTTTGTTACGTGATGTATGTGTTACAATGGGTAGATTTTTAACCCATTTCTTGGGGTAAGTTGTTATTTGGTTTTGGTACACATGTCCACAGTCCATTGAACCACTTAGAGCACTCTGCTCTACCATTTCATGTAATTTCTTATTGTTTTAAGCTTTACAGATTCTGACAAATAAATTGGCATTTTGGGGCCATGGCCTGCTGTGGTTAGGTTAAATCTTTATCTGAAATAAATGTGCTACTGGGTGGAAACCCCAGGTTTTGCTCGGTGTGACTCGTATTGGCCAATAAATGAGAGATCAAGGTGGGAGACTGTAAATGTACCTTCTATTTTGTTGCGCAAGGAAGAAAGCAATAGGGGCTGCTGCCTCCAAGACTGCTTCACTCGGTCAAGGAGAACAGTTACTTTTAAGCGGTTTACAAGTAGGAAGTTCATACAAGTTACATCAGCAAGGTTCTTAATCGTAGCAAGCAGGTGCCAGGATTTTCACGGGGCAGGCCAAGCAAAGGAACTGCAATTCTGACACAGACTGCGAGGCCCACCAAACAATGGAACTGGAAATGGCAAAGCTGGCCAACCAAGCTGCAGTGGAATTTTCTGCAGCCTGTGGACCTCTTTATTAAATGGACAACTGAAAATTAGAAAGTTTTCTAGATATGCATATGGAAGTGAGATATTAGGATTCTTTCTTCTTTTGAGAAACTGAAAAACTAAGATTCAAAAAAGAAAGCAAGTCAAAGAATAAGAAAACCTTCAGTTTGTTATCAGTATTATATTTTTCTGCTCATCTCTGTCTCTATCCTATTTAATGTTTCTCTTAAACTTCATACATCTTTGGACATGTATTAGTTTGCTTTGTATTTTAATTGTCTAGCATGTTGGTATTTATTTATCAGTGCAATACAAACTCTTATGATTTAGTTTTGATGAAAATATATTGCATTGCATTTTGAAAAGATAAAGGAAATGTTGACTATAAATCTAGATCCTCTAAAGACAATAAATGCACCCTAAATTTTGGCTTTGTGAAGGTACATATTAAGACAGTTGTTTCTACAGATCCTGTGTTGACTTATTATATTTTATTATAGTGTTACATAAATATACTTGTGTGTCTGTAGTTAATTAAATGTAAATCCCTTATACTCAGTTGTTATATACAACTGTAAACCAAGATAATTTTATAAATTGAATATAAAAAAATCTCAAAAACAACAAAAAAAAAATTAACAGCATCAAAATAAATGATACTTTACTGAAACACAATTGTTAGTGATGTGGTTAATATATATTTTCATGTTTATTGTTACATTCATTGTCAAATTGATATTCTGGTTTAAATCATAATGACTGTTTTTCTCATTAAACAATAAACTAGTCTTAAAACAAAACATTGTTTTAATGCCCCAATGATTTGCATAGTGAAGACCAAAAGTATCACAATAAATAAAATAAATATTGCTTTCTGAAAACATCTTCAAAGGTGATTACATTTCTTTGTTGTGACTGTTGCATGTTAGTACCTACTAAGATGGGGCCCACATGATATATCCAATCATTAGGTGAATATGATACTAACAACAATGGCAGAAATTCTCTTGAATTTTTATGCTCTACATATTTTTATTATATATTAAAATTATAAAAAGTATTTAAATAATTTATAATTTTTTGTGTATCCCATTCTAATGTTATTTGACCTGCAAGTAACACCATAATATGATTTAATGCATGGGTATAGGTGGTAGGCTATATAATGACTTGCAAAGACAGCTACATCTTAATCGCTAGAACTTGTTAATACTACTTTATATGGAAAAAAGGACTTTGTCGATGGAATTAAGTTAAGTACCTTGAAATGGGGAGATTCTGGATATTTCTGGTGAGTAAAACAATAACATGAGTTCTTAGAAGCGGGAAGTAGAAGGAGACTTGACAGTAGAAGAGGAAGTAGAACATGTGATGCCAGGATCAAGAGGTTGGAGTGATTCAAGAAAGGTGTCAAGGAGTGCAGGCAATGTCTAGATTCTAGAAAAGGCAATGAAACAGATTCTCCCCTAGAGCTTCCAGACAGGACTAGCCCTGCCAACACTTTGCCTTTAGCCCAGTGAAACTATTTTTGGTCTTCTTGCCTCCAGAAGTATAAGAGAATAAATCTGTGTTGTTTATGTCACCAAGTTTGTACTACAGTCATCTCTTGGTATCTGCAGGGGATCGGTTCCAGGACTCCCCACGGATACCAAAATCCACGGATGCTCAAGTCTCTTCAATAAAATGACATAGTATTTGCATGTAACCTATGCACATCCTCCCGTATAAATCATCCCTAGATTACTTACAATACCTACTACAGTGTAAATACTATATAAATAGTTGTTTCATCACAACTGAATACTTGCTCTGGAAGATTACCATTAACTTCAATGAGTTTCTTGAGCTCTTCTGTGAATGTCGATGCCGCCTTGGCATTAGCCAGTGACAATTCTCCAACAATCTTTAAATTCTTGAAGCTGTAGCGCTTTACATGGCTAGCCAGCTATCCCTTACTAGCTTTAAACTCCTTTCTTTAGCTCTCCTCTACCCCCTAACAGTAGTACTTACACAGGCTAAATAATTTTTCATGCATAATTTTGCCATCAGCTGGGATATGCTTCTGTGACATGTCCTCTACGATGGCAAAAATGGTCTTTCTGGTTAGTGATAAATAGCTTACAAAGACTGAGCAAGCATGAAGTGCCATTGTAGGAGCAGCACTAATACTTCCACGAATTTCAGCTTCTTTCCACTTTACTGTATGAGTGCTCAATTTGTTCTTACCGACCTTACGGCCCGCTTTGGTAAGGGACATGCCACTTTTCAAAAGATCTAAGATTTTTATTTTCTTGTCAAAACACTTTATGCTCCCTCTTGACCTTTGAGGGATTGTTTTGACAACTTAAATGCTTTTAAGGAGCCATATTTTACAGAAACAAAGGTTGCACACAACACAAGTAGCAAATCAACGAGACACAAGTTGAACAATGCTCAAAAGAGTGCTGGAGAGAGACTGAGGATCTGTGAAATGGTGGGAGGCTACAGCAAGGTATGCCTACACAGTACTTCATTCGCATGGATTCAGTGTAGTACTTGACGCATGGCAAATTCAAGTTTTGCTTTTCGGAAATTTCTTTTTTTTTGAATATTTTCAATTAACAGTTGGCTGAATCCATACATGTGGAACCCACAGATACGGAGGATCAACTATAATTTGGTACAGCAGTCAGGAACAAATATGGTGTATGTTTATCTGATAATCCCATCTTAGTACTTTTTACCATTAATTCATGATAATTATAGCACATTATTATGGTTTGTGTGATTTTTCAGAATTTCAAAAAATTATTTATGAAATAACTTAAACTATAACCCTTTCATAGATGAATTATTATTATTTTTAATTTTTTGGTGATGTCATGTTTTTTCACTTATGGAATGGATACTGAATCATTGTTGGTAGTTTTTTATTATTTTTAAAAAATGGGGTACCAATTGCAAATGGGCCATATCGGTACCATGTTCCATGAACTACATCACAAATGCAGTGCAGACTGGTGCCATGGCCCACTAAGTGTATAAAAGATGTTACCTGGGAGGCAAGCACTTTATAAAAGATGTCATCAGTGTGGTGAGTACTTTATAGAAGATGTCATGAGGGAGATGACCAATGCAAATGGGCCATATTGGACCCATGTTCCATGAAGCACATCACACCTGCAGAACATATAGGTCCCATGGCCCAGGAAGTGCGTCACAGTTTTCACCCCCAAAATAATTCATTTACTAGATTATCTCTGAATGCCTTTGATCGTACCTTCCCAGTAACACAAAAGAAATAGTAAACATACTTACAAGCCTTATCTCACTGTACAGAAGTCAAAAGACACAAAATTTCACACAATCACTCCTCCAGGAAGCGTTCCCTTATACAAATGGCAGTCGATATTAAAATATGGTGCAGATCAACTTCCTTGTTTTTTAGGCTGTTTCACCAATACCCGCCACGATGCGAGAACATACTAAAGTGGCTTAAATGCCTGCCAATAAACATCTAAACCAAAAAAACCAAACCTGTTGCTGTCAAGTTGATTCCGACTCATAGCAAGACTATAAATCTCTAGGGCTGGAAAATGTAATAGGAACATATATGTGCCATCGTCACTAAGAAATAAAAGTGTTAACTTTGTAATTCAGGAGGAGGACAAGAGTAGGTATTGTTTTAATATGAAGAAAAGGCAAACTAATAGCTTTCAGATGTGCTATTTATCTGATGTGTGATCACATGGGATCAATGGTCCCTAAAATACGAAGGCAAATTAAGGCAATGAAACAAATGGAAGTATTTGGTTATATGATGATGATCCAGAATAGGCTTTTGTAACTTGTACAGAGCTAAATCAACACATAGTTTAGTTGCCCATTTCAACCAAAATACTCATTCCCCATTCATGCCCAATTGAAAACAAATTCAAATAGTTGCCACATTTTAAAGAACTCTAAAACATATCGTTAATATAAAACTGCATTGTAGTGAATTACTCTAATATGGCTCTTCTTGCCATGGTCTTGAGACTCTTACAAAATGATTGGGTGGGACTATGCAAATAAGGTGCTTGTGGCCCATCAAGTGATTGGACAGCCTGCTAATAATGCAAATAAGGTGAATATAACCCTTGTGGGGAGGGATCATTCAAATAAAGTGTATGGAACCCTAACGAGGGGATTAGTCAGGTTTGCTGTCCCATTAGGCTTAAAGGGAGCCAATCCCAGATGTGGAGAAAGGGGACCTCACTACCATCAAGAAGAAGATACGGGAGCAGAGTGTGTTGTTTGGATCCAGGATCCCTGTGCTGAGAACCTCTTAGACCCAAGAGACAGATAGAGTTGTAACACCAGAGATGACACGAGATGGTGAGATGTGACAGCAGAGAAATGGCAGCAGCAGAACCAGCAGATTGGCACAAGATGGTGCGATGGGCTTCCCGGCCCATGGAACAAGGTGGCTACAATGGGCTTTCTGACTCAGGGAGTGAGAGAGCTGCTGAGTGTCTTCAGGCCCGAGGCTTATTGGCTGAATGGAGTGCCGATGGGCATTTATCATCAGAGCTGAAGAGTTTTGTAAGACTTACCCAAGCAGGGCAGAGGCCAGGCTGAGAGGGCAGGGCCCAGCCCAAGAGCTCATGGCCTGGTGGCAACTGCCGAGAAGAAGCTGTCTTGATTGAAGAACTGTATCCTGAGTTGTTCCTGTTACTTTGGAATTGATCCTGATCTTGAATTGTTATTTCCCTAATAAACCTCACAACCGTGAGTATGGTCTGTGAGTTCTGTGTGACCACTACAACAAATTCTTGAACCAATACAAAAGTAGAGAGTGCTGTAGGAGGGACAGCTAGTGTCAGAATTGGCAAAAAAGTTGGAAGGTGGAGGTATGTTTGACCTGCACCTCATAGGAATCAGCCTTGGGCTGATGATCTTGATTCTGTCTCCTCCCCTTGTGAATTTAAGGGACCTCTGATGCCACCATGGCATTTTTACAACAGCAAAACACAAAATTCTCTTCGCTCTTTTACTGATACTTACATACCACATTGCTGGGTACGCAGGTGTACTGTACTTAATCACTTCACTCTCACTATCTCCATAGCTACTAGTAGACATAATAGATACTAATACATACAAGTATGTGCCTTAGGGGGAGATGACTGTCTTCTGAGAGACTTGAAACTATCTTACTGGGGTAAAGGAGGAATGACTATTCATTCACTAGTGCCAGTAAGTCTAGAAGAGCTGATTAGAAGATGGTCACCCAGCCTGAGCAAGGGCAATGAGAAATATTCATTTCTTACAGGGGGCTTTCCCCTTTAATTACCCTTTTGTCCTTTTATTACCCCTTTCTCCTTTTATACAGGAGCCCCAGTTGTACAGTGGTTAGAGCACTCAGCTGCTAACTGAAAGTTTGGCTGTTCGAGCCCACCAGCTGCTCCATGGGAGAAAAATGTGGCAGTCTGCTTCCACAAAGATTTACAGCCTTGGAAACCCCAGGAGGTAGTTTTACTTTGTCCTGTCAGTCACCATGAGTTGGAATCAATTTGAGGGCAGCGAATTTGTTTGTTTTTCTCCTTTTATTACCTCTTTTACCTTTCCTCTTGTACTACTCTTTTCCCCTACTCTTTTTGTACATGCTATTTGGCACGTAATCATTATAGCTTGTTAGTATATTAACTCCAGAAGACGGGCTTCAGGGATTCTTACCCATGGTACAAAGTGGGACACATTTGGATGCAATTGTAACATTCCCACCCTGGGACGAAAGCCTAACTTCAGGGAAACTTGCCTGAGGATGATGTTTGCTGTTCTACTCACATCTGTGGTATTTATTCTGTGAGTAATAAATGCCTGTTGATCACATCATTAGAAGAGTGTCTGGTCTGTGCTGTGCTCCAAAGGTCCTTCACCTTAAGAACTTGTGAACTCAGTGCATTGCACACATAAGTTACAACAACTTCCTCAATCTCTGTCAGTTTACAATTCAAAACTTTATTTTTCTGTTAAATCCTATTCATGATGACACTTGTATTTCTCAACCATCCTTCCTCATAATCCTTCTCTATTATTTTTTCTTCTGCTAGTAACTCTCTGCCCTTTTGGCTCCCCATTTCAAGCTTTCTTTATAATAACCTGCCTTTATTATTAGCTCAGCTTTCACAATAGACTGCCAAAATGAAGCTAGAGAATTGTCTTTAATGTGATAGGAGAGAAGTTTTGTGAACATTAATACGTTTACATATTTTTTATATCATGTACTTTTTAGATTACCTCTGAAATAAAAATATACAATTAAAGATAATTTCTTAAAAATGGTGAATTATTGATAATATATTTCTGAATATACAGAAAAATGCAGAACCTATTTTGAGAAATAGGATAATAATAAGGCAAAATGACATGGTTCAGACTTAACTGTTGATTATTAAATAATTCAATTCACACAGCTTCAGGAAACATCTTTGCATGGATTAAATGAATTGACCTGAATTTGGTTTATTTTACTAGTGAAATAAAAGAAATTGTTTTCCTTACAAATGCTTTCCTCTAACACATAGGGACAGACTATAATGAAACAACATTTTAATTTTTAATGTACTACCAGTATAAAGATTTACTTAGACAGGAGTAAAGTTTATCAAAAGAAATTAAGACATTGAATAATTTAGATATGTTCCCACAGTGTGTGATAGTAATTATACTTACTTTAAAATAGTGGAAATAATTATGTGTATGTATATTTATTTAAATATTTAAGT
Source organism: Trichechus manatus latirostris (assembly GCF_000243295.1). Lineage (NCBI taxonomy): Eukaryota > Metazoa > Chordata > Mammalia > Sirenia > Trichechidae > Trichechus > Trichechus manatus. The sequence continues at coordinate 10,165,129 of NW_004444031.1, read as the reverse complement.
ATGTATATTTAAAAATCTTGATAAAGAATAAAATTAGGAATCTGAATTACTAACAAATTAAGAACCATGATTACCATTAAACATCTAGGAGCACTACACACAAAGTTTCTGGCGAATACGAAATTATTACAATATACCTCTTCTTAAGGATTTGATAATTTAGTTAGGTAGATAAACGTATGTGTAAGTTATAATACAAAACAGGCTTTTCCATCTGCTTAAGTAGCAGTTCCAAAAATTGCTCTGGGGGCACAGAATTAACCTGATTAACACCACTTGGGGAAAACATTCCACACGTACAGTATAGCTCTCAATTCATCCTGTAGATGTCAAAGAGGGCCAGAAGATACATAGGTAATGGCATTACAAACAGAAGTAAGAGCATGAGTGAGCAGTGGAATGTAAGTGTGAGGCGTGAAAGTGCAACAAGTATTCAGTGAAAGGCATATGCCATAGAACTAAAGGATTTTAGGATTTATGGTGGGAAGAGAAGCTGTTTGAAAAACAGATTGACACTTGTTGGGCTACGATTTTATTCTGAAAGTAAGGAAATGACATGACGGGATCTTTGTTTTAGGCAATGAATCAAAAACTGGAAATATTGACATCATTTAAGTGACTGTTGCGTAGATTCAACAAGAGTTAATCGCAACCAAATGCAGGACACTACAAATGAGAATCGTTTGCTGCATTATGGTCTGATTATTTTCTAACGTAGACATTTTGTCATTATTTTCTGTGTCTTGTACTTCACGAAAAGGATAGAAAATTATTTTACTGCTTTTCAGAAGTCGATATAATTAGCGTGAAGTATATAGAATTTAGCATTATATACAATTACGATTTTGCCTATGAATTTAGATGTTAGCAATCGTCAGTCTTCACTCAAGTATTCATTACAAGATAGTTAGAGACATTTGGAGTTTTGATAATAAAACACATGTTGTCAATTATAGTTGTCTAAAACTGATAGAAAAGTAAATGCCAGTTTAAAAAAAAAAACATAAATAACAAGCATTGTATCTGCTTTGGAGATTAATCATCATTTTTCTAAGGGAAAAAAAAAAAGAGCTGTCAAAATTATCATCAGTTTTTTCTTCAAAGCAGTATCAAAACTTTTCTGCCCAAATAGATCATAGTTCTCTTTTAACTAAAGTGACTAAAGCATGATGATTATTAAGCAGAATTAATTTGCTACTTCCTCTAATAATAATGGGAAGAGAAAAGAATAGTTGATATAGAGAATATTAACAATAATAGATGGGAAAGATTTTCAAGAGATATTAAATTACCATTCCTGATAAAATATTTTATATTTTACATGAAGATTCGGATATTGGTGTTTGTTTTATTATAGCATATATCCATGCATAAAAATTCAGTAAAATCATTTTTGAAAAAGATTAAATGGCACATGCATTTTAAAGGTCCTTCCCAAATTCAGTAGAATTAATACAGTTTCTTTTTTTAAGAGAAGGAATTCAAAGGTGAAATAACCCAAACTTCATATTTCCTCTCTCTTATTTCCTTCAGTGATGTAAAGCATGTTAACAATTATCATTAATAATATTTTAACATATATTTATATGACTATAGCATTGTATGAGAGAATCTTAAGCATTCTACTAGGTAAAAGAAAAACATATGAACCCATTATAGACTATTTTAAATAGTGTCATTTTTTTCTATCCATATACCTATCAAAAAAGAAAAACAAAAACAAAAACCCATCACCATGGAGTTGATTCCAACTCATAGTGACCCTATAGGACAGAGTAGAATCACCCCAGAGGGTTTCCAACGAGTGGCTGGTGTATTCGAACTACTGAACTTTTGGTTAGCAGCCGTAGCTTTTAACCACTGCACCACGAGGGGTTGAATCTACTTTTCATCATATAAATGGAGAATGTCTTAAAGGTAAACTAAGAATCTGGTATACTGAAAGCCAATAAAAAATCTTTTAGGGAAGAAATCATCCCAAACTTGTTGCTATATGCAAAAAAATAAAGGTAAAACAAATAGCCTATTAAGATTTTTCCACCCACATCTGCGATTTGTTTAAGGAAGTATTTAATTAACTTTGTGTTGAGAAATGCATCAGATTCTTAAGAATTACTGCAACCAATTGTTGTATAGACATGTTATACTTGGATTAGATAAACTATTGGTAACACCATGGCGGTAACAGGACTTGATAAGCTACTGGTGCCATCAAAGTAGTTGATTACTTTATTGCTTGAATTAAGATGACATATGGCCAATCTGATGGATTGCAGAAGATGGGAAGTCATTGCAATGCATGGTTACCCTCCTCACAATGTAACCAGAAAGCCATTTCAGCAGTTCCACATACACCCAGCCCATGCCTTGTTATTTTCTACGTAAAACACAACTTAATTAAGATGCAGCATTTGAAGAAGTAGCATCTAGTCCTGTTGCAGGCATGGTGTTACCAGTAGTTTATAGATCTTCAGAGTATTTGGTGACATTTGAAGTAGGAGTTATTGCTCAAAACAGTGCTGGATAGCAGTTTCAATAATTCACGTGAGATTTCTATGGCTCGTGATGATTTGTAATACTCTTTAATAGGAAAGCTCTACTTTGATTACTATTTGTTACTCTTTAAGGTTTAAATGTGTTGCATACTTTAATCAGTGTAGGGCCTGTGATTAACAAGCAATACATGACATTTAATGATATAGCCTTAACCGTAGAATTTACAGTTCCATGCATACATTCAGATATATCTTGCAGTGTAAAATTAAGATTTAGAAGCAACATATTTACTTAAGTAGATGGAAATACATGGTCCCTCTTTCTTTATTAAAGTTTTATCAGACAAGTTGAGATTCGGAAAGTCTTTTTATTTTTTTATAATTGTTGCTGTTGTTTTTGTTCTTTATACAAGGAATAAGCATAGTCCTAGGAAGAAATCTAAAGAATGAAGACATGACCCTAGTTACAGCATGCTGCTGATTAATGTTTGACCTTGGGAAAATCACTTCATCTATTTCTACCTTGGTTTCCATACGTAACATAACAGGAAATTATGCTAGATAACCTATAAGGTTATCTTCAGTTTTAAATTGCTAGGAATGTATTTTTATAGTTGACTGTAAGATTCAGTTTGCTTCTTTGTGCTGGAAAACAGATTATCATAGATTTGTGAAGGGCAAATAGAAGAGATATTTCAAATTCAATTTTGTTGTACCTGCTTTTGGAATATTTACTAGTTCTGGGTTAATGTATCCAATCTGTAAAATAAAGCGTAACATTTTCTCTCAATTGCTGATGTATAGAAGCATTTAATATGAATCTCAAATATTTATTGTCTAATGAGTCTCTCAGATATTGTGTTAACTTCCTAAAGCTGCCATAACAAAATAACCACAATCTAAGTAGCTTATAAGAATGGCAAGTTATTTTCTCATAATTCTGGAGGCTAGAAATCCAAATTCAGGGTGACTACAGAGCCATGCTCTCCATGAAGGCTCTAGGGGAAGGTTCTTTCTTATCTCTCTCCGCTTCTGAAAGCCACAGACATTCTTTGGTTTGCACCTGTAGCACAGTTTCAGAATCACATGGCATTCTTCTCCCTTTGTTGCTGCTCTTTTATAAGGACTCCACTTATATTGGTTTAGGGTTCACTCAGCTCAGTACAACTTCATGTCAGCTAATAACATCTTGTAAAGTTCTGTTTAAAAACAAAGTACCTGCGGTTAAGATTTCAACCTATCTTTTTGGGGAACACAACTCAATTCACAACAAATATGTAGAAAATATTTAAACCAGTAGAAGTAACAGTTATTCTGGACTCCAGAAGAAAGTATCCTAAAGAGTATGGGATTCTCCATGAAGTTTAGTGGTTAGTACATGCATTTCCCATGTGTGGGGCATAAACAGTATGTATTCTAGTGTGATCTTAAGCAGCATATGCATAGATGATTACATATCATTGGAAAAATATAAAGGTAAAGAACCATACAGAGAAAGATTCTACTTATTAATACCCCTTATTCTTCTCTGATATTTTAAAGATAAAAGTCCCACTTCGTTCAGGTATGTTTTTAACATATCTCTGTCACCAATTTGCCTTTTTAACAGAGCTTCTTTTGGACTCAAAAACATTTGGAAGTCAGCAATATTTTGTGGTCCATTGTATTTATTGTTATGACTACAGTCTCTTTATATAAGAGGATATTAATTTTAATTTACACAAATGATATGAAGTTTCATTTAAATATAAATGTATTTAATTAAAATACTAAATTAAAATAGTAAATCTTTTAAGTTGTATGTGGCACAATGGTTAAGCACTCAGCTGCTAACCGAAAGTTTGGGAGAAAATACGTAGTGATCTGCGCCAGTAAAGATTTTAGCCCAGGTAACCCTATAGGGCAGTTCTACTCTGTCCTAAAAGTCGCTATGAGTTGGAATCAACTCAATGGCACACAATAACAAGAACAACATGGCAAAACAATGGTCGTGTCACATAAAAGATGTGAGTTTATGAGCTACTAATTATGTGAAAAAAATCACAGAATTTTAAATGAAATAGAACTGAAAATAAAGGTCTCTTCTTCTTTTATTGAAAACAGTTGTGAACAAGCTGTTAAATGTTTGCACGTCTCAATTTCCTCAGTAATCTAAAGATCGAGATACCTGTTTTCCAGTTCTGTTGTTTGTAAGGATAAAATTAGATATACTGTAAAGTATATGGCAGTTGATGGTGCTGGAAAAATGCCAGTTTTCTCTCTCATATTAGACTGAGGAACAGGTAGACTTTTCTTTGTTCACTAGGGTGACTCAATACAGTAGTAAATAGTTTAAGCAGCAGGGTAACTATATAAAGTATAAAGGAATTACAACCTTAAAGCTTCCCTTGCCATCTTGATTATTTAGTAGTAAATATAAATATAAGAATGGAGAACAGAGACAAAATGAGAAAGGAGTGAATAATAAGAAATAAATTAATAGATTCTTAATTCATATGATCTGTGGCACGGTGGTTAAAAGCTCCACTGCTAAACAAAAGGTCAGCAGTTTGAATCCACCAGCTGTTCTTGGAAACCCTATGGGGCAGTTCTAGTCTGTCATGTAGAGTCGCTATGAGTCGGAGTTGGCTTGGTGGCAACAGGTTTAATTCACTGGACACCGTTTAAACAGCAGAAATGACAAACAATATGGGTGCATACGACTTATATTTCACACTAGTATCTTGTCACTGTGGAGATTAAAAATGGGTATTAAGTCAATACCACTCTGGTATAAAGTTACTATAATAAGAAGAACGATGAATGTAACATGTTATTTATGGAAAGGAAGAAAAAAAAATTGGGGCATATGTAGTAAAACTTTAAGGTAAGATAATCCTGAATTTTGGTCAACAAATTTAAAATATTTGCCTGGATCATCAAACACTGGGAATATGTCTTATAAACATTCAACTTTAGAATAGTAGATGGTAGATAATCAATGCCTGTTACCTATCAAATTTTCTCCTGATACTAATATTTTATTTATTTAATTTTGCCTCATCCTTTCTATTATTGTCTTGTATCACTAAAGCTAACCATGTAAAATGTATTGCTTTCTGTCAAAATGGCTTTTTATAACTTCGGATTCAAAATCAATACTCTGTGAGTATCTTTTTTATTGTAAAATTTTGAAAATCCAAATTTACATTCTTGTTTGTGTTTCCATTTTTTTTCTCTGTTGTAGAGATGTTCAAGAAGAACAATAAAATGGTCCATGAAGGGTTTCTCCAGAAACTTAGTTCTATCAGTTTGTTAGTTTATCAGTCCCTGAGGGACTGAGAAACACTAATCAAACCCATAAAAGTCTTATTTATAAATCAGAATGCCAGCTTATTAATTTAAAATAGAAGCTACCTTCTTAACAATCTAAATACCAGTGAAGTGTTCAAGGCATCTCCTTCTCATTATCAGCATACCTGTGCTACAGAAAGTACAAAATAGTTTATTAATTGCTTTGGAAAGCAAAAATGTAGCAAAAGGTATTTAATGTATTGAAGGATATTTTATCCAGGATATGAAAATATCCAATTACTGAATTGCTTCTTTAATGAAAGGAATACAACTCTGGCAACCAAAATAATTCATCAATCCATCAGATATATTTTCTCTTTCTTTGACTATGTTTGAAAAAAAATGTATGTATATATTAGAAAATTCTCCAAATCCATATCCTTTTAGAATTAACAAACTTGAGTAGTTATCATTCATGCCAAAATTGGTCCAACAATATCTGCTATTACAGTATACCCAAACACATTGATTGAAATAATTCAATGGTCCCAAAAGCAATATATTTTTAAACCGCTTAAAAAATAAATCAGTTATACAATGGCTCACCTCCAGTATTGTGAACCAGTAATTTTCTTTGCTTCTTTTTCACAAGTGGCCTTATCCCAGTCTTATTCTTAAAATATGGAGAAATTACCTATGTGGAACCTACACAGACCTATACATGACTCATATTTAATACATCATATGTGTATGACTATTTTAAACTGAATTTTATTACTACTGATTTTTTCAGAGTTTTATTGATTCATGGCATTTGTATCTACTCAGTAAATGATATATGAGTAATTTCAGACGAAATGTAAATGCTACTAAAAATTAAAGAAAAAGCCTGCAATGCATTTCTGTAATACTAAAGCCAATAGTCCTCTGGGAAAGTGTCATGGATTGAATTATGTCCCCCAAAAAATGTGTGCATCAATTTGGTTGGGCCATGATTCCCAGTATTGTGTACTTGTCCTCCATTTTGTGATTGATATAATTTTCCTATGTGTTGTAAATCTTAATCTCTGCCTGTGGTTAATGAGATAAGATTAGATTATATTAAAGAGGATTAGAGTGAGATGTAACACCCTTGCTCAGGTCACATCCCTGATCCAATGTAAAGGGAGTTTCCCTGGGGTGTGGCCTGCACCACCTTTTAGCTCTCAAAAGATAAAAAGGAAAGGGAAGCACGCAGAGAGTTGGGGACCTTATAACATCAAGAAAGCAGTGCCGGGAGCAGAGCGTGTCCTTTGGACCCAGGGTCCCTGCACAGAGAAGCTCCTAGTCTGGGTGAAGATTGATGACGTGAGGAACTTCCTCCAGAGCTGACAGAGAGAGAAAGCCTTCCCCTGGGGCTGACGCCCTGAATTTGGACTTGTAGCCTACTAGACTGTGAGAAAATAAATTTATCTTTGTTAAAGCCATCCACTTGCGATATTTCTGTTACAGAAGCACTAGATGACTAAGACAGGAAGCTTATTACTTATGTACAATGATTTTCATTGAAAATAACCTTCCATATTGAGACTCCTTGAATTCTCCAAAGTCAGGTCAGTTATAAACCAGAATTCCTAACACACCAGAATTTCTGTGCATGTTCTGGTATGTAACCTCCAAAAGGCTAGTTAACGAACAAACTCTATTGAAAGACTCCTGTGCCAATATTCCTCACTTAAAAGTGTGTTACTATTGCTCCATCTACAGAAAAAGTGTCATATGGCAAAAGCAGTCATGCACTGTGGATTGGGCAAAGAAATCATTACAGAAAAAGAAAAGAGAGAGAGAAAAAATCTACTGTATAATTAGAAAACATATGTTTTCTTGCTGCCTTATTTTTTCTTGTACTATAAAATATTCTCCTGAGTTCAACTGCACTCACCTAGGCTTGAAGAACATTTATAAAAAAGGAAGAAACGTCACCCAAATGTCACAGCACTGAGAGGTGAAAAAGTTAACCAAGAGACATTGATGTATTTGGGGAGAAAAAAAAATAGGGAAGTATTTTTGTTTAATTAGACAAATGCATTATTTGTAAATTTTGTTATTATGCAGATTTTAAATATTAATTTTACAAGGAGAAATGTGTCTTAGTACATTAAAATAGAACCTTTATGCACTAATGTATCCTTAAATTCTAATAGCTTAATTCCATGTGCAATATTGTAATTACGATACGCAAAATTTGATCAAATATGTAGGCTTGACAGGGAGACCATATAAAATATTTAACACAACAATAAAAGGTCCAAACACTCTCAAAAACAAAAAATGATTTGATATGAGGAAAAATATTTTTGGAACCATTCCAAAATGGGTTTGCAATCTAAACAAAAATAACTAATACTCACTTTGAGAAATTTTTCTTTATATATTTTCCAACATATAACAGTCCCTGGGTAGTGCAAACAGTTAATGAGCTCAGTGACTAACTGAAAGTTTGAAGGTTCAAGTCCTCTCGGAATCACCATGAAAGAAAGCCTGGCTATCTACTTGTAAAAAGTCAGCCATTGAAAGCCCTATGGAGCACAGTTTTACTCTGACACACGTGGGGTCGCCGTGGGTTGCCATTGACTCAATGGCAACTGATTTTAACTGGTTATAAATTTTACAGCTCCAAATATAGCCTTTCAATAGAATTCCAGTACTGTGTTTCCAAATAAATATTTAATTTTTCCACCCAAGTGCTTGCTTGAGTCCTCAGACTTCAGATGCCCCAAACTCAAATTATCTTTCATTTTAGCATAGTCTTCTATAGTCCTCTTGTTATGCAATGCCTTAAGTTTTATTAATGTTATCACCATTTCTCAGAGTTGGAGATTTTTTTCTCTTTGTTTCACATATCATAAAGTCCTATTAAACCTTTCCTATGGTCTCTCAAACTTCATAGTTCTCAAATTTTACAGTAATTACCCTTGGGTTATACGTTTTGATTTCTTACCTGAAAGACCAAGTGGTCATTATACTTGCAGTCTCTTTATGCTTTGCACAGAGTGTTCCTCTTGTTTTATTCTTCTTAAGTGACTTTAAAGATAGGTTTTATTTAAATTCTCCAACCAAGCCTTTATAGGTCACTATGAGCCAGAATTGACTCGACAGGCAATGCGTTTGGTTTATAATGTACCCTCATACTAGCATGAAGTATATTTCTCACTATGCCTCATATGATCCTTCTACAACAGCATTTTCTCTTTATACTCCTTCCCTTCCCTTTGCCAGCAAGCACCCTTCCCTACCTCCCCTGCTCACCTCTCATTCTATACCCAAGCTCATTTTCATAAGGCCATTACCCATGCTACTCCTCTCACCATTTGCTACTCTCAAAGTACAAAAATCACATCTATTCTTCAAAGTCATATAAGATTCAATCTTTTTGTTAAAGGTTTCCACATTTTATTCATGTAGTCAACAAATAATAATTACAGGCCTAACTCTGGTGAACCAAGATTGACATGCTGCTGTCATGAAGTGTACTAACCATTGCAGATTAAAATCTGCATTTTCAACTTCCTTTGTCATATTGACTTCTTTCTGCTGAATAACCATTGTATACATTTCCTAATTTAATAACTGTATTTTTGGCTAACTTGTTTACTCTCAGCCACTAACCAAAAGGGATTCCCTGAGTGGTGCAACAGTTAACAAGCTTAGCTACTTATCGGAAGATCGACTGTCTGGTCCACCCAGATGTGCCTCAAAAGAGAAGCCTGGTGATTTACTTCCAAAATATCGGCCTCTGAAAACCCTATGGAGTACAGTTCTATTCTGACACACATGGCGTTGCCATGAGTTGGAATCAACTCAACAGCCACCAACAGCAACACAACAACTAACAGAAGGGTTAAAAGTTTCAATCTACCCAGTGTAGAAGAAAGACCTAGTGATCTACTTCCATAAGATTACAGCCACTGAAAACCCTATGAAATACTGTTCTACTCTGAAACGCACAAATTGAAATGGACTCGACGGCAGTGGGCTTTGTTAATTCTTTAATGTGTTAGTCATGCTTCTTCTACAAGCTTGGAATTTCATGTAGGAAGAAACTCTGGAGTCTAGAATACTAGTGATATTGGTAATAGCACATGGTAGCATCACCAGTACTTTGTAATTAATTATTTGATTAGTCTATCAAAGCATTTTTCGTAGCTTTGCCAGTAAGTTTCAATGGATCACAGTGACAGAAGTCTAGGAATCTCTGATGTATCAGTTCAAATACTAGTGTCTCTATTTTTAATGAGTCTTAATATAAAAAATGACCATAGTTTGAAATGATAACACAATACAGCTATGAAAATAAAAGCCAAGTTGTGGCAAAATAATTTTCTTAGAAAGTTTTCTGTAGTGCTCCCCTCCTGCACCTTTAACTTCGAAACAAAGAAAAGCAGCATTAGAGTCTATTTCCTTAAGTATCAAGTAATCCTTATTTTGCAAAAATGATTATTGCAGAGAAAAATGAAAAAAGAAAAAGACTATTTCAGCAATCATAGCCTCTCTGGGGACAGGTTAGAGAAACTGAAGATCATAACAGATGTTTTCAGCTATCTAGTTAACTAGGGCTATGATGCAAATAATTGTTAGTGCCATTATCTTTGAAACCAGATGTCTGATATCCCTATGAGAGAGAGCAAGATAATAATAGTAATGGTATAGATGATTTTCAAGCTTATTGCTGAGTTGCAACTTAATCCATATTTTTGTTTGGCTGACTGCCGAAAGGCATGCCGACGTGTTGAGACCAGAAACAATTTTTTTTCCCTGAATTTCAGTGGAACAGTTTACAGTTAAGATCTAGTTTTTCATCAGTAATGGTTTTTCTGTCACAATATGCTAATAAGATTACAGAAATAGGAATAAGGAAACAAGACTCTCTCCAGAAATTCACTGTCAACTGATTTGAGCTTGAAAAATGGTTAAATGAATTGCATGGCATGTTTATCCAAAATTTCCTCTGTGGAGGCAGCCTAGAGCCTGGCTGTAGTTTTGTTACCCTGATTTTGTGACTAGGCTCAGAAAGAGAATAAGGGTTTTAGTGGGATTTCTTCAGGGGCTCAGTTCATTTTGAACATGGCACACTGCCTCCTGGCTAGCACTGTCATTGGCCAGAATTTAACAGAACAGGTTTACCTGCCGAAGGACAAAGGATTCCAATGGCATAAAGCCCTTCAGAAATGCTTAACAGACAAGACACTAGCAAATGAAGTCAATCAGAAACCAGATCTGAATATTAAGGTTTGCAAATAATGCATTGTTTTTGCTTTATAGAAAATATTTAATTCTAATCTGATATGTGTAGATTTAGTTTTTTTGTTTTGAAAATTGATTCCATTCAAATAAAATATGATTAAAGACAATTCCATTGAAAGTAATCAACAATTAATGAATCCAATAAGTAAAGCTACATTTTAAAGTGTTGTTTTTGCTTATTTTTACGTATGCTTGTGTCTTAGTGTTCTCCGAGAAACAGAACCAGTGAGAGACACACACACGCACATGCGCACACACGTACATGCGCATGCACACACATACACGCACATAGTATCAGTGAGCCATATACAGTGAAATTGGTGAGAGCCAGAACTTGACGAGACTGCCTTGTTTTTCCAGGTCTCTCAAATTTTCTACCTTTGACTTTTCTATCACTCTCTATTAGTGGAAAATATTTGAGTTTTCCCTCTCTAACAGGTTTCTGCCTTACACAGTTTCCGATTTTAGCAGATATATATATGTGTATAATGTATGTATATATCCAAACCCATTACTGTTGAGTCGATTCCAACTCATAGCATCCCAAGTCAGGTGACTGGTATAGTGCAGAGTTGAGAGAGAGTGTGAGTTCTGCAAAATATCTGTTTATAGTCTGTAGGCAGACCATACTCTAAGAAAATTTTCCTTTTGACTGATTACATTAGATTACGTTATAGAAGGTGATTATATTACGTTAGATTGCATTATGGAACAGTACTAGTGTAGTGCTTGCCCAAACCACTGGGAATCATAGACTAGCCAATTTAGTTGACACATAAAATTAACCATCACAGTTTGGTTTGTGTAAATAAAAACACATAGTTTCCAAAATTACTTTTTACCTTCATTTAAAATAAAAGAAATACTGAAGACAAAATCCACATAACATTATAATTGGTAACACAAATAAGTATACCTTTTGTGGTTTTGATAATCACGGAAAATACAACCTGTGCGAACTCAAATATAGATAGATAGATAGATAGAAACTCAGAATTTGAAGGAAACTTGTTAGTTGCCATGAGCTGATTCTGACCCTGACGACGATACCCTGTGTGCAAAGCAGACCTGCTCCATAGGGTTTTCTTCACTGTAATCTTAACAAAGTGATTTAAAATCAGGAAAGATGTGTGTCAGGGTTGTATTCTTTCACCATACTTATTCAATCTGTATGCTGAGCAAATAACCCGAGAAGCTGGAATATATGAAGAAAAGCACAGCATCAGGATTGAAGGAAGACTCATTAACACCCTACAATATGCAGGTGACACAAGCTTGCTTGCTGAAAGTGATGAAGTCTTGAAGCACTTACTGATGAAGATCAAAGACTACAGCCTTCAGCAAGGATTACACCTTAACATAAAGAAAACAAAAATCCTCACAATTGGATCAATAAGCAACATCATGATACACAAGAATATATTGAAACTATCAAGGATTTAATTTTACTTGGATCCACAATCCATGCCCACTTTCAAGGAATCAAATCTCCTGCAAAACACCTCTTTAAAGTGTTAAAAAGCAAAGATGTGACTCGAGGACTAAGGTGCTCCTGACCCAAGCCATGGTATTTTCAACTGCCTCATATACCTATGAAACCTTGACAATGAACAAGGACAGCAGAAGAAGAATTGACGCCTTTGAATTGTGGTGTTTGTGAAGAATATTGAATGTACCATGAACTTCCAGAAGAATGAACAAATCTGTCTTGAAAGAAGTATAGCCAGAATGCTCCTTAGAAGCAAAGATGGTGAGACTTTGTCTCACATACTTTGGACATGTTATCGGGGGGACCAGTCCCTGGAGAAGGACATCAGAGTTGGTAAAGTATAGTGTCAACAAAAATGAGGAAGAACCTCAACAAAATGGATTGACACAGTGGCTGCAACAATAGGCTCAAACGTGGCAATGATCATAAAGATGACTCAGTACCAGACAGTGTTTCGTTCTGTTGTTCATGGGATCGTTCTGAGTCAGAACTAACTTGAAGGCTCCTAACAACAACTCTAAATTCATGTGGGATATGCAAAGATCGTACTTTGGATCTTGTGGACTTGTTCTAATTTTCTTCAGTTTCAACTTGAACTTGCATTTGAGCAATTGATGGTCTGTTCCACAGTTGGCCCCTGGCCTTGTTCTGACTGATAATATTGAGCTTTTCCATCTTCTCTTTCCACAGATGTAGTTGATTTGATTCCTGTGTATTCCATCTGGTGAGGTCCACACATATAATCGCCATTTATATGTTGGTGAAAAATGTATTTGCAATAAAGAAGTCGTTGGTCTTGCAAAATTCTATCATGCAATCTCTGGTATCGTTTCTATCACCAAGGCCATATTTTCCGACTGTCAATCCTTCTTCTTTGTCTTCAACTTTAGCATTCCAATCACCAGCAATTATCAATGCATCCTGATTGCACGTTTGATCAATTTCAGACTGAAAAAGTTGGTGAAAATCTTCAATTTCTTCATCTTTGGCATTAGCAGTTGGTGCGTGTCATGGATTGAATTGTGTCCCCCAAAAATATGTGTCAACTTGGTTAGGCCATGATTTCCAGTATTGTGTGGTTGTCCTCCATTTTGTGATTGATATAATTTTCCTATGTGTTGTAAATCCTAATCTCTGCCTGTGGTTAATGAGGCAAGATTAGATTATGTTAAAGAGGATTAGAGTGAGATATAACACCCTTGCTCAGGTCACATCCCTGATCCAATGTAAAGGGAGTTTCCCTGGGGTGTGGCCTGTACCACCTTTTATCTTACAAGAGATAAAAGGAAAGGGAAGTGAGCAGAGAATTGGGGACCTCATACCACCAAGAAGGCAGTGGTAAGAGCAGAGCATGTTGTTTGGACCTGGGCTTTCTGTGCAGAGAAGCTCCTAGTCCAAGGAAAGATTAATGACAAGCACCTTCCTCCAGAGCTGACAGAGAAAGCCTTCCCTTAGTGCTGACACCCTGAATTCAGACTTGTAGCCTACTAGACTGTGAGAGAATCAACTTATGTTTGTTAAAGCCATCCATTCTGTTAAAGCAGCACTAGACGACTAATACAGAATTTGGTACTGGGAGTAGGTTGCTGCTGTAACAGATACCTAAAATGTGGAAGCAGTTTTGAAACTGTAAATGGATAGAGAACTCAGAAGGATGTGAGGAGAACTGTTAACACCAGAGACTTCGCAGATGGTGAGAAGCGGCAGCAGAGGACTGGCAGCGGCAGAGGACCAGAAGCAGCAGAACCCACCCAGGGAGTGAGAGAGCTGAGTGCCTGTGTGCAGGAGGCTTTCCGGTGGAGTGGGGTGCCTCTGGGTACTTATCAGTGGAGCTAAGCTTGCTGACCCATAGAGCAAGATAGTTGAGTGCCTTCTGGCCGAACTTTACTGGCCGAGTGGAGTGCCTCCAGACACTTATTGGTGGAGCTACAGAGCTTTGGAACACTTGCTCCAGCAAGGGTGACAAGGGTGGAGAGGCCCGAGGTGCCAAGAGCCCAAGCAACCAGGAAGCAGAAGCTGAAGAAACAAGGAACACAGGAAGCCAAGCTGCCTCAGTCTCAAAGAGTATAACCACAATCTCTGCGGTTTCAAAGGATGGAGCCATGGCCTCTGGTGTTTCTAAGGGTAGAGTCACCACTCACATGGACTAGGAGAATGGTGCACCTAAAGCTCAGGGAGCAGAGTTGCCATCCCACTGGGCCTGGAAGGCAGAGCGGAAGCCCAGGCCAAAGGGCCTCTACTCAGAATCTGGAGGGCGTGGCCAATACCTAGAGTCTGGAGGGCAGAGCTATTGTGTGAATGGTCTCAGAGAAAAGAGGATTATTTTCAAGCCTTGAAGGCTAAGTAACGTGATCTTCTAGCTTTAACTTGCTTGGTGCCTGTTATGCCTTCTTTTCCTCCAGTGTCTCCCATTTGTAATGGAAGAGTCTGTCTGGTGGCTGTTGCACCATTGTACTTTTGGAAGCAGATAACTTGTATTCTAGGTTTCACAGATGAAGAGGAATTTTTAGATTTTGGACTTGGAGTTGATTTAAGACTTTTTGCTATGATATGATGAGGTGAATGTGTTTGACATGTTGTTACCACAAAACACGGATCTGAGCTGCTTACTGCAAAAGCCAATACTGAGACAGGGGTGAGGTGAGCAGCAAGAGGGTTTTATTGTATATCTATATACAAGAGACAGAAGGGAATGAGCTCCTCCAAAAAAACCTGTCTTCTCGAATTGGAGATTGGCTGAAGGTTTTATACAGACAGGATTACAGTTTCTCTTCATGGTAGTCATGATTGTCACGTCTCGGATGAGTTAACCTCTTACTGGCAATCCTTGAGGGTTATCTGGCGCCATTAGTCATCGTGATCACGTCCCAGATGAGTTAATCCTTTTACTGGCAATCCTGGAGGGTTATAAGTTTGTTTTGCCACCCTCCAAGGAGAAACTTCCATTAATTTTAAACTTTTATAGGGACTGGAATAGGAGGAGGGAGAAAGAAGAAGAAATATCATGAGACAAAGCGGGGGCTAGTTGGTGGGAATCAATTATTCAGCAATGGTGATAACTGAGCTTATGCAGCCTGTTCCAATGTGGCAAGGACATGAATTTTTGGAAGTCAAAGGGTAGAGTGTCATGGATTGAAATGTGTCCCCCCAAAATATGTGTCAACTTGGTTAAGCCATGATTCCCAGTATTGTGTACTTGTCCTCTATTTTGTGATTGATATAATTTTCCTATGTGTTGTAAATCCTAATCTCTGCCTGTGGTTAATGAGACAAGATTAGATTATGTTAAAGAGGATTAGAGTGAGATGTAACACCCTTGCTCAGGTCACATCCCTGATCCAATGTAAAGGGAGTTTCCCTGGAGTGTGACCTGCACCATCTTTTATCTTACAAAAGATAAAAGGAAAGGGAAGTGAGCAGAGAGTTGGGGACCTCATACCATCAAGAAAGCAGGACCAGGAGCAGAGCATGTCCTTTGGACCTGGGGTTCCTGCACAGAGAAGGTCCTAGTCCAAGGAAAGATTGATGACAAGGACCTTCCTCCAGAACTGGCAGAGAAAGCCTTCCCCTGATGCTGACACCCTGAATTCAGACTTGTAGCCTACTAGACTGTGAGAGAATCAACTTCTGTTTGTTAAAGCCATCCACTTGTAGTATTTCTGTTACAACAGTATTAGATGACTAAGGCAGTATGTAAATTTGAATAATAGTTATATTGACCAGTCTTCCTTGTAGGCGTATAGATATTTTTCTATCACTGACAGCGTTGTACTTCAGAATACATCTTGAAATGTTCTTTTTGATGATGAATGCAATACAATTCCTCTCAATTTGTCATTTCTGGCATAGTAGACCATATGATTGTTGGATTTTAAATAGCCAGTACCAGTCCATTTCAGCTCACTAATGGCTAGGAAAGTGATGTTTATGTGTTCCATTTCATTTTTGACAAGTTCCAACTTTCCTAGATTCATACATCATACATTCCATGTTACGATTATTAATGGATTTTTGCAGCTGTTTCTTCTCATTTTGAGTCATGCCACATCAGCAAATGAAGATCCAAAATCTTGACTTCATCCACGTCATTAAGGTCAATTCTACTTTGAGGAGGCAGTTCTTCCCAAGTCATATTTTGAGTGCCTTCCAACCTGAGAGGCTCATCTTCCAGCACTATATCAGACAATGTTCCACTGCTATTCATAAGGTTTTCACTGGCTAATTTTTTTCAAAGTAGACTTCTGGTTCCTTCTTTTTAGTCTGGAAGCTCAGCTGAAACCTGTCTTCCATGGCTGACCCTGTTGGTATTTGAATACAGGTGGCAAAGCTTCCAACATCACAGCAACAGGAAAGCCCCTACAGTACAACAAACTGAAAGACTAATAGATACTAATGACCAAAGACCAGATGAATTGTTGAATGACATCAAGGACATCATACATGAAGAAAGCAAGAGGTCATTAAAAAGACAAGAAAGAAAGAAAAGACCAAAATGGATGTCAGAAGAGACTCGGAAGAAATGATGAAATAAAAGAGGTGAACAGAATATTTCAAAGGACAGCTTGAGAAGACAAAGTAAAGTATTATAATGGCACGTGCAAAGACCTGGAGGTAGAAAACCAAAAGAGAAGAACATGCTTGGCATTTCTCAAGCTGAAAGAACTGAAGAAAAAATTAAAGCCTCAAGTAGCAATAGTGAAGGATTCTATGGGGAAAATATTAAACCACGCAGAAAGCATCAAAAGAAGATGGAAGGAGAACACAGAGTCACTACACCAAAAAGAATTTGTCGATGTTCAGCCGTTTCAGGAGGTAGCACATGATCAGGAACTGATGGTACTAAAGGAAGAAGTCCAAGCTGCACTGAAGGCATTGGCAAAAAAACAAGGTTCCGGGAACTGATGGAATACCAACTGAGATGTTTCAGCAAACGAATGCAGCGCTGGAAGTGCCCACACATCTATGCCCAGAAATTTAGAAGACAGCTACCTGGCCAACTGACTAGAAAAGATCCATATTTATGCCTATTCCCAAGAAAGGCGATCCAACTAAATGCAGAAATTATCAAACAATATCATTAATATCACACATAAGTAAAATTTTGCTGAAGATTATTAAAAAGCGGCTCCAGCAGCATATTGACAAGGAACTGCCAGAAATTCAAGCCAGATTCAGAAGAGGGCGTGGAACCAGGGATATCATTGCTGATGTCAGATGGATCCTGGCTGAAAGCAGAGCATACCGGAAAGATGGTTACCTATGTTTTATTGACTATGCTAAGGCGTTGGACTATGTGGATCATAATAAATTATGGATAACATTGAGAAGAATGGGAATTCCAGAACACTTAATTGTGCTCATGAGGAACCTGTACATAGATCAAGAGGCAGTTGTTCGAACAGAACAAGGGGATGCTGGGTGGTTTAAAGTCAGGAAAGGCATATGTCAGTGTTGTATCTTTCACCATACCTATCTCAGTGTGCTGAGAAA
This sequence comes from Trichechus manatus latirostris, assembly GCF_000243295.1. Taxonomy (NCBI): domain Eukaryota; kingdom Metazoa; phylum Chordata; class Mammalia; order Sirenia; family Trichechidae; genus Trichechus; species Trichechus manatus. Next base: position 10,147,099 of record NW_004444031.1, on the reverse strand, counting down.
ATAATCCGAGAAGCTGGACTATATGAAGAAGAACAGGGCATCAGGACTGGAGGAAGAATCATTAACAACCTGTGTTATGCAGACGACACAATCTTACTTGCTGAAAGTGAAAAGGACTTGATGCACTTACTGATAAAGATCAAAGACCAAAGCCTTCAATATGGATTACATCTCACCTCAATGTAGAGAAAACAAAAATCCTCACAACTGGACCAATAAGCAAAATCATGATAAATGGAGAAAAGATTGAAGCTGTCAAGGATTTCATTTTACTTGGATCCATAATTAACACCTATGGAAGCAGCAGTCGAAAATCAAAAGAAGTGCTGCACTGGGCAAATCTGCTGCAAAGACCTCTTTAAAGTATTGAAAAGCAAATATGTCACCTTGAAGACTAAGGTGCGCCTGAGCCAAGCCATGGTATTTTCAATCGCATCATATGCATGCGAAAGCTGGACAGTAAGACCGAACAAGAAATGATGTCTTTGAATTGTGGTGTTGGTGAAGAAGATTGAATATACCATGGGCTGCCAAAAGAATGAACAAATCTGTCTTGGAATATGTACAACCAGAATTCTCCTTAGAAGCAAAGATGGTGAGACTATGTCTCACATACTTTGGACATGTTATCAGTCTCCAGAGAAGGACATCTTGCTTGGTAAAATAGAGGGCCAGCAAAAAAGATGAAGACCCTTAACAAAATGGATTGACACAATGGCTGCAACAATGGGCTCAAGCATAACAATGATTGTGAGGATGGCGCAGGACCAGGCAGTGTTTCATTCTGTGGTACATATGGTCGCTGTGAGTCAGAACCAAATCGATGGCACCTAACAACAACAACAGCAACAACTACAACAATCTTAAGGAAAGCAGATCTCCAGAAATTTCCCTCTGTGGCATTGCCTAATTTTAGGTTAGCAGCAAACCATTTGTGTCACCTAGGAATCTCCAGGAAACTTATAACTCATCTAAGGAAAACTTCAGATAATAAATTTATAATGTAACTTTGTGACAAGTAGTATTTTATGCTTTACTTGCAAACTCTTCCAATGGTAGAAAATTCATTACATCCTTTGTCAACTCATTCAAACTTTGGGCTACTCCAATTATTAGAAAATATATCTTCATATGTGTTATTTTTCACAATTTCTGAAACATTTCCACTATCTTAAAAATGTCGCTCTTCTCATAGTCATTCTTTTGTACCAACTTTTAGATTTCATCTAGTGAGTATTATGAATGCTGGAAAACAAGTTAAACATGTTCCTGTGAAGAGTGCAAGGTTAAAAAATAATAATAATTAGGTGACAAAAAGCATATGAGACACATTTAGAGCTTGGAATTATTTATCACATTTTGCAGATGAGAGATAGAGTCATCAATAAGTTCCTATGGAAACAAATAAACATCCTTAAACACTACCTGCAACTTGTTAAGTTGCCTACAGTGCAAGAGAAAAAGCCGGACCTTGATGTCCAAGAAATGGAACTTTAGTTCTATTTCTGTCATTAATTCTATCATTTATTCTACTATCATTGGTCCTATTAATAATTCTATGTCTAATATAATTTTCGAAAAATCATTTCATTTCTTCAAACATTAGTTTTTTCACTTAAAAATGGGAAGGGGGAGTTCCGGCAAAATGACGCTCTAGGCAGAAGCACCACGCCGTCCCTCCACAGCAAAGATCTGAAAAACTAAGCAGAACAGAGAATACAACAATCCTGAAACACTAAAACATCAAATCAAGAGATAAAGAACTCAGCCAAGCACCAAATGGAGTGAGAAAACTGACAGAGAATGGAGAGCGAGGAGAGATTCATGCAGAGGTCCCCTACCAGCTAACGCAGCACGGATCTGCCATCTTGGAGTCCTATCGGAGACCAGCAAACAGGGGTTACG
>NW_004444031.1:10143391-10144780 GCF_000243295.1 Trichechus manatus latirostris | reverse complement strand
TTTTGATTTCTTACTTGCCTCTCACCATCTCCCCTTCCCTTTGCTCAAGTACCTGGCTCCATGTGCCATCTTTTCCTCTTCCTGAGGGGCTATGGAGCTCCGTTCGAGTGTGGAGCTGCCTCCCAGTTTGGGCTGCCGCGCTGGTGGGATCCCAGGCCTTTAGTTCGTTTGTTTGTTTTGAATTGTTTGTTTGTTTTCTTTTCCTTTTCTTGAGTTGGGTGCCCTTTCTGGCCAGGCGGAGCTGCGTGACAAGGAGACTCCCCATAGGCTTCCACAGACATACAGAGGGATCCCTGGGAGCATTTTTTTTACATTGTTTTTGTTTGTTTGTTTGTTTTTTTGTTTCTTTGGGGACCTTTCCTGTTTTTGTTTTTTTTTTTTAATTTGTTTTGATTTATTTTTCCTCTTTTTCCCTTTTTGTCTTTCTTCATTGCTCAGTTTCTCGTCTCTCCATATCTTCCTTCTCTTTCTGTTCCCTGAATACCTAGCGTTGTATGCCTCTATGCCTTCTAGCCAGGCTGTACTGCAACACCTGAAAGCGACTTCCCAGACCTCACAGCTGCACCGGTGGGATCCCTGGGAACTTGCGGTTCTTTAACCTTTCTGATTTTTATTTATTTATTCTTTTCTTTTCTTTTCTTCTTCTTCCCCTTTCTGTGTTTCTCAATTTCATAGTCTCTCATCTCTCCACTCCAACCGCAAGCTCCCCTAGCATTCTTTTTTGTTTGTTTGTATGTTTTTGGCTCCTGTTCCTCTCTCCTCTTTCTCATATCCATCTAACCTCCACACATAACAATCTCCCTGCTGCATACTGCCTACCTGCACCGTGCGGTTGACATCACACCACCAAGCAGTACTGCACGGCCTACTGGAACCTGCCCTGCACTGATTACCGACCTGCCCTGGTGGCTGTAGTAAGTGCCACAAACAACCCATCCCAGTAACTCCTCTTCAGCTAGATCTGCCCTGCGTTACCATATCTGAGTGACTGACCCTGCCAGTTGAAGAAGGTGGTGAAAAGTATTGTGCCCACAGATAAGGAAACAACAAAGAACACACAGTCTGCCTGCTTAGACATAGTCAAACTTTTTTTTAAAAAAGGGATGAAACAAACAAATCTACAATCAATAAATGAGAAAAATAACTACTGAATGCCCCCAGAACAGCGGACAATATCAAAACATTTACAAAAACAGGACAGGATGGTTCCAGTAGACGTCCAAAATAAAACACCAGACCACTCTCCTGTGGAAGAAAATGCACTAGAACTACCTGATAGGGAATTCAAATCTCCAATACTCAGAATTCTCCAAGAATTGAGGCAAAAAGCTGACAAACATGAGGAAAAAATAGACAAATTCATGGAAAATACAGACAAAATATTGGAAG
>NW_004444031.1:10117856-10141724 GCF_000243295.1 Trichechus manatus latirostris | reverse complement strand
TAGATAAGAATTATCTTAGGTGAAGGGAAGGACAGCACACACTACAAGGGAAGTTAGCACAACTGGACTAAATCAAAGCTAAAAAGTTTCCTGAATACAATTAAACACTTAGAGGGACAGAGTAGCAGGGGTAGGGGTCTGGGGACCATGCTTTCAGGGGATATCTAGGTCAACTGGCATAACAAAGCTTATTAAGAAAATGTTCTGCATTCGACTTTGGTGAGTGGCATCTGGGATCTTAAAAGCTTGTAAGTGGCTTTCTAAGATGCATCAATTGGTCCCAACCACCTGGAGTAAAGGAGAATGAAGAACACCAAAGACACAAGGAAAGTATTAGCCCAAGAGTCAGAAGGGGCCACATAAACCAGAGACTTCATCAGCCTGAGACCAGAAGAACTAGATGGTGCCCAGCTACCACCAATGACTGCCCTGACAGGGAACACAACAGAGTCCCAGATGGAACAGGAGAAAGGTGGGGTGCAGAACTGAAATTCTAGTAAGAAGGCCAGACTTAATGGTCTGAGACTGGAGGAACCCCAGAAAGCATGGCTCCTGGATTCTCTATCAGCCCAGAACTAAAATAATTTCCGAGGCCAACTCTTCAGACAGGGACTGGACTGAACTATGGGACATAAAGTGATACTCATGAGGAGTGTGCCTCTTAGCTCAAGTAGATACAAGAGACTAAACGGGCAGCTTCTGCGTGGAGATGAGATGAGAAGGCAGGGAGGGTTAGGAGCTGGTTGAATGGACATGGGGAATCAGCAGTGGGAAGGAGGAGTGTGCTGTAACAGTATTGGGAGAGCAATTAGAGTCACATAACAATGTATGTATAAATTTTTGTATGGGAAAAAATTAAAAAAAACCTAAGATTCCAAAAAAAAAAAAAAAAATGGGAAGGGAGAACTACATAACCAACAAGGTCATGTTTAAGACAATAACCATATCTATTTAGAAAAAAAATGATGACTAATGATACTATGGCAGTACGTTTGAAAATGGAAATATAAATTTTGCTGTTATGGAATTCAAGTTAAGGTGAGTGTTTACAATAACTTCTTCATGGTGTTTTAGAAGTGGCCTCAGGGCAATGTTATCACTTGAATCCAGGGATGTAAAAGTGCTCTCTAAATAGTTTAGAGACATTATTCATATTAACATCTGCTTTCACAGCATGGACTTACTGAGATTAAACACCAAATATAATTGAGTATTCAGCCTGATGCAATAGCAAATGTAATGGATGTAAAGTCACAATACTCGAGTTTTCTCTCAGATTTTCAGTTACCAACCAAATTACCTTGGGTCAATTCACTTTGGTCCTATAAATAAGAGTTAAAAACATCAATGGAAAATGGGAATGTTCAGTTTATAGTAAAGTGTTACCTAAAACATTATTTCACAGAATCCAAGGGAATGTTGCCTTTAGCAGAGAGACATGTATGAAATGACCTTATCTTATAGGTTATAATAGCAAGCATTCAACAGGTGTTTGTATCTATCTATCTATATACTATATAATATTTATATACATATGCAATGTTGTGTGTTAATGCATATCTACCAAGGTAACTGTTTTAACACAGGTATAATAGTACCTGGAAAGTGTAGGGTATATTACTCTCATATATATCCAATATAAATAATCTAAATAATAAAATAACTCTAATAATGAAACAACGTATTTTCATTAATATTTTATTTTTTCTTGGAAATATATGACTTGATTTGCATATTTTGATTTTACCTTAATGTAGTAAAGTGCACTTGGTGATTAGAAACTGGGGAAATTTGCAAGTGAGACTCAGTCAAAAGGAGTCCCAGAATCATGGAAAATAAAAAAGATTAGGTAGTGGTATGCCTAGCTGGTGTGGGGGTGGGTGTGATGGACTGTCTGTGTATCTAAAATGGGACTTCAGTTGGGTCTATATTTCATGATTATTGTTTCGTCATACTATCACTTCTCTGAAACATGTGCACATTGTTTCAAGCTATATAAAGTATTATGATTACTTGTCTTAAATGTATTTAAGACCGAAATACTTCTGGCAGCTGTTGTCATGCTGGCATGGTTTCTCAGGAGTTTCCAAGATATACAGTAGTTAACGTGATAAAAATCTGTTCTGAGACTATTTTAATATATTTATATATCCTAATTTAACTCCCCCACCACACAAAATAAAACCTCAGTGCTTTTCCCCATAAGACATGAACATCGAAGATTTTAAAAGATATAGTCATTTTATAGCTTCTTCAATTAGGAAACATCTTGATTCTAATAAATGTTAGAAGAGAACAGCTTTGCCAGTTGGATATTTTCCAAACTCATTTATACTCAATTAAGAATTTTATTTTTAATCTACAAAACCATTCAAATCAGTAATTAGAGAGCATGGAGGAACAAAAAAAAAAAAAAAGCCCATTTGCATATTGCTCTGAGAATAACAAGAACAGAATCAGCTATTTCTTTTTTCCAGCTGGGTTTCACATCTTTCTGCCTGCACTGGAGTGTATTGAACACAAATGAACCATCAGTATCTGGTAATGTCTAATGCATCAAAACAAATAAACACATATAATAAGGAAAAAAGTTTATCTTTTGCCACTCCAAAACAGTAAGAGACATGTATTATATGAAGGATATGCAAAATCTGCTTCTTTTGCATGTTCTTTTCAATCACACTTTACCTATATGGAAAAAAAAGCAACTTTCATATTAGCTACATTTATTCCCTCAAAAAAAAAAAGGCCAAATAATGTATTCAGAAGTAGAATAAAAGATTCTTAGTCTTTTAGTTTAGAACTCTCTGAGAGCCTAGAACAAGAGTTCAAACTACCATATTTATTGTGATGTGGATTAAGTATCATATTCTGAATTTTTTCACTATAAAACAAACAGTCATTAACAAGAACTTGTCTTTTCCTTCAAAGCAATAAAAGATTTGGAAGACTATGCAATTGCTCATAGTTGACTTTTCTCTGGTACCAACTTTCATACTGGAAACAATTTACTTGGTTGTTAAATAGCTGGAGCCAAATAAAGGAAGAGATTCCTTCTTTTGTTAAATATATTCGTGTCCTTGTTTACCTAAAGCTCTTAAGAATCTTAAGAAAGAGTCATATAGTGATGCTGTGAAAATTTCATCTTCAGTTCTTATCAAAGTAGATAAGCTTAAGAAAAATATAGCCTAACTACTAGAAAACCATGGATGTTACAACGAAGAACTAAAGCTTGATCTGCATTCTATAATGAATTGTGAAGACAAGATACAAATAAGGAATTTTTGGCTGACATATTCACCAAAATAATTGATTAGAATTTCCTAGTTAAAACCAACCTCTACTCACAAAATGCACTACACTGCCTTAAGCTAAAACCACAATAAACAAATATTAAGTATGTTCTCAATGACTGTATAAATATGCATGATTCTGTGACTGGCAGAAATGCCAAAGTGTAGGACTTATTTGTAAAAATAAAAGTAAAAGTGATATGATTCTAGGTTTCCTCTCAACTCAAATTTTGCAGATTTTCCATAGCAGTTCAGATTTTTCATGCATCTAAAACTTTGCATATAGCTCAGCGCAGAGTAGTTAGAAAACAAGATAGATCCTTTAATATGGTCACATCCCAAACAGGTGTGACCAGAAAGTCTGATTATTCTGATTTACATAATATTCTAAGCCTTTCTAGACAAAGTATAAAAATCAAAATTATAGCTAGAGTTTCACAATTGTCCTATTATCTTTGTAGTGTACTAACGTCCATTGGATTGAAAATATTTTGATTTGCTTCAAATGTGCCAGTTAATCAAATACAGCTCTTAAATATAGTCCATTAGGCAGAGAGCACTATGATCCAACATTAATGATTTCCTTTCTTTTAATATCCTTCAATTTTGTACTGAAGTGATTATGGAATGATTAACTAGAGTGATTATCACAGATAACTCTGTGAGTGTGTGGGTTTATGTGTGTGTGTGTTTGCATGTGTGCATTCAAATAAAGAGACTTTGATTAAATCTCGTTGGTTCCTTCTAGCATAGGCAGAACTTACAAAAAAAAAAAAAAAAAGCCTTTTGAGACTCTGAGACCATCTAGCACTTAAGCTACTAAATTTTCAAAATTTTACCCCATTATATATTCCTAAACTGAAATCCCTTTTTTTCCCCCCTATTTGTACTGTATCAATCATAACCAAGGAAACTGAGGGAGTTGTTTGTTTGATTGTTTTTTGCTTTGATTGGGGTGATTCTCGTTTCTTACAAGTAAGTCAAAGGTGTGGTAGCCTCTACCTTGTATCCCAAAGACTAGTGCTTTCGGCTCTCTCAGAAATGATTTTGTATGTGTGAAAACTAAATGACCAGAACATATTAAAGATGAAGGCAATAGTGTGAGAGTTCTGTTTATGTATAAGGTTTTCTGTTTTATTATAACTTAAAATATTCATCAAGTATTTATAATATTCTAGGCGCTGTTCTAAATCCTCTTGAAGTATTCTACCGTTAAAGCTTACAATCCTATGAGACAGGAACTATGCTTATCCCCAGTTTACTTCAAGAAAATTGAGACTTAGACTAAGTTAATTGCCCACAGTCACTAGCTATTAAGTGGCAGATCCAGGATTCTAACTCAGGAGTCTGACTCCAGAACCTGTGTTTTTAATAACTTCACAAAGCTGTCTGGAGAGTGATTCTGAGGAGATATTCAGTTGAGTTCATGTGTTCTCTGAGTTATCTAAGTTAATAGTATCTGAAAGACATGTGTTCTTTAAGTTGCAAGGAAAATGATTTAAAAAATTGAACACTAGAAAAGTTACATTATAGGTACATTGTATTTAGGTTTACTAAATAATTAAGGCATTTATAGCAGTACAAAAGAAACCCTGGTGGTGCAGTGGTTAAACTCTCAACTGTTAACAGAAAGGTCAGTGGTTCAAATCCACCAGCGGCTCCATGGGAGAAAGATGTGGCAGTCTGCTTTCTTAAAGATTACAGCCTTGGAAACCCTGTAGGGCAGTTCTCCCCCATCCTATAGGGTCACTATGAGTCGTAATTGACTCAATTGCAGTGGGTTTGGTTGTTTGGTTCATAGCACTACACAAGAATTGTTTTGCTTCTTCTGTTTCCACCATATTAAAAATCTTGTGTTATGAGAAGCCTGGTTTTACGGCTTAGCGAGGTTGTCATTTTCACCATTCTCTCTTTGATTTCAAGCTGGCGTAGGAGTCATGTCAGCAGAAGTTCTTTTCCTCCAGGGACTCTTTCCACATTTGCTTAAATTGAATCTCTGCCATGCAAGACATTCTGTCCTTGCTGCAAATGCCACTGTATTCTGTTACCTTTCCTTTATGCTCCTCTGTCTCCATCTCTCTGCATTTCCATTGCATGGATGAATTGAGGAGACTGATTTCTGTTCAAAGATAAAAACCTAAACTTTTCTTTTTATGTCTTTAGAGTTACATCATGTGTTGCAATAATCTGTCTGGACTCACTTTCTCTGTGTTTCTTGCATACTATTATTTTACTGTCCACCCTCTTCATGTTGAATCTTGAGTTGGTTTCTCATAATGGAACTTTGTTATTCACCTCCTGTTCGCTGAGACAAGTGAGGCCTCTCTGACACCATTTGTTCACTTTTATAGAGGTGTTCTGCAAATGTTGGCTGGTGTAAGGATGTTTCATTGAGCCAAAACGCCCACTTCTGGTATTCTCTCCTCTGTGACTCACTCACCTCCACCTGGCTACCAAGCTGAACCAGGCCCTGGGCTTGCATTGGCTGAACCAGTCTGAGAAATCCAGGGAATGGGCAGCCAGCCCATATCAGCTCTCTCAAAAAGACAGATCTGAACACTATTGTTTTACATTACAAGCTTTCGAGCAAGTTCTCTTTCTATATTCACTGACTGGTGGGATTTGAGGTTGCCTTTCCTTGAAAGACTGGACATGGAATTAGAAGGAAAGGAGTACAACAGGTTGTTTATATTTTACTTTGTTAACATTTTTAAGTATGGCTGCTCTATCTTAGATAGAAGGAAATCTACATATGACCCAGCTTAACTCACATTTTAATATGACATTTGAGAAAATAATCTAATAATTAATAAATTAAAAAAAACGACAACACACATACACACATACACCCTCACCATTTGCCATTCATTTTCTTCCTTGGTAACTTTTTTTCCTCTCTGGAGGGTGGCCTGGTTTAGGTGGCTCTGTGTCTTCTTGCCAAAGTCATGTGTCGTGAAATCCATCATCTACTACAGCATCAACAGTGTAACTTACATGTACTAGTTAGCTTAAACAACATTAATCAGTTGCTCTATTTAGGAATACACACTCCAGGAATGATCAAAACACCTTCACTCTGATCTTATCTGAATTTCTAAACACACATCTATATATTATCATATTAAAAGTCTGAAATGGGTTTTTAATGATGAAACCACTGTTTTGTTCTGAATGTAAGAGATAGTGTATACAAGATTCTACAGATGAAATTAAGTGTATTTAAATTGTGATTTGGTTAAAATACTTTAGAGGTCTACCAGATCTTTTCATGATCAAGGGATGAGACTCTAGAGGACGCTGTAATCTTTGTTCTTAAAGTTGGAACCTGAACCTTTGTCCCTAAGCAGACCTGATCCCAGTCATGTAGGGTAGAATTTCTAGCTGCCAGGTGTTAACTGTAAGGGTAATCAAATATCGTTCCTTGAATACTGTCATGACAGTCTTGATAGACACCGATATGCAAGATAGTGGCTGATGCATTGGAAAGGACAGAGAACTGGAACTTGACCATACATACAGATCAGGTAGAATAAAGTGTTTTGAATTTGCTAGGTAATAAATGTTTATTTAATAAATGTCTGTATGCATGGTAGAATTTGGACTGAGACTTAATTTTATGTTAAGCTGATGATGAAGCTGTGGAGGATAGCTAAATCTCATTCTGCTTTAAAATTTCTAGCCTACCATTACTAACAAAAAGAACTAAAGGGTTATGTATGCATGACCAAACTGGATTAAGTTAGGTAGCAAGCCTCTGACTATACTCTATCCTTGGTTTGAAAATTTCATCCATAAATTATCCTTCCACTCTTCTGTACTTTCAGTTTCTTTGTTACCATTTTAATTATATGACTAATTTAAATGTAATTTCCTATGATATTAAAAGTAATAATTCTTCTAGTTAATGAAAACCCTGTCATCCTTTCTTTCCCAGTGTGTCTTTGAGTTTTTACTTGATCTTTCTTCTTTCAAAAAAGTTTCTATTTTCTCATCATTATGTCACTCTGTACCTTAAATTTAAATTTCTCTGACACTGTCCTGGGTTTCCATAGGCCTTTCTGTTAGTTAAACCAATGAACACTTTTCACTCCCTTTCATTTGGCCTAGGGGAAGCATGTGATATAATTGATCTCTCCTCTTTCTTGACTTCCTGGTGTTACTCTGTTTTCTTTCATTCTCCCCTTTTTGATCAATAGGTCTTAATCTCCACTGAAGCCTCTTTTCTTCTACCCACCTCTTAAATATTGACGTTTCCTGAGTAAACAGTAAACCAAATATTGTGTTTACTACAACATGTTAATGGTCTTCCCCAACACTGATGACTTGCATGCTGGGTCTTGCTGGTTTACCAGCAGCCTTCTGTTGGCTGTTTATCTGTAGGGGAATATAAGTTCTTCACTGCCAAGGTACCACGAAGCCATAACCACCTCCCTCGTTTCATCAAAGCATTAAATGGCTTTTTGTCCTGGTTATTCTTAAGAGTAGTAAATAAATAAATATAGAGAAACAGACTGTAGAAGTCTTTGCAGTCACTATAATCAAAGTCCACAACTTTGCTTTGGAGACAAGGCTAAAATTGACGTTTTTCATCAAAACAGTGGAATCTTATAATTTGGGACTAGATAGACGTATGGGTTTGCCTCTAAAAATCTTGTAAGATCACTTTGAGTACTGGGCAGAAAGAAATATGAGATAATTGACAAATATTTTAACTTCTAGTTTGAGAAACTCCCCAATGATTCCTGTGAACGGAGTCTCTTACAGGGAGTAGTAATGACATTGTGAGGACATTTTTCTGACAGACAGGAACATAAAGGGGGAAGTTATACTTTGCAAAACAAGATTATGTGACTCTATATTACCAACTTTCAAGACTGTCTGTGGAATTGAGAAATCGAAGAGGACATTTTGATCAACAATGTGTAAGTTTTGTTTGATGTTTGGAAAGTGAAAAAAGGGTTAAAAAAGAGAGATTATTATTATTATTATATTATTAATATTACATTGTTTTAAAAATTATAATATTTTGGCCTTCATAGATAAAATATTTTAGGTGAGTTTCCCCCCCAACCGGGTGATTGTATTATTTTATAATTTGGATAATGTGTGGCGAAGGTATTTTAAAATATTTGATACAATTTTTATTAAATAAAATGACATACCATCCATATTATATTAGGTTTTGACTATTTTTCTGTAATCCAAATTTGGTATTATCTCATAACTTTCCACACTTCCTTCCATCAACATTGTTAATATAAACAGTTGCCATCAAGTTAATTCCAACCCATGGTGACACCACATGTATCAGAGTAGAATTGTGCTCCATTGGGTTTTCCTTAGCTGATTTTTTTGGTTTTCATGAGCTGATTTTTTAGAAGTAGATTGACAGGCCTTTCTTCCAAGGTGCCTCTGGGTGGATTCTAACTGCCAACCTTTCGGTTAGCAGCCGAGCACATTAACTGTTTGCATCACCCAGGGACTCCCCATTGTTAATAGAAAGATAATTATATGTGTAGGCAACTTACAAATTCATCATTCCAACCCAAATCTTTTTATTCCCATAAGCCATTTTCCCAGTTACCCTGCACCAATCACAAATTCCCCATGATTAACACTGATTGATTCTCTTTCCTAGCCTATCTTTAACTTGTACTGTTTTCCATATCTTAAACCTGTTGCGGTTGAGTCGATTCCGATTCATAGCAACCCTATAGGATAGAGTAGGACTGCCCTGTAGGGTTTCCAAGGAGCTGCTGATGGATTCGAACTGCTGATCTTTTTTGGTTAGCAGCCTGAGCTCTTAACAGGCAAATGCCCCAAGCTGGAAACCTGAGAATCACTGACTCTTTCAATCCCTCAGCTTCCATATTTAGAAGGCTATGTGGTTTTCTCAATTCTACCTGCGCATTATCTCTTACATTGGTCATCCTCTATTTCAAGCCCCCACTATTTCTTACCTGCATTATATCAATAGCCTATTAGCTTCATTTCCTACCTTTGCTATCTGATATCATGTCTCTAATTTGTCCTTCTTCCTGGTAAATTCATACCTGACATTATATCTCTTTACTTTGTTCTAAATCACATTACTCAATGTATTACTTACATCATTTTGTTGCTGATTTTTGTCTCTTTCAACTAAACTTTAGAAGATGAATTTGTTAGTCTTTTTTAGTGTGCAGAGCAAGATATTCAAAATATTATGTTGAAAAGTCATTTTCAGCACTGTAAAACATTTCATTCTTTTCTGCCTATCTACCCTCTCACTTATTTTATGATAAATCGCTAACCTTAAGTTAGGTTTTCTCACTAATACACTATTCCACAGAACGCATGCTTATACAGGAATTGACTTATCTCATGTCTTCTACTTTTAAAAAATGTGGATCATAATTATGTGATTGAATGCTCCGTAAATTTCAGAGAGACGTTTGTTTTTAATGCCATCATGAACTTATATAAGTAATTTTTTTTCTTCCCTGCATACTCATATTTTTGTTTTCTTTGGGTTGCTCATTGGTTTACAGTTGTATTTTCTTATTCAAAGATACATGCTAGATGAAGTTATAGGCATGGCTATAAGTTCCTATAGAAAACTCATATAAATTTAAACCCAAACCAAACTTATTGCTGTTGAGTTGATTCTGAATTATAGAAACCCTATAGAACAGAGTAGAGCTGCCCTATAGGGTTTTCAAGGCTGTAAATCTTTACAGAAGCAGACTGCCGCATCTTTCTCCCATGGAGCAACTGGTGGGTTCAAACTGCTGACCTTTCAGTTAGCAACTAAGCAGTTTAACCACTGTGCCACCAGGGCTCCTTGGTATAAACTTAGCTAAAAATAACTGAACATTTCTAGGATGTTCAATACAGGTTCAAAGCATAGAGTGACCTCAAATCGAACACATCTTGCACTGCTGATTGCCAACAATAAATTACATCTGATTTTAAACAAGGGAAGGAAAAACTGCTGGCTACCTGTGATTGTGCTTCATACAAGGATCAATACAAAGCAGAATAGCCTTTTTAGCTTTTTCTAAGTTCTCTGACTTCCTAGAGCAAATTGGCAGCACTTTTTGATCATTCTCAATTAACAGCACTTTCTCCCTAAGCCAGGGAGTCTATAGTCCTGTGAGGAGGGACCCTTCTCAAAGTATATAATGGGTATATTCCAGGCTGGAGATTGCTTTGATAATAAAAGAAAGAAAAGAAAAAAGCAATTTGCTTTCAACTTCTATAAATGGAATTAGAAACTCAGAAATATGTGCTGGGAAAATAAGCCAAGGGGATGAGTATTTTGCAAGCCTTGTTTTGAAGTACATGAACTAGCAATTTCTGAAGCAATTTCATATTGAGAAGAAGACAGTAAACTTAAACCCTTTTAGCCTACTTTCATCAAACATTTTGTACAGATTTTTTACAATTCCATGATGGTGAAAACAAGCTACAATCCTACTCTATCCCTGAATGCAGATGTTTTATTCATGTATGTTTCTCAACAAGCCTATGTATTATGAAGAAACACTAACCCATGGTTACCTTGAGTGTGTCTCCACAGTTGATTTAGAGACTGTCTTAACATTACTTACTTTTATCTAATTTTAAAAACCATGGGGGAAAAATCAATGTTAGGTTCCACAGTTACTTTAGTTATTACTGTTCCAGCTGCCAAAGGGAAATATAATTTACTATGATACAGAGAAGAATATAAGAAGAGAGAGAGGAAAAAAAGTGGGTAAATGAAATGGGAGGAATAGTAGAGAAGAAAAGCTCTTTCTCTTCTTCTCTACTTTTACTGTAATAACTAAAGTGATTATGGACTCTACCATTGATTTTATTTGTTTTGTTTTTCCATGGGTTGTAAAATTAGTTAAAAATAATGTTAAGGTACTCTCTAAATCAAAAGTGGAGACACACTCAAGGTAGTCATGGGTGTTTCTTCATAACCGATAAGGATTGCTGAGATGCATGTATAAAAATTAGTAAAGTGTAGTGGTTAAGAAAGAGGTCATTGGAATGAGACAGAACTGTGATTTGATCCAAATTACAATAACTTTATGTATGTGATTTTGGAAAAGTTACCTTTTGGAAATAATAAAGCACACAGTAAGCAATCAATAAATATTACCGACCAATTATAAAATATTACTGCATGTACATCATGAGTTCCCAAGCTGTTTTTTAAGCAACAGCAGTCACATCCTATATCTACACATTATACATTTGCATGATGACCTTTCACAGAATAGCAATTAAGTCTCAGTGGGTTTGCCTAACAGTTTGTTACAAATTATTTTAAGCCATTGGACACATAGAACATTCCTTATGAAATTTAGTTGTATCCTGAATTTATGAGAATGTATCCTTATTCCACTGAGTGGAATTTATGGCTTGAAGCCTAATGAGCTTTCAAATAAGAATGAACAAATGCAGTGACATAAAAACCAACAAAGTGTTAGATTTGGCTATTTCCAAATCAAAAAAACAAAAGATATTTTCAGAAATTTTGTGCTTTTAGTAGTGGATATATTTCTAAAGAAAATAATAGAAAACAATGGTAAAATACAAATAACTATTCATTTGTTTCAAATATTATTAAATGTTAGTCCATGTCAGGTACTGTGTAAATCCTTTTGTATAAACTGGTCTATGAACCGACACAGTTTCTATCCACATAAAGCTTATTACATAGTGAGAGTTACAGTCAATAAAAAAGCCAACAAGTAAATACATAATTACAAATTAGACTTCTACTATGTTTGTAAGTTAAATATGCAGGGAGTAGTAGCTACTAACTCAAAGTTGATTATGAAAACATTCTCTATGTTAGTAAAATATAAGCTGAAACCTGAACAACAAGAAAAATCCAGTTGTTAATAGGTGGAGAGTCTAATAATCCAGAGAGAGCGAGTACCATGTAGAATTGCTGAGCGGCGGTTAAGAAGAGACTGACTTGAGGTGCCCATCAACAGATGAATGGATAAACAAATTATGGTATATCCACACAATGGATAAAGAACAAAAATGAAGCCATGAAACGTAACATGGAGAAATCTGGAGAGCATTATGCTGAGTGAATTTAGTCAGTCACAGAAGGACAAATACGGTATAAGACCACTATTATAAGAACTCAAGAAAAGGTTTAAACACAGAAGACAGCATTCTTTGATGGTTACAAGGGTGGGGAGGGAAGGTGAGTGTTACTCACTAACTAAATCGTAGACAAGTTTTATCTTAGGTGAAGGGAAGGACAGCACACACTACAGGGGAAGTTAGCACAACTGGACTAAACCAAAGCTAAGAAGTTTCCTGAATACAATCAAACACTTTGAGGGACAGAGTAGCAGGGGTAGGGACCTGGGGACCATGCTTTCAGGGGACATCTAGGTAGATTGGCATACCAAAGCTTATTAAGAAAACCTTCTGCAGCCTACTTTGGTGAGTGGCAGCTGGGGTCTTAAAAGCTTGCAAGCGCCCATCTAAGATGCATTAATTGGTCCCAACTACCTGGAGTAATGGAGAGTGAAGGACACCAAAGATGCAAGGAAAGTATTAACCCAAGAGGCAGAAAGGCCACAATAAACCGGAGACTTCATCAGCCTGAGACCAGAAGAACTAGATGGTGCCTGGCTACCACCAATGACCGCCCTGACAGGGAACACAACAGAGAGTCCCTGACAGAACAGGAGAAAGGTGGGGGGCAGAACTTAAAATTCTAGTAAGAAGACCAGACTTAGTGGTCTAAATGAGACTGGAGGAACCCTAGAAAGCATGGACCCTGGATTTTCTATCAGCCCAGAATTAAAACAATTTCTGAGGCCAACTCTTCAGACAGGGATTGGACTGGACTGTGGGACATAAAGGGATACTCGTGAGGAGTGTACCTCTTAGCTCAAGTAGATACAAGAGACAAAAGGGGCAGCTTCTGTCTCGAGGTGAGATGGGAAGGCAGAGAGGGTTAGGAGCTGGCTGAATGGACGTGGGGAATCAGGGGTGGAAAGGAGGGATGTGCTGTCACAGTATGGGGAGAGCAATTAGGGTCACATAACAATGTATGTATAAATTTTTGTATGGGAGACTACCTTGAAATGTAAACTTCATCTAAACTACAACAATAAAAAAAAAGAGAGACTGACTTGATTGAGGAATTGAGATGACTTTGGCTACAATAAGGAAGCGTAAGAGACATATGATGGAATTGGCATGGTAGGCAGCAGTCAGATCACAGTATGAATAATTTTAGATTTAATGGAAAATGCAATAGGAGGCTTCCTTCAGATGTTTAAACTGGATGATACTTGATGCTGAGATTTGAATTATGGGTTAAAAAAGAAGAAGGAGAAAGAGGAGAAGGGAAAGGGGGAAAATGAGAAAGAGAAAGAGAAGAAAAAAGAAAAAGATTACTTTTACTTAGATTCCTAGCTGTGGACTATAAAGGGTAAGAAGTAAGAGTAAGGAAAAAAAAAAAGAAAATAGTCTATGTCCTTGCTATTATTCTAATCTGGTACATGGACAAGTAAGATCAGCATTACCTGGGAGCTTGTTAGAAATGCAGAATCTTAGGTCCCACCCCCATTACCCATTGCCTTCGAGTCAATTCCAACTCATAGTGACCCTACAGGACAGAGTGGAACTGTCCCATAGGGTTTTCAAGGAGTGGCTGGTGGATTTGAACTGCCTACCTCTTGGTTAGCAACCTGAGCTCTTAACCATTGTGACAAGGCCCAAGATCTATTAAAACAGAAACTGCATCTTAAGATGATGCACATTATTATAGTTTGAGAAAACTTGATTTAGATGATTGTTGAAGGGTAGCCTGGATTTGATAGAAAGATGGTTTGGATGGGACAAAAATGAATTGATTCAAGATATATTTTCTGATTGATTTAAGCAGGTAACTATTTCTTTGAGAGTCTCTGGGTGGCACAAACATTAAGCGTTACACTACTAGTCGAAAGGTTGACAGTTCGAAACCACCCAGAGTTGCCTCGAACGATAGAGCTGAGGATCTGCTCCCAAAAGGTCACAGCTTTGAAAACCCTAAGGGAGAGTTCCACTTTGACACACATGGGGTGGCTATGAGTTGGAATCAACTTGACCACAGCTAACAACAAGTATTTCTTTAACTATTCGATCAATATCCCTCTGAAAATCTGGGGGAGATGAACACGTTCTCAGCTTCTAGGCTTGTCTGAAATGTTTCCATTTGCTTTTTAAAATATATTTAGTCTGTTGTTTTATTTTTTAAAAAAAAACAGGTAACACTTCAATTATACTCCATAGCATATTTTTCTTTCATTTTAAAATTATAAACCATTAATTTGAACCTATGACTAAAAGTTTGATATATTTATTTTATGCATCTTGAGTGAACCATGAAGTGCAAAGATCTAACACATTACTCAAGCGTAGAATGCATTTATTACAAAGATAAAATTCTGAGGATATTGAGGATTGGGCATCTATCAGAAATAAATGTGACCAAGTCCATTTAGCATGGACTACATGAACAGTCATAGCGGTTAAACAAGCATCTCTCTGTACTGACTACATGCTGTTTCCTCTGTAGTGAGTCCATGTGAACAAGAGAAATTGTCCTCTAAAAGAGGCTGATGAGATGAGAAAAGAGCTTGCACTGGAATTCTGGAATTGAATACAGCCATAGACAGAGGAAAAATAGGGCAACGATTCACGTATTTTCCTAATTTGAATACTCCACCTTTTAGGTAAATGTGCAATCATTAAATATATTCAAACAGTTTAGTAATTCAGAATGTGATTAACTCAAATGCAGCACTAATCTACTTGCACAACCGGTTCTCTGGGAAATGAGGAAAGATGGAAAGGCTGTTTGAAAATGGTAACATCTGACCTATTACAAACCTGGGTGAAACAAAAAAAAAAAAAAAAAGAAATACTAAGAAGGCTGCAACAAAACAAACCCATAAAAGCACAAAATGGGAGTGCAAGTCATTTACCTTTACAACAGCTGCCTGGTGCAGATGAATCAAAGCAGTGCCAACAATAAACGGATCTGGTCAATGTCAATTTTCCCCAGCCATCTGGTATTGTCACTAGTGATTTTACTGAAGATTACCCATCAGTTAGTGCGGATTTGTTTTTTAATTGGCCCTTGCTGCACCTGCCACATTTTTCTTGTTCTTAGTCCTAGAAGCTTTTGCAGAGAGGAAGAAGGTGGCTATCTGGAGAATACATACTTAAAGCACACTGCGAAGGACGTTCACAGCAGGAACTAAGTTTTAAATACAAGAGAAAAAAGGCACCTGTGTTTAATATAAGGAAAACAAATATAGGGCAAGCATTAGCGAAGTAGGAAGAAGTAGTCAAAGCAGCTGTATTATTACATTCTCTGCCTTGGAAGGCTATCCTTTTCACAGTATTTTTTTTTTTTTTAATTTCATATAATACTCAAGTATGACATGCTAGAATTAAATTGTGAACAGGTGGGCAGGGTGTTTGGAGGGCACCACTACTCATAAGATTGACAAAGCAGCAAGACAGATCACAGGATAATCCGCAGGTGGATAAGGAAGCAGCAGGTCTAACGATTTGCTACATATTTGGCATTAATTACAATTGTTGAAATGCTGGGACAGTTTTCTTTTAAGTGAAGAAAACAAATTTGGTTTGGAATTTCCTGTTATCTTAGCCATCTACATGTTCTGGAATCATTGATATACATATTTCAAACTGAGTTTGCAAGTCATTTACAAGCACCTTGCTTGACTTTCTCAGAACTAAACCCAAACCAAACCCGTTGCTGTGGAGTCAATTCCTACTATTAGCGACTCTATCCACTCTATATTCCAAAAATGAATACGTAACATAGCACCTTTAAGATGTGAAAATATCAGAATTTTTTTTATATTATTGGTGTATTTATATATATATATTAAATAATCTCACTAGAATGTAAATACTGCACAAATGACATTGGCCTTCAAATTTGTACCAGCATACAAACTAAAGGAGCATAGCAATACTAAAAATAACAACAGATAAGAAGCCCGGTTTCAGGGAAATCCTTACATTCCTGAAAGAAAGAAATATCTATTACTAGTGAGACTAACCCTCTTAAAGCCTACAGTCTTCAGTGGTTAGGAGCCTGGCTGTTAACCAAAAGGCCGGCAGTTTGAATCCACCAGCCACTCCTTGGAAACCCTATGGGGCAGTTCTACTCTGTCCTATAGAGTTGCTATGAGTCAGAACAACCCGACAGCAACCAGTTTAACAAGCTAAACGTAAGAAAATAAAAGAAAAAAAAAAAGGCTTTATGGAATAATTTAACTTGTTGTGGGGTGTGAAATTCAGCAAGAAAATCACTAAAGAGAAAATTTGCTGCTTTCTCATGCGAATATTTTTTCAAGTAGGAGAATTAGGAGATTTATTGAAGAAACATTAGTAATATAAATAATCCTTTATTACTTTATTGCCTCGCTTTTTGTTCTGTATAATGTTATCACTGTATTGCTCTTATTCATTATTGGCTTTATGTTATCAAGAATATATTAGTGATGTACAATCACATGTATCCTTATAAGAAGGAGTCAGAGGGAGATTTTACACACACAGGAGAAAGTGAAGTGAAGACAGTACAGAAGGAGTTTTGAAGATGCTGGCTTGATGATTGGAGTGATGCAGCCACAAGCCAAGGCATGCTGGCAGCCACTAAAAGCTGGAAGCAACAAGGAATGGAATCTCCCCTAGAGCATCTATAAGGAGTTTGACAGCCATGCTCACATCTTGGTTTCAGCCCACTGATACTGATCTGGGACTTCTGGCCCCCACAATTGTGAGCAAATGAATTTTTATTGTTCTAAGCCACCAAGACTGTGGTAATTTGTTAAAGTAGCCACAGAAAATTAATATGTTAACCGAAATAATAAAGTGCAAACCATCCACCTGTGATCAGAGCTTAGTCTGCCCACGGGACTACAGCTAAGGTGCAGTTTTTCCTCTCCTTCAGGTTACTGTTTTAAATCGCTGGGTACAATCATTATCAGGGAAGTATGGTTCCTTTGATATTTATTGAGCTTATCTCTGCTGGAGTGCACTTATACAAGTTTAGAAACTGCTTTTAGAGGCATTGTAACCTACTGGTATCTGCAAAGTTGCAGGTACTTTTCCCTCTTGGTTGAGAGAAGGAATCTATCATTGTTGCTGCATCCTTATCACATTCTAGGCCAGGAGTACAGAAAATTGTGTATAGAAACTTGTGTACAGAACTTCCTATGTGACTTCCATGTAAACAAAATACTATTAAAGTCACAAAAGAGTACATATAAAGTCAAATACATGTTAGGAGATTATCAATTTCCGTATCTATATCTATATATATCCAGACTCCTAGTATATGGAAACCCTGGGTGATGCAAATGGTTAATGCATTTGTCTGCTAACAGAAAAGTTGCTGGTTCAAGTCCACCTAGAGGCATCTTGGAGAAAAGTCCTGGTGATCTACTTTCAAAAAGTCAGCCATTCAAAACCCTATGGAGTAAAATTCTACTCTGATACACATGAGGTTGTAATGATCGGAGCTGACTCAACGGCAATTGTTTTTTCTTTTTTTCTTTTTCTTTTTTTTTAGCATGTGATACGGGAGATGTTTTCTATCTTAAATAAAGTTTTGCATAAAATTATTATTAATATATTGAGTAATGCTGAGAGTTACCTCAATTGGAATAAGGAGAGGATTCTAATCTCTACCACAAGTAGCTAGTAGTCTGAGGTATCACTCTAGGACCAAATATTTTTAAACTCCCAAGCTATTTTTCTTCATTTTTAAAATGTTTTATCATTTTCCTAATCAACATGTAGAAATATATATTTCTGCCACTCATCTGTCAGTTTGCTATACTGTGGTGGCTTGCGTGTTGCTGTGACGCTGGAAGCTGTGCCACCAGTATTTCAAATACCAGTAGAATCACCCACGATGGACGTGTTTTAGCAGAACTTCCAGACTAAGACAGACTAAGAAGAAGGATCTGGCAGTCTACTTCTGAAAACACTGGCTGGTGAAAACATTTGAATAGCAGCGGAACATTGTCTGATATACTGCTGTAAAAATAGCCCTGCAGGTTGGAAGGCACAAAAAATTCGACTAGGGAGGAGTTGCCTCCTCAAAGTAGAGTCAACCTTAATTACATGGATGGAGTAAAGCTTTCAGGACCTTTCATTTACTGTTGTGGTACAACTCAAAATGAGAAGAAACAGCAACAAACATCTATTAATAATCAGAATGTGGAATGTACGAAGTCTGAATCTAGGAAAATTGGAAGTCATTAAAAATGAAATGGAAGGCTTAAAGATTTATATCCTAGGCATTAGTGAGCTAAAATGGACTGGCATCGGCCGTTTTGAATTTGGCGATCATATGGTCTACTATGAGGGAATGACAAATTGAAGAGGAATGGTGTCAAACTCATTGTCAAAAGTAACATTTCAAGATCTATTCTGAAGTACAGCACTGTCACTGATAGAATAATATCCATACACCTACAAGAAGACCAGTTAATAAGACTATTATTCAAATTTATGCACAAACCGCTGATGCCAAAGATGAAAAAATTGAAGATCTTTACCGACTTCTGCAGTCTGAAACTGATCAAACATGCAATCAAGATGCATTGATAATTACTGGTAATTGGAATGAGAAAGTTGGAAACAGAAGGATTGGCAGTTGGAAAATATGACCTTGGTGATACACATGATGTTGGAGATGGCATGACAGAATTTTGTAAGACCAACGACTTCCTCATTGCAAATACCCTTTTTCAACAACATAAATGGTGACTATACATGTGGACCTCACCTGATGGAATATACAGGAATCAAATCAACTACATCTGAAGAAAGAGATAATGGAGAAGCTCAAATCATCAGTCAGAACAAGGCCAGGGGCCAACTGTGGAACAGACCATCAATTGCTCATATGCAAGTTCAAGTTGAAGTTGAAGAAAATTAATACAAGTCTATGAGAGCCAAAGTATGACCCTGAGTATATCCCACCTGAATTTAGAGACCATTTCACGCATACATTTTATGCACTGAACACTAATGGCTGAAGACTAGATGAGTTGTGGAATGGCATCAAGGACATCATATATGAAGAAAGCAACAGGTCATTAAAAAGACAGGAAAGAAAGAAAAGACCAAAATGGATGTCAGAGCAGATTCTGAAACTTACTCTTGAACCTTGAATACCTAAAGTGAGAGGAAGAAATGATGAAGTAAAAGAGCTGAACAGAGAATTTCAAAGGGTGGTTCAAGAGGACAAAGTAAAGTTTTGTACTGAAATGTCCAAAGATCTGGCGTTAGAAAACCAAAAGGGAAGAACACTGTCAGCATTTCTTAAGCTGAAAGAACTAAAGAAAAAATCCAAACCTTGAGTGCAATAGTGAAGGATTCCATGTGCATATTTATTCAATCTGTATGCTTAGCAAATAATCCCAGAAGTTGGTCTATAGGAAGAGGAACGCTGCATCAAGATTGGTGGAAGATTCATTAACAACCTGTAATATGCAGATGACACAACCTTGCTTGCTGAAAATGAAGAGGACTTGAAGCACTTACTGATGAAGATCAAAGATCACAGCTTTCACTATGGATTACACTTCAACATAAAGAAAACAAAAATCTTCATATCTGGACCAATAAGCAACATCATGATAAACAAAGACAAAATTGAAGTTGTTAAGGATTTTATTTTACTTGGATCCACAACTCATGCCCACGGAAGCAGCAGTCAAGAAATGAAACAGTGTGTTGCATTGGGAAAATCTGCTGCAAAAGATCTCTTTCAAGTGTTCAAAAGCAAACATGTCACTTTGAGGACTAAGATGCACCTGACCCAAGGCATGCTATTTTCAATAGCCTCATACGCATGCAAAAGCTGGACAATGAATAAGGAAAACCCAAGAAGAATTGTTGCTTTCAAATTATGGTGTTAGAGAAGAATATCAAATATATCATGGACTGCCAGAAGAACAAACAAATCTGTCTTGGAAGAAGTACACCAGAATGCTCCTTAGAAGCAAGTATGTTAAGACTTCGTCTCATGTACTTTGGACAGGTTATCAGGAGGGGGCAGTGCCTAGAGAAGGCCACCATGATTGGTAAAGTAGAGGGTCAGCAATAAAGAGGAAGACCCTCAAGGAGCTTGATTGACATAGTGGCTGAAACAATGGGCTGAAACATAGCAACAATTGTGAGGATGGCGCAGGACCAGGCAGTGTTTTGTTCATTTGCATATAGGGGTCACTTTGAGTTAGAACTGACTGGATAGCACCTAACAACAGTAAAATATATATATGTGTGTGTGTGTGTGTGTAGACAGAGCCAGAGACTGAGAGAGAGCTATTGGGTGGTGCAAATTGTTAACCTACTGTGCTGCTAACTGAAAGGTTGGAGGTTTGAATCCACTCAGAGGTGCCTTAGAATAAAAGCCTGGCAATATTCAGTAGAATCTGCAAAAGCTGGAACCTGTGTAAGGTGGATATCTGTCAAAGAAGGAAAACGCAAATATTTTCCACTAAAATAAATAATAGAAAATTGGTATGACTATAACCCCTCAAAGCGGAAAAACAAGGTAGTTCCATGAAGTTCCATCTCTCACAGGTTTCCCTGTACATATGTATTTTTTTTTCAGTTATTTATATGATACATACATTTTGAACTTGTCAAAAAATTTAAATGGAGATACATGAGGGAACACTTCATAAATATGTCTGAGTTCTGATCAAAAGCAACAATGAAATCCCTACTCCTAGAATATAACTTAATTTTCTGGTGCTTGGAAAGTGCTAAAACTGGGAACAAATAAGGGAGTGAGAAAGTTTGTTTGCTATCTCCTGGAATCCACTTCAAACAGAAATAGAATGTCCTTTTGGAAGTATGTGGAAAACACAACCCTTACTTCTCCCTATGTCCAATCAGTTATCACAATGTAAAAATCTTTGACTTTTTTTTGTGCTGTTTTTCTGTTGTTACTCCAAGACCGTAATGTGCATGGTTCCAGAAATGAGACTTAGGACAGAATTATTTTCTATTGAATAATAATAATGATTACAATAATAACCATAGCAATAATACTTTATTAGGAGTTTACTGTCTGTTTAAAATGCATTATGAACACACGATTTATGTGAGTTTATGCGTGTTTATGTGTGCACTCTGGAACCGGACTGTCTGGTCTGTAAACCAGCTAGGTAATGTATTAACTGTAGTATTTTGCAGAAATCACTCAACCCCTCTACACCTTTGTGTCCTCATCTGTGAAATGGTAATGACAAAAGAGAATTCTCCTCACAGATTGGTTTTGAGAATTGAGCAAACTAGTAGTGGTAGAACTCTCACCCTCCATGCGGGAGACCTGGATTCGATTCCTGGTCAGTGCACCTCCTATCGTTCAGGAGAGGCTTGTCTGTTGCTATGATGCTAAACAGGCTTCCACGGAGCTACCATGCTAAGACAGACTAGGAACAAAAGCCTAGAGATCCGCTTCCAAAAAATCAGCCAGTGAAAACCCTAAGGATCACAACAATCTGATCCTGTTGTGCATGAATGGGGTTGTCTATGAGTCAGGAGTGACTCAACAATAGCTAACAATGCATGCAAAACATTTAGAATAGTTCTGGGTTCGAGTTAAGTTTTTAATAAATTATGATTACCTCCTACCAATGTTCACCACAGCCTTCCAACGTACATATTTTTAATCCCCATGCTATATGTCAAGAAACTGGTTAAGTGTTTCTACACACTGACCAAATTTACATAGCCAGAAAGTGGAGATACTGGGATGTAGACCCAAAGTTCTTTGCCTGGAAAGCTTGCTACACAGTTAGATTTCTTCGCTGTTAGTAAAACGGATACCACTTATCAGGTATTACATATCTCGGCTTCATTTTCCAGTTTTGAAAACTAAAGAAAATTATAATACCTGGCTACAAGTGCTGTTAGGATTGTCAAACTTACGATTTGTGCTTCGTTGCCAAAGTTTTGCCTTCAAAATCAGTGTTTCCCAGCACTGTCACAGTTAAGTCACATACACAAAAAAATTATACCTGTTTTGTAACAGAGAAATATATGTATATATATACATACAAATATATATATATATATATAGCCTATGGGGAAAATGTGTTCAGTTATTTAATAGACTTAATAATAAACTTTTGGAACATAATCTGCTTATAGCCTGGAAATGTAGATATCCTTTGATGCACCTCATCCTGATTTTAATAATTTTCAATCTCTCTTTTTTAAATCCTGGCTAAAGTCCCAGACTTTAATTGCTATTTTTTTCAACTTTCCCTGAATTTTGCCTTAGAAACAAATCTCTGCTGGGGTTTGGCTGCTCTGATATATCCCGGCCAACTTGGCATAAGAAGTGTCTCTGCACGTCCATGTTGTTCCTACATTTTCAACTTCCCTCATCTCCCAGTCTACCTGCCAGGAGAAGAGAAGCAGTTTCTAATTTCCCCTTCCTAACTCTCCTGTTGTCGTTTTTCATTGCCGTCGAGTGGGCTCCAATTCACAGTGACCTTCTGCGTAACAGCCGAGAATATTGCCAGGTCCTGTACCGTCTTCATGATTCTTGGTATGTTTGAGCTCATTGTTGTGGCTACTGTGTAGTGCCTTCCAACCTAAGGAGCTCATCTTCCAGCACTATACTGGATGATATTCTGTTGTGATCCATAGGGTTTTCATTGGCTAAGTTTTGGAAATGTATCAAATACGGGTGGCGTAGCTTCCAGCATAATAGGAACGCACAAGGCACAGCAGTACTATAACCTGACAGACAAGTGGTGGCCTAACTCTCCAACCTTTCTCAATTTTAGATTACCTAATTTCTCTACTCCAAAGAATTACATTTTAAACACCTTTTAATAATAATCACTTCTCTTATACATTTCTAAGATGCTACCTAAAATAATTTCTAGAACATTATAAACTGCCTAAGCAATACAAGTGTGTAGCAAGTTCCTTAAGGAAAACTGCTCGCAGAAAACATTTCTGTTAAAAAAAAAATTAAAATAAATAATAAGGCAGAATATTTTTTTCCCCTAACAAAGATTCTGTCTTCTGAAATCTTGACAGTCTTATAGATGTTCTCAGTTTGAGGTCAAGAACGTACACACTTGTAATTCATAGATACAAAATCAGTATTCTCCTAGGCCTGGAAATCTTATTTTCCAATTATCTGACATAAAATTTACCAAAGTCAAAGGGCCAATGCCAACCATGTCAAGGCTCATGCCAAACCTAAAAAAAAAGAATTACATTACTAAAAATAAGAACTATAACAATTATGCAGTGCATTAATTAAAAATTATAATAGCATTAATTGTAGTTAAATGTATTAAGTGCTTGCACTCCATGTTTCATGTACACTAATATCTGTACACAGATTTTTTTTTTTTGTATTTTATTGTACTTCAGGTGAAGGCTTACAGAACAAAAAGTTTCTCATGAAACAGTAGTACACATGTTGTTTTATGACATTGGTTAACAACCTCACAACATAATAACCCTCTAACTTCTCAACCTTTTT
>NW_004444031.1:10099812-10111846 GCF_000243295.1 Trichechus manatus latirostris | reverse complement strand
CACAGGAGAGTCATCTGGTGTTTTATTTTGGACGCCTACTGGAACCATCCTGTCCTGTTTTTGTAAATGTTTTGACATTGTCTGCTGTTTTCGGGGCATTCAATGGTTACTTTTCTCATTTATTGATTGTAGATTTGTTTGTTTCGTCCCTTTTTTAAAAAAATAATTTGACTATGTCTGAGCGGGTGGACTGTGTGTCCTTTGTTGTTTGCTCGTCTGTGTGCTTAATACTTTTTGCTTCCTTCTCCAACTGGCAGAGTTTGTCACTCAGATACGGTACAACAGGGCAGGTCTAGCTGAAGAAGAGTTACTGGGACGGGTTGTTTGTGGCACTTACTATAGCCACCAGGGTGGGTCAGTAATTAGTGCAGGGCAGGTTCCAGTAGGCCGTGCCTGTACTACTTGGTGGTGTGATGTCAAGTGCACGGTGCAGGTAGTCAGGATGCATCAGGGAGATTGTTATGTGTGGAGCTAAGATGGATATTGGAGAGAGGAGAGAGGAACAGGAGCCAAAAACATACAAACAAAAAAGAAAGAGTGCCAGGGGAGCTTGCCGTTGGAATGGAGAGATGAGAGACTATGAAATGGAGAAAAACAAAAAGGCGAAGAGGAAGAAAAGAAAAGAATGAATAAATAAAAATCAGAAAGGTTAAAGAACCACAAAGTTCCCAGGGATCCCACCGATGCAGCTATGAGGTCTGGGGAAGTCACTCATAGGTGTTGCAGTACAGCCAGGCTAGAAGGCGTAGAGGTATACAATGCCTGGTATTCAGGGATCATAAACAGAAGGAAGATATAGAGAGACGAGAAACTGAGCAATTAAGAGAGACAAAAAGGGAAAAAGAGGGAAAAGAAAACAAAACAAATTAAAAAAAAGAAAACAAGAAAGGCCCCCCAAAAAAACAGAAAAAAAAAACCAATGAAAAAAGAAATGCACTGAAGGATCCCTCTGCACGTCTGTGGAAGCTGAACGGGAGTTCCTTGCCACGCAGCTCTGCCCGGCCAGAAAGGGCTCCCAACTCAAGAAAAGGAAAAGAAAACAAACAAACAATTGAAAACAAAGGAACCAGCAAAAGCCCTGGGATCCCACCAGCATGGTTGCCCAGACCTGGAAGCAGCTCCACACTCAAATGGAGCTCTGCAGCCCTTCAGGAAGAAGCAAAGATGGTGCACGGAGCCAGGCACTTGAGCGAAAGGATGGGGAGGCGGCGAGAGTCAAGCAAGAAATCCAAAGAAGCAGAAAAAAGAAAAAAAGCAACACCAGCAGCCAACAAATGGCACTCAGAGAGCCAGTTAGTGCGGGCTGGTGTTTCTGGGCAAGAGACTGTGTCCGCAGGAAGCAGAGGAGGCCAAGTGTGGGTGAAGAAGGGTAAAGAGTGGGAAAGCATATATCACAAATTGCCGGTGCTCTGCAGCCCCTCAGGAAGAAGCAAAGGTGGCGCATGGAGCCAGGCACTTGAGTGAAAGGAGGGGGAGGTGGTGAGAGGCAAGCGAGAAATCAAAAGAAGCAGAAAAAATAAAGCAACACTAGCAGCCAACAGCTGGCACCCAGAGAGCCGCCTGCTTGTGTGTGTGGAATCCAAGCAGCCAGCGCTTCCCGGTTAAGAGACTGTGGCCGCGGGAAGCAGAGTAACAAAGGAACGAAAGCCCTGGGATCCCACCAGTGCGGTAGCCCAGACCTGGAAGCAGCTCCACACTCAAATGGAGCTCTGCAGCCCCTCAGGAAGAAGCAAAGATGGCGCATGGAGCCAGGCACTCGAGCGAAAGGAGGTGGAGGCGGCGAGAGGCAAGCAAGAAATCAAAAGAAGAAGGAAAAAAAAAAGCAACACCAGCAGCGAACAAATGGCACTCAGAGAGCCAGCTAGTGCGGGCTGGTGTTTCTGGACAAGAGACCGTGGCTGCGGGAAGCAGAGAAGGCCGAGCCGGGGCGAAGAGGGGTGGGGGGTGGGAAAGTGCACACTGCAAATTGCTGGTTGTTTTGTCTCCCGCTGGACACTCCGTGAGACTGCTTTCTCGTACCCCCGTTTGCTGGTCTCCGATAGGAGTCCAAGATGGTGGATCCGCGCTGTGTTAGCTGGTAGGGGACCTCTGCATGAATCTCTCCTGGCTCTCCGTTCTCTGGCAGTTTTCTCACTCCATTTGGTACTTGGCTGAGTTCTTTATCTCTTCATTTTATGTTTTAAGGTTTCAGGATTTTTGTATTCTCTGTTTGGCTTAGTTTTTCAGATCTTTGCTGTGGAGGGACAGCATAGTGCTTCTGCCTAGAGTGCCATTTTGCCGGAACTGTACACAAATTTTAACCACCTCTAAAATAAGTGTTAATATACACATTTTACATATGTAACTTCATGCATACAGAAGTTAAATGGTTTGCCCAATGTCATATGAACTTTACAAAGAAGATCTGAGGTTTAAACCCAGATCTGACTCATTCCAAGATCTGTGCTCTCAAACACGAATCTAGATCTTGTACCTCGTTGAGGTACTACCTTGTTTTCTTATTTGCTTCATAAGCAAGCACCTTTAAAGAATATATTTGACTTGTTGTCATTTGATGTCATCATCATCACCTGACATTTTTGCAAGGAAGTGACCCAAACTTTCTTGGGTATGTAAAACCTGTTTAAGATAAGACCATTTGTCACTTGAAAGCTTTCCCATAAGGCGAAAACCCTATACATCCCTGTTCCATTATTTTCCTCTTCCAAGACCTCATTTCCACTGGAGAATCTTTTGGAAGACCTTCAACAAATGTGTGACTGAGGTTGTAGTTTGGTCTGGGTCTTTATAAATTAATGAGCCCATGAA
This sequence comes from Trichechus manatus latirostris, assembly GCF_000243295.1. Taxonomy (NCBI): domain Eukaryota; kingdom Metazoa; phylum Chordata; class Mammalia; order Sirenia; family Trichechidae; genus Trichechus; species Trichechus manatus. The sequence continues at coordinate 10,109,038 of NW_004444031.1, read as the reverse complement.
TCTGAAACCTACAAACTTGCCCTCATTTTGTACTATCTATTACCCCAAACACTCTATAAGTCGGAATCGACTCAACGGCAATGGGTTTGGGTTTTTTTTGGTTTTTATTACCCCAAAAGTATTTATAGCAGAAATTTGACTTCAAGTATTTTATATTGTAAATAATAAAACATGTCTAGTTGAAAAGTTTTTCCAGAGGGTTAACAAATCAGCAGTTTTAAAAAGTCTGCAGTTTCATATTCTGTGTAGAGCGCTAAACAAATCTACAAAGCCCTTTTAATAATGTGTCCCTGTGGATTGCACACACTGTTTGAGTCAGGAGGTTTTGATTACATGAAACCACTGAGACTAGAACTGTTAATTCCGCAGACACGTGAACATGAATGAAAGGGGAAATCTTTACTGAAAAGATGATTAAAGCTTTAAATGGAAATGGATTAAAACGTGAAAATTAAAGGAAGTATAATGCCAAGAAGTATGTATATTTAAATTTGTTCCAGTTCTGTAAATACACAAGAAAGATTAGTATTCACCCAATGGAGTATAGCGACAACTCAGTGACCCTCTCTAGCCAGGGAATGGGGTAATCTGGACAAGTAAGCTCTCTGATCAACTGATCATTTAAGATTTATCTACTCACATTTAAGAAAATATCTTCAAAGAAAATATTTTGAGCTTTTTGTTGCATTAATAGGTAACATAACATAGACTTTTCTGTACAACTGAAAGTTGTCATTTGTTGCTGCCAAATTGATTCTGACTCGTGGAACCCCCATGTGTGCAAAGTATAACTTCTCCATAGGATTTCTATGGCTGTGACCTTTCAGAAACAAATCACTAGGACTGTCTTCTGAGGCGCATCTGAGTGGATTTGAACTACCAACCGTTTATGCCACACAGGGACTCCCGATTGAAAATCAGCATTTTAAAAAAACTAACACTTAGCACTCAATTTCCCTATGTTTAAGTTGTAACATGAACTTTTATTCATTACGTATTGACACTCTTAATACTGCTTTTTGTAATGACTAAATGACATTTCTCAATATTAACTTCCAAACAAGCTTGTTGTTGCAAAGAATTATTGCTGTGACTTTCAAACTACTGTTTGGATTTGTCAGCATTTACATATTTGTCTGTGTAACATTATTTATCCACATTTCTAACATTTTATTTATTCATAAAATGGATAGAGAAGAAAAATACAGAGGATTTTTATTTGTGTTAAGAATTATAGGTCTCAAAACTTATTATAATTGAGATAAAGATGGAACTTCTGTTAAAACAATATATTCAATTGTGAAGAAAAACCATCTTCTTTAAAAAGGCACAATTATATCATTGAAATTTTGATGTAAAAAACGGGGTATAATTAGGGATTTCATACCACTTTTGTTAGCTAAGAAATTATCTTTTAATCATTTGTTCAACCTTTTCACGTTAGCGTTCAAACATTTTCAAGAATGCATTATGTATAATACAGGTGGACCCAGTATGTGGAATTGTCCTCTAAAACACTAATATCTTCATAGGGTATTAAGTGGGAAGAGGGTTCTCTATTAGGGCCAAAGAATCCTCTTCCTTCTTAATATACCTATTGGGTATATTAACATTTCATATTAAATATTAAATTAAAATTAAAATATTAAAATACCTATTGGGATGCCCTCAAGGGCTACTGAGATGTGTGGTGCATTGTGCATTTCAGAGTTGAAAAGCTGTGCAATCCTGGCTCGTGTTTACTCTTTAGTATCATTACTGACTCTCATCTCCATAGTTATTTCTGCAGAAGTCAACAAATCTCCTTATCCATTATCAACATTCACCTTTGTTATCAGATTATTGTTTCTGTTCTCATCCTTTGTGTTCCCTTTTCTTACCATTTTTGTTTCTTCTTTTATATTTACTTTTTCACACTACCTGACTTTAAAATCAATAGGGCTTTAGGGAGTAAATTTTTTGGTGGCTTAAAAACCAACCCATTATTTACATGGCACATTTTACTTTTAACTTCTAAATTACTTTTGTAACTGTGCCTGCTCAGACACTTCTTCACAAAAAAAAAAAGTCTGTTTTCAGTTAACACTGTTCCATAGAACAAAAAGATTTAAGCCTTAAAGAAATATAAATATCTTGACTGAAGATGGCATTAAGTTGGTTTATTTTCCTAGGTACTCGTAGCAGACATATATAATCTATCACAGCAGAGTGAGAATTTTTCTCAAATGAGAGAGTGAATCAACTAATCAATTCATATCTGAAATTCAGTTCAATCCCTTCCTTTCAGCGCTGAGAAAGTAAAGCTTTGAGAGGCCAATGAATTACCCAAGATCACTGTGCGAAATATCTTCCTATTGTTTCTCAGCTCCAAATTCCAGTCCCTGCAGGTGCTGCTCTGTGGTTCTGGGGCCGTGACCTAAAGATGCATCTCCAAGACTCCTTTGCCAAACGGATTTCCGTTAGGTTTACTAAAAGGAGCACTAGAAGAAGACTGGAAAACAGAGAAAGGAAAGAGGATCCCCTCCTACAGCAGTAGCACCTTTCAGTCAGTGATGCCTCAACAGTAGCAGTTCGTTCCAATATTCAGATTCTTTTGGTGTTTTTGGACCAGCCATATCAGGCCTCTGCAGATTTAGCAATAATGGTTATGATAATTACAATTATTTCCTTCATTTTTTCCAGCCCTAGGAGTGGTAGTTGTTTCTTTTTTGTTCCTTCATCCTTTTAATACCTCTGCAAACAATTGCCTGTTTTAAATCCTCACTGTTGAAATACCTAGCATGTTTTCTGATAGGATCCTGACTATTGCCCATCATGCTGCGCCTCAGTGACAGCACAAATCGAGGACGCATTTGAGGAATAAATAAGATGGATATTTTCCTCATCAGTTAGCAAACTTCAGAAAATTATAGTTAAAATATATTTCAAAAACATATGTTAAAACAATTAAAATAAAATTCCAGCATAAAATAAAATTTTAATAACAATATTTGTGATGAAATAATTAATTGTTATACCACATACTTCTGATGAAGCAAATTCCAAATTGTACTAATTTAAAAGTATTTGTGTGTGAATTCACATGTTTTGCTTTAAATTATTAATGGCAAACAGTGACATTTCTTTAATAAAAAAAAGGAAAACAGTCTCAAGGATTTTTAAAAATAATACAAATGTTAAGATAGTTCAGAAAGATAGTTCATATAAATATGTAAACATTAAAAACTTTATATAAACCAGAACGAGCAAGAAAATCTAATGAAATAATGATCCTTTCACAATAACAACAACAATTTATAATATTAAGGAATTTACTTCACAATAAATCTGCAGTATCCATAAAGAAGCTCTACTGTTAGAAATAAAAGAAGTTTTAAGTCACTGAAAGGACAGACTATATTTTTCAATGGTTAATCTAATGTTACAAAAATGCCCTAATTTCTAGATAATCCTTAAAATCAATGTACTTTGAAGAATAAACATTCAAGAATGATCCATAAATCTTTAATAATAACATAGGCAAATTGTACTATCAGATAAAGAAAAGGATTATAAATCTATAACAGGGTCAGTCAACTACTTTTTGCAAACTGCCCATAGTAAATATTTTAGGTTTTGTGGGCCATACCATCTCTGTCGCAGCTACTCTTCAATTGAAGTATGAAAGCATTCATAGACAATATGGAAGTAAACCGTACAGTTGTGTTCCAAAAAATTTTATTTTACAAAACTCCTGCATCATCCATAAAGTTGATGGTGATTGCAGTCTCTATAATTCCTCCAGGGATGCAGAGCAGTATTACTACAGTTGACTATCTTGGTAAAATATGGCAGTACCAGAAGATAACACACCTTTTTATCTTAACAATCCTTGTTCCATGGTCAGGGAACTAATGCTCAGATTCTGCCTGTTTCTATGTCTATCTATTCCAGTAAACATCTTGGTACTTGGGAAATTATTACAAAGTGCTAGTTTGCACTCCTATTGGATCCACCATGATGTGAACTCAACACCTGTCCTCTGTAAGACTTGTTTCTGAGAATTAGTGTGAGTCAGTATATAATAATCTCTGGAAAGCCTGGGTATTGTTACCTAGGTTACACCCACCCTGTTAAATAAAAACAACTTGGAAGACTTATGGCATACACTTGGGCCAGTTTTTCAGAATCTTTCTCAAAGAGATATTGTCTCCCTTCAATGAAGTCATGTCAGTGTGAGAACTGGCATAGATCTTAGAACTTGGTAAAATACCCCATATTTCTATCATAGGGATTTGAATGGGATTTCTTTTTAAAAGACCTAGCCTTTTTTTTTGTTATACAGGTCAAGTTCTGATGACGCAGTAGTTATAGCGATTGACTGCTACCCGAAAGGTTGGTGATTCAAAACCACCAGCGTCTCTGCAGGAGAAAGACGTGGCAATCTGCTTCCGTAGAGATTTACATTCTTAGAAACCTTATAGGGGTCACTGTGAGTCGGAGTCTACTTGACGGCAGTGGGGTTTTTTTTTTTTTTTTTTAAATAGGTCAATCAAAGCCATAGTAACTTATTCATCTATTTAATTCCTCCTTTTCCTCCCATTGCCATGGAGTGGATTCTGACTCATGGCGACCCCATGTAATACAGAATATAACTGCTCCATAGGATTTTCTTGGCTATAATCTTTATGGAAATAGAGTGCCAGGCCTTTCTTTCACAGCACCACTGGGTGCGTTTGAACCACCAACCGTTATGTTAGTGTTGCTGTTGTTGGTTTCTTGTGATATCAAGTCAATTTCAACTGATGGAAACCTGGTGAATTACAGAGTAGGACTGCCCTATAGGATTTTGTTGGTTGTTATCTTTACTGACTTTTTTTTTGGTTTTATCTTTACTGAAGTAGACTGCCAGGACTTTTCTTCTGCAGTGTGGCTGGATGGGTTTGCATCACTTATCTTTCAGTTTCCAGCCAAGTACAAACCATTTGTACCACCCAGGGACTTTACTTAATTTCTAACCCCTTGCTGATTAAGTCAATTTCGACCCATAGCGACCCTATAGGACAAAGTAGAACTGCCCAATAGAGTTTCCAAGGTGTGCCTGATGGACTCGAACTGCCGACCTTTTGGTTAGCAGCTGTAGCTTTTAACCACTGTGTCACCAGGGTTTCCATTTAATTCCTAGAGACTCAGTTATCAACTAACGCCTCCGATCTCTGTGGGTCAAAACAATGTGCACCCCTATATACTGTGGTATATTGTGGTAGATTGAACCTTTGTTTACCTCTGATCATAAATTATTTTCACTTGGCCTCCACCATTCTGGATTCCCATTATTCACATTGATATTAGGAAATCCCCTTCCTCTGCAGTGTCTCCTACCATTATGTTAAGCCTTCAGGGAACAGCCTTCATAGAGCCTTTCAAATATGCTGATGTGTTCCTTATCAACATATTTCTTAATGCCTTAATAAAAACAGTGTCCTTTAGGCATCCATGAGGAGTGTGATTAGAAGGTATATGAGATGGTTTCATATAATTGAGCCATTTCAACATTCCCATATCCCTGTGCTTTTAGTGTTCTTTCTCTTTAGTGTTCTAGGTACACTGTCACTGGGCATAGAGTGTAATAAACTAAACCAGCATCTTGTTAATGTCCTCCTAGTTACTCAAGCCAACACAAGAAATTCTGAATTCATACACACACACACACACACACACACACACACTCCTAAACCCCATTGCTGTCGAGTCAATTCTGATTCGTAGCGACCCTATAGGACAGAGTAGAACTGCCCCATAGGGTTTCCAAGGAGCACCTGGTGGATTCGAACGGCTCATCTTTTGGTTAGCAGCTGTAGCTCTTAACCACTATGTCATGGGGTTTCCATATACACATATATAGGTTTATGTATATATATATACAGCCTAATTGTTCTGGAACCCTTGGAAACCACTATTACCCATACTCTCCAGAAAGTTGATAATACAATTTGGTGAGCTCTTGACGATATTCCTTTGGTATATAAGCTGTCTTTTTTTTTTTTTTTTTTACTCATAAACAGACCTTGTACATCTCTGTCAGGGCTATGTTGGAATTTAATTCCTTATAGACCTGAAGGTAATAAACAATTGAAGTATAGATTCTGAAGAAACTTTGCATCCCTTTTTGAGACAACTGCTGAAGGTGAGTCATTGAAAAGTTTTAATATAAGGTAGGATTGTTTTGCTTGGATCTGGAGTGGGAAAAGGGCTGCTTTTTTTTTTTTAATTGTACTTTAAATGAAGGCTTACAGAAAAAATTAGCTTCTCATTAAACAGTTAGTACATATATTGTTTTATGATATTAGTTAACAACCCCATGACATGTCAGTACTCTCCCTTCTTGACCTCGGGTTCCCTATTACCAGCTTTCCTGTCCCCTCCTGCCTTTTAGTCCTTGCCTCTGGGCTGGTGTGCCCCTTTAGTCTCATTTTGTCCTATGGGTCTGTCTAATCTTTGGCTAAAAGGTGACTGACTCTCTGGAGTGACTTCATTACTGAGCTAAGAGTTTCCAGGGGCCATACTCTCAGGGTTTCTCCAGTCTGTGTCAGGCCAGTAAGTCTGATCAATTTTTGAGTTAGAATTTTGTTCTACATTTTTTTCCAGCTCCCTCTATTGTGATCCCCGTCAGAGCAGTCAGTGGTAGGTAGTAGCCAGGCACCATCTAGTTGTACTGGACTCAGGCTGATGGAGGCTGTGGTAGTTGTGGTCTATTAGTCCCTTTGGACTAATCTTTCCTTTGTGTCTTTAATTTTCCTCACTTTCATTTGCTCCTGAAGGGGTGAGACCAGTGGAGTATATTAGATGGCCGCTCTTACAGGCTTTTAAGACCCCAGATGCTACTCACCAAAATCGAATGTAGAACATTTTCTTTATAAACTATGTTATGCCAATTCAGCTAGATGTTCCCTGAGACCAGCCCTCAGCCCAGTAATTTGATCGATCCCTATGGAAGTTTGGATTCATCCATGGAGCTTCCATGACATTACCTGAGCAAGTTGTGCTGGCTTCCCCAGTATTGTGTATCTGTCTTACCAGAAGGGCTGCTTTTGTTGGTAAGAATGGTACAGAGGAACTTACAGATTTAAAATTCTTAGCCTCATTCTCTATTTCAGTATTACATTCCTTCTACAAAAGTGCCCTAACTTCAGAATAAGAGACCTGGTGGAGTTGCATATTAAATTTGCTGCTACAACTCCACCACCCATGCAATTAGGACCTGACATTGCAACTTAGCTATATCTTCCCTGTGGTTCAGGGAATGAGGAATTTTTTTAAATTGCTACAGAGGTATTGTAATTTTCAAGGCTTTCATTTTGTCTTCTCTCTTTGTGCCCTCTAGGACAGTTGGAAGCAGCTAGAGGATCCCATAATTGTTGTCATCACCAGGATTACCATGTGACTAAGTGCCACAGTCATTTAATATCCTAATGTCTGCTTTCTACCTGTACACATCCCATACCATTATCAGTGATAATAAGAACATCTGTGATTTCATCACATTTCATGGATTACCATTGTCTCAATTAATCCCTCCAAGGAAGTTATCTGTGTGCTCATGAAATAAGTGAGATAGCCAATTCCAGAATTCCAGTTTTGGAGAGCATCCCAATGTATCCCAAAGCATCTAGGAAATGGATGGCATCATCAAAAGCAGTAACTGAAAAGTGTTTAATTCAAGCACCTTTGTATTAGCAGTACTAGGAAATTGTTACCATCTCTAGTTTTGAAAATGCAAGGGGAGGAAGTAGTTTCTGGAAACTGGTCTCTGTAACTGCAGGGGGAATACTCTTCAGCAGTTGTTATGACCTTAATTAGAAAAGTGTAGCCACCAGGAAACCAGTGTCTGGCACAGATAGAGAGACTGGAATAAATACCCTACGCTTCTCCCACTGCCGTCCACCCTCTGATCTCTGGGCAAAGTGGCCTATTTCCACAACCCAAGTGGAAGCAATGCAGTCCATAGGTAATTCAGCCCTAGAATATTGATTTATAAGAGGTCAGTATTTCAGGGCACAGAAACCCATTGCCGTCAGGTCAATTCTGACTTGTAGTGACTGTATAGGAGAGTAGAACTGCCCCATAGGTTTCCAAGGAACAGCTGGTGGATTCGAACAGCTGACTCTTTGGTTAGCAGCCGTAGCTCATTGTAGCTCTTAACCAAAGGGGTGGAGGTGGAGAATCTGGTTGAATAAACAGAAACTCCACAGCCAAGTCTCTATGTAGATGATCTTATCATCCTGTATCTTAAATGCCACTTTTACCCTGATGAGTTTTAAATTTAAACTCAAGTCCTAATGTCTCACTTCAGCTCCATTATTGGTATTCCCAGCTGCCTATGTGACATCTCTAATAGTCATGCAATACTTAACATATCCAAATGATGTTCTTGATAACTATTCTACTTATCTATCTCTATATCTTCATCTGTCCACTTATTGAGGTGGAGGTCACAGTATTTGTATCTGATTTCTCTCATCCACTGCATTTAGACAATCAACAAGTCCTTCCAGTTTCAGCTCCAGTATAATCCTAGATTTTTCCCGTTTATGTCTACCTCTACTGCTTGTAGCCAAATCTAAGTATGAAATAAAATATCGTCTGTCATTCCTCCCTCCACAATTCCCATATCAGCCAGAAGTGAATCAGATTGTCACACTTTGTAAAAATCACCAGTGTTTTCCCATTTTGCTTAGAAATAAATGCAACTTTCCTAACATGGTCCAGATGTTTGGCTACCGCTTTCCTTTTGACCTCTTCTTCTAAGATCCCCACCAGGGTTGCTTCTTTCTCTTCAGTTCTCCTGGCTTACTTCTCAAAACATTAACCTGTCAAAGGATTTCCTTTCCTTCTACATAGTATACACTTGTCCTAGATTTGTTCATGATTCATTTTTCTTATCATTTAAGTCTTTTCTTTAAAATTATCTCTTCAGAGATGTTCTTGCTGACTAATCTGTTTAAAAGTAGCTCAGATAGTAATTATATTATCATTTGAAAGTATATTCATAATGCTCACTACTGTCTTATATAATCTTTTAAATTTATTTTCTCTAGTTATTTTAAGTAATTTCCCTCTACTGAGTGCCATGAGGAAGAGATTATGTTTATTTAGTTAATGCCCTATTATCAGAGTCTAACTGTACCCGGCACACTGTTTCTACCCAAAAACTATATCTTGAATGATGAATTGGAAAATGCGTACT
>NW_004444031.1:10089880-10098955 GCF_000243295.1 Trichechus manatus latirostris | reverse complement strand
CTAGTATATTCGAATTGCCAACCTTTTGATTAATAGCCATAGATCTTAACAACTATGCCACCAGGTTTTTTTTTATTACCATCCACAAAATCATAACAAGAGGTGTCGTTTCAGATTTATTTAATATAAGTCAACTTAATTGTCTCCTCCCTGTATTTTCAGTTTCAGAAACAAAAAATAAAATTGCTTCAAGTTTATATTATTGAAAAAAAAAGGAAACATAGGGAAAAAAGCACTTTCTCTAGTAAAGACAAAATCTCCAAGTCTTAAAAAAGCTTTTCAGTTCCTGATATATGAGGCTTATCATACATAACTGAAAATGGTTAGCATCTCCTTATTAGAAATTTTCCTTAGCTATATATACTGTCTCTGTTCCAAAGCTCCTTATTTGGAGATATAATTATGCCACTGAACTGAGCAATGCGGGGTTTTGATTTTATTAAAAGGGACAGAACTACTTATTTTTCATGTCAACAAAATCATTTTTGCATGCAAAAAAGGAGCTCAATAAACTGCAGGCGCTGCTTAAAAAAATCTGTCCCCTGAGATTGTGAGTAAATATTCTGATATTGCTTAATTAAATGTGAAGCACTTGATTTTAGAAGAGTATTTCTGATAATTTCATTACAATGAAATCATGTATGATGACCACATACAATTTCATGTACTTGGCTCCTGTGGATTATTCTGCATTGCTTTTGTCTCCTTAATGAATTAGTTAGCTTGTGGAATTGTTAGTATTTTTCCTCTTGAAGTCAAGCTTATTACCCATGCCCTTAAGTCTGGAGTAAGAGCAGTCAGGAACATAGAAACCTTGCATCTGGAAGGAGTTAGCTTTGCTTCCTCGATAATGGCTTCCAATGAGTCTTTCTAAAAACACTCAGTCTTACAGAAAACGACTAGATAGTCATTCAAATCTCTGTTAAATTAATAGTTCATCATCTTAGAGTGCACTGGGCTAGAACTCTATGTTCAGTCATGTACTCTTGTTCACACTTCTGAAATGTCATTACACAGTCATCCTTAGACATATGGCTGAGTCTGTAGCTACTTACTTCTTAAAGGAAGACTATGGTTAGTTTTTTCTTACCTCATTTATCAAATATGCATTCAAAATGTGTATTACAAGACAATTTCTTTTTCTTTTTTTCTTTTAGATTTATTTCATTCAAACATATCTACATCTCAACTTCTTGCTTAGACATTAGTTCCAATACTCACGAGATATTAAAGTACAATATTAACAGAAAATTTTAAACAATAAATTTTATGTCTTTTCTAAATAATTCCAAACACTCAGCTATTTTATTTTTAAACATATAGCAGCCTTGTGGAGCCTTTGAAAAACTCAGTGTATGAAACAACGTTGCTACCGCATAAAATACTGCCTACAAATAGGTGCTATATGTTACCTGAAGTTTATAAATATTTCTATATATATTGCTTCATTAGACCTTCCCAATAATTTAGGAGCAGAGTAATAATATTCCATTTTACAAGTAGGAATATTTTTAAATAGATTACCTTAAATGAGCAATGCCAATTAAATTTATCACCCTTATTGGACAATATGAATAGTTCAATGCTAATAACAGTTGCTTTTATTAATGATAATGACAAATAACATCCCCAATCTATAACATCTAGCAAGCTGCGGATTTAGGCCCCCAACCCATTTATTAAAGCTAGTATCTCCATGAAGGAAGAAATTACAATTCTCATAGCCGATTGTTCCATATTCCTCTTCCAGGAGCTTCAGTAGCTCAGTTCAAGGATTTTCAGTCTAACCTGCCTGTTTTTCAACCTAGGGAAATTCAATCTTGTCCCTGTTAGTAAATGTAGAAAATAAGTTAAAAAAATATGTTTGGAGTTGGGCAAACTTAGTTTTACCCAAGTTTTGGCACCGACTAGTTGTATATCTTGATCATATTATTTAAAATTGTGAGTCCTCTTTTCCACATCAGTGAAATGAGGAATAATATCATTTCTTACCTCTTATATTCATTATAACAATTCAGTAAATTAATGTATTCACCTAGCACAGTGCCTGGGACAAAAGAGACATTTAAGCATCATTATCATCACTACTTATTTGAACCAGGACAACTTTGAAAGTTTAAAAAAATAAATGTATGGTATTGTTATCTGCCATTGTGTAGACTTTGACTCATTGTGACCTTACTTACAAACAGAATGAAAAGTTGTCCAGTCCCGCATGATCTGTACCATCGCCAGCATGCTGGAATCCATTGTTTCGGCCGTTGTGGCAATCTGTCTCACCGAGGATCTCCCTTGCCCTATCTCGCTCTCTACTTTACCAAACACGATGTCCTCCTCTAGCAACTGATCTCTCCTGATTACACGTCCAAATCAAGCAAGTCAGACAATGCTGTGTTGTGATCCGTAAAGTTTTCATTGGCTAATTTTCAGAAATAGATTGCCAGGCCTTTATTCCTAGTCTGTCTTAGTCTGGAACCTCCACAGAAACCTATTCACCCTAAGTGGCCCTGCTGGTATTTGAAATATTGGTGGCATAGCTTGCAACATGATAGCAACACACAAGCTACCATAGTACAACAAACTGACAAATAGGTGGTGGATATGTATATCAAGTTGGAACAAAATCAAATGAATTTTATTTAAAGATGAGTCTTATTTTTGTTTTATGTTGAGGTGTAATCTGTACTGAAGGCCATAGTCTTTGACCTTCATCAGTAAGTGTCTCAAATCCTCTTCGCTATCAGCAAGCAAGGTTGTGTCATCTGCATGTCTCAGGTTGTTAATGAGCCTTCCATCAATCTAGATGCCACATTCTTCTTCATGTAGTCCAGCTTCTCAGATTATTTGCTCAGCATAGTTATTGAGTAAGTATGGTGAAAAGATACAATCCTGATGCACACCTTTCCTGATTTTAAACCAAGAAGTAACCCTTTGTTCTGTTCGAATGACTGCCTCTTGGTCTATATACATGTGCCAATTACAAAGGTGATCCAATGGAATGTGGTAATTATTGAACAATATCATTAATATCACATGCAAGTAAAGTATGCTGAAGATAATTCAAAAATCGTTACAGCAGTACATCAACAGGGAACTGTCAGAAATTCAAGCCAGGCTCAGAAGAGGATGTGGAACGAGGGGTATCATTGCTGATGTCAGATGGCTCTTGGGTGAAAGCAGAGAATACCAGAAAGATGTTTACCTATGTTTTATTGACTACGTAAAGGCATTCAATCATAACAAATTATGATAACATTGTGAAGAATGGGAATTCCAGAACACTTAATTGTGCTTATGAGGAACCTGTACATAGACCAAGAGGCAGTCATTCTAGAAGGTAATCGGCTTTAATGGAGGCCAACTGACTTAATCACATGTAATTGCTTCATAACAGCACCTACACCAGTGTTTTACCAAACAACTGGGCATCATAGCCTAGTCAAGTTGGCACATAGAATTAACTGTCACATTCTGGGAATAATAACATGCTCTATTGTCCTTTGGAAACCTGTGTTTATGCTGAATTTTTGCTTTCCTGATATTATTTTTAAACGATACCTCCCCTTCTCTTTCTGGTTAGATTACTGTACTTTCATCTTTGATTAGCCTTATACATGTAAAATTTCAGCAGATGAGTTCCATGCCTTGAATGGCAAAAGAAGGCATTACTTAAATCCTATTTTCTAATAAGAGGCACAGGTTGAGTTTATAGCACTGTGATTATCAACCTAATTAAAAACAAAAAGCTAGAACATTCTTAAAGATTATTAAAACAAATTTCCTAGAACTTACATCTCATATCAAGGTAAAATCACAGTTCTTTCTCACCATCTCTGAAAGGTGTCTTATATACATTTTAGTATTTTTGGAGGGCAAACCCTGGAATATTTTATACTTAAAACAACCTGAGAAACTAGACTAATCAAAATTGCATTAATTTGTTAAATTGGGCAATGACTAGAATGCCAAAATATAATATAACCATCAATTTATAATTAGTATTTAAGCAATAATATATATTAATTGAATTTTTACTTTTTCAGCTTATTGGTCACATATAATTACTAATTTAATATTTTAGTCTCATTTTTAAAGCATAATGTAAGTAATCTCTGTTAAGGGGAAATTATATTGCTTTGTTTAAACCTCATTTTTGACAATGGCAATGCTTTCCATAAGAACCCACTTTACTTTCCTTCTGAGTTCTCACGAAGACTTTTATTTCCCACCCCCCTTTCAGTCAGGTAAGAAGCCCTGGTAGCGTGCTGGTTTACAACTTGGCTGCTAACCAAAATGTTGATGGTTTGCATCCACCAACCACTCCATGGGAGAAAAATATGCCAGTCTATTCTCATAAAGATTACAGCTTAGAAAACCCTATGGGGCAGTTCTATTCTGCCTATAAGGTCACTGTGAGTCAGAATCGAATAGACGGCAACAGGTTTTGCAGTCAGGTTGTGTGACTGAATTTTGGCCAGTGGGCTACAGGCAGCAATGATGAACATCACACCCAGGCAAGGCTGTAAATTTCCCTGTGAAAGCGTTATTCTTAGTTACTATTCTGTTCTGATGACCGTGGAGGTCATACATAGAAGCTAGTGAAATCAAAATATGGAATAAGCTAAGATATTTAAATGAATGTATGAAACAGAGCCCCTGCTCAACATTACGCAGTTATATGAGAAGTAATATAATATTATTATATCATATCATTGCAATTTGAGTTTTATTTTACTGCAACGTAGCTTACCTTACTCTATAGAATATATATATATATATATATTTATTTATCTGATCCAAGAAGCTAGACTATATGAAGAAGAACAGGGCATCAGGATCGGAGGAAAACTCATTAACAACCTGCAATATGCAGATAACACAACCTTCCTTGCTGAAAATGAAAAGGACTTGAAGCACTTACTGATGAAGCTCAAAGACTATAGACTCCAGTATGGATTACACTTCAATAAAGAAAACAAAAATCCTCACAACTGAACTAATAAGTAACTTCATGACAAACGAAGAAAATATTGAAGTTGTCAAGAATTTCATTTTCCTTAGATACACTATCAACACTCATGGAAGCAGCAGCCAAAAAATCAAACAATGTATTGCATTGGGCAAATCTGCTGCGAAAGAGCTTTTTAAAGTGTTAAAAAGCAAAAATATCACTTTGAGGACTTAGGTACCCTTGACCCAAACCATGGTATTTTCAGTCACCTCACATGCATGTGAAAGCTGGACAATGAATAAGGAAGATCAAAGAAGAGATGATGCCTTTTAATTATGGTCTTGGTGAAGAATATTGAGTATACAATATGGAGTGACAGAAGAATGAACAAATCTGTCCTGGAAGAAGTACAACCAGAATGCTCCTTAGAAGTGAGGATGGTAAGACTTTGTCTCACATAATTTGGACATGTTATCAGGAGGTACCAGTCCCCGTAGAAAGATATGATTGGTAAAGTAGAGGGTCCACAAAAAAGATGAGGATCCTCAACAAGATGGAGTGACACAGCGGGTGCAACAATGGGCTCAAACATGACAACAATTGTGATGATTCTGCAGGACCGAGCAGAGTTTTATTCTGTTGTACATAGGGTCGCTATGAGTCGGAACTGACTTGATGGCACCAAACAACAACAACATTGGTTGTTGTTTTGTGCCATGGAGTCGATGCCTACTCACAGTGACCTTATATGACAGAGAAGAACAGCCCCATCGAGTTTCCTAGTCTGTAATCTTTATGGGATCAGAACTCCAGGTCTTTTCTCCTGAGGAGCACCTGGTAGATTGGAACTTAACCATTGTACCACCAGGGCTGCTAACCAAAAGATCAACTCTTTGAACTCACCAATCTCTCTGTGGGAGAACGATGTGGCAGTCTGCTTCTGTAAAGTTGACAGCCTTGGAAACCCTATGGAGCAATTCTACTCTGTCCTCTAGGGTTGCTATGTGTTGGAATCGACTTAACAGCAACATTATGGGAGATATATATATGTATGTATATATATTTAATATGTATGTATGTTTATTTAAGATATATATATTTTTTTGCCTAGAGTAGAAATTGAAAATTTGATGAGTTACATTATGTTTGGTTAGCAGAATTTTTAAATTGACTTTATATGCTTTTAGATGCAAAATATATTACTCATTACTTACTATACCCCTTACTCACTAATTTATTTATCTACTGGCCCTGGAATACATTTGTATTTGCAGACGACTGCTATAAAATTAGTCTTAGTTAATGTTATCTAATACTGAGCAATCTAGTGATAGATGTTTTTGTACGCTTCTGTCTGGGATACTGAGGTAATTTTCTGTACATTTGAATTAATATGTGCTTCTCCAAGACACAAATAACAGTAAAATTTAAATAAATTTTATAATCTGATAACATCAAAAGCTACTGCACATGATTTGAAATAAAATCTACAAATATAACTAGGAATATGGAACTGTTCCATCTTAGTGATGAACTAGATTTAAAAGTCAGTGTTAAAAATGCAATGTACCTTGCAAAAATTTATGTTGACTATTAACAAAAAAGATAAATAGATGCTCCAGACCATCTTGCAACATTTGTAAGTATGATATCAAGGCTTCTCAGAATCAAAAATATACTTTCTGAGCATATAAACTAAAGTTTATGTGACTTAATTAAAATAGGCTACAGTTCAAGGCAGGAATATGCTTTTAAATTTAAGCTCATCCTCCTGCTTTGCAAATGTTTTACTTGTCCAAGCAGTGCCAAAAGTTCATCTCAAAGATGTTTTGAGGTATACATATAATCTTCATGTAAATATGTTATAAATGAGAAATGGATCAGAAACAGGTTACAACATGAGCCTGGCCCTTAGGAATAAATCCAAGCGATTTTTTAATCCCAGACCAATATCCAATGCATTATTTCTTTCATTATCGTAGGATACTCAGAATTGATTTTGGGGAATATAGTTCCCCAAAAATATATAATCCTTTCACTTTAGGGACTGGCCTTTTTATTTTAAGAACTTCAGTAGTGACTATTACAATAAAACAGACAAAGAGTATCCCAAATCATCACTGGATGTGTTAAATATCTTGCAAATTTCTTAAGGTCATTGTCTGAGATCAACAGCTGTTAGCAGTCTTTCTTAAACTGTCTTAGAGAAACTCTCCTACATACTACTAAGAATCACCTGCAGGGATAATCTTATTAAATAAAATGTAGCAAAATAATGCCAGATGTTATAAAATTCTAAGGCCCTGACAAAAGCTGTTCTCTTAATGTTCCTCTTCTGTATGAAGCCCTGGTGGCACAGAGATTAAAACTCGGCTGCTAACCAAAAGGTCGGCAGTTGGAATCAATCAGCCACTTCTTGGAAACCCTACTGGGCAGTTCTACTTGGTTCTATAGGGTTGCTATGAGTTGTAATCGACTTGACAACAATGGTTTTTTTTTTTTTTTTTTTTTTTTTTTTTTGGTATATAGCACAAGTAATTCATCTCTATTGCTTCAGGCTCTCCTGTATTAATTGTTTAGATTATTTGTTTTACATTGCTGGAGGTCTCTCCAAAACTATTCTCTGGGAAACCAAGAACATTTGTAGTGATTACATGGTTGTATTACAATTAATACAAATACATGAAGTTCACAGATATGAAGATTTATATCTATCTAACCCCTCAACATTATTCCATTATGCTTTCAAATTGTCCTATAAGGACTCTCAATAAGTTGTTCATCAATTTATTCATTCTACAAATATTTATTAAGCCAGCCATGAGCCTAAGCAGGACAGAGGCCCAGAGATGAGCCTGACACTTGAGGCTGCTTTTCTCCAGTGTCACAATAAATAATGACGCAAATGGCTTGTAGTACATTCAACACAATAGGAAACCTTTAGTTAAGCAAGCAAGAAAGGAAGGAAGGAATGAAGAAATAAAGGGAGTTCCAAAGTTCCAAGAAGAACAAGATATTTACATAGTTCCAAAGTCCCTCCCCACCAACTAATTATTCATTACAAGTGATTTTTCTTTGCTTCTGGTAACTTCTATTGGACCAATCCTCTGGTCACTACAGAACAACAACAAAAATAAATAAAACAAAACAAATGCTAACTATGAGTTTGCACTTGGAAAAAAGGAATAGAATTATTGTTCCCCATTTTATATATTTTTCCCTGAGTATAGGGTAAAGTAAGCCCATTTAGGGAGGCTAAAACTTGCAGAAAAATTCCTCAGTCTTACTGGATTTAAGAAACAGAGGACGTAGTTCTGGGCTACCATAACCGGAGAGATAGGGGGAAGTCCCATATAGAAGAAAACCAGAAAGAAATAGCCCTAAATTATGAAAATAATTTCTGCTGAAATCTCTGACTGACCCCTAAACTATGCATTTTCAAGGCAGACTCCAAACAGCCCAGTTAAATTTAAAAGAACTGAAGAAAATTTCATCTGCTGCCCACCACAGGAGAAACAAATACTGGATTCCTAGTCAAGTTAACAGTTTTTCCCACAGTTGTGTGGAAAGAGAACTTGTAAGTGATAAACATAGATATTTAGTTGAGGATATTTCCAAGCAAAGTTTTGCAGGTGTGGTCTGGCTTTTCCTTGCTGCTTACAGTAAAATAGTAGAGGTGAGAGATAAATTGAGGAAGGAACTGTTTAGGAAAAAGGAACCAGCAGATGATAACTTGGGGGTTTATAAGCTTATCCATATTGCAAAGGATACTAAACTGAGGGAATTCACTTTGGGAAAGCATGTTCTGGAGAGAAAGATAAGGATCTAGCAAGACAACTGTTATGAATTGAATTGTGTCCCCCAAAAAATATGTGGTGTAAATCCTAACCTGTGTACCTCTGGTCCACCACGTGTCTGTCAGTTTTTCGTACTGTGGTGGTTTGCATGTTGCTGTGATATTGGAAGCTTTGCCACCGGTATTTCAAAGACCAGCAGGGTCACCCTTGGTGGACAGGTTTCAGCAGAGCTTCCAGACTAAGACAGACTAGGAAGAGGTCTACTTCTGAAAACAATTGACCAGGGAAAACCTTATGAATAGCAGCAGAACATTGTCTGATATACTG